>NC_081180.1:101011764-101331942 GCF_029867415.1 Vicia villosa | reverse complement strand
AACTCCAAAAATATGTTCCTTTTAGATTTAGGTTTATATTTTTATAATCTAATTTTTGACATAAAAAAGAATATTTTTCTTGTTAAGTTTAATTATTTGTAAAATTATTTGTTTAATTAGCTTGTTAATTAACTTAAAATCAATTCCAAAAAATCACCAAGAAAATGAATTAGGTTTAATTTGTTTTATATTTATTTTTGTATATTATTTGATATTATTTCTTATCTTTTTCTTTTTCCCGAATCGGAATAAAAGATCAAATATGGCAGAGATTGTATGCAGTTGATTTAAGATTTTTGGAAATTTATCGTGTAGTCGCTATGATTCTATCAAGCTTTTGATAAATTCTCATTAACATTAAATCCGAGATCATCATTCACTCACCATCGATCTTCACTAACATCGTGGATATACTTGACTAGCTTTAAGATGATTCGCGTGCTAATGTACTAACAATTGACTTTAATTTCCGCATTTTATTATATTGTTCTTTATATTTCTTGTTTTATGCTTTATTTTATCATTCATCATATTTATGTTTATGTTATTTTCTCTTTTTCCATTTGGACATATTATTTATGTTTCTGTTATTTTCTCTTTGTCCATTTGGACGTATTATTTATGTTTATGTTATTTTCTCTTTGTCCATTTGGACGTTTTATTTATGTTTATGTTATTTTCTCTTTTTCCATTTGGACGTATTATTTATGTTTATGTTATTTTCTCTTTGTCCATTTGGACGTTTTATTTATGTTTATGTTATTTTATCTTTGTCCATTTGGACATATTATTTATGTTTCTGTTATTTTCTCTTTGTCCATTTGGACATATTATTTATGTTTCCGCTATTTTCTCTTTGTCCATTTGGACGCATTGTTTATGTTTCCGCCATCTTCCTTTTGTCCACTTGGACCATATTTTTACCTTTGAGCTAAAAAATTAATAATCAAGATAAAATTTAAAAAAAAAAACACTTTGCACACTTGCACCTCTAGGGTTTCCCCTCTTGTTACTTTTTTTATCATACCATCATTTAAGAAAAGGAAAGATCTTATAAATTGAGAGTAGGTAACTCCTAATTGCTTGCTCAAACACCGTTCGTTTTCAAACAACGTGTTTTCAAAACTTCTCATCCATTTTCAAAAACTTTCTTCTGGTATTTGAAGGGCATTATTCCCGGTGAAACTCTATAGAAACCTATGTGACCTAGTGTCCATCTTCACTTCTTCTATTTTCAAATCAATAAGCATTCAAACAAAAGTGAGCTAAGCAATTAAGAGCCCATGGATAACCATGGATACAAAGGGTGCTTAAAAACTTCCCTTTGTATAACCAACCCCCCGAACCCAAAATATGTCAAAAGGTTTTTCTTGTTCTTTTATGCCTTTCCTAAATATTGGATAAAATAAAAGTCGGTGGCGACTCTTGCACACACAAAAAATCCGCAACCAAACATTTTTTTTAGTGTGCGGAAAAAAAAAAGAGTTAGGAGTCAGTTCGAAAAACCGAGTTACAGAACTGGCGACTCTGCTGGGGATTTAAAAAATCTTTTTAAAAGAGGGGTTACCTTAGAGTTTTAGATCACTTTAATATTTTCTTATACTTGTTTATTTTGTTATTTTTTTGCTATTCTGGATATATGTGTGGTTCCGTCACTTGAGATACATTATGGACAAATCCTAACCCGGAGGTAAAGTCATGTATGGCATACAAGGAGTTCAGTCCTTAACAAGCTGTCATGAGAATCCTTCCGCTCAGTGGAGGTTCCTTGTTGGTAGTATATATTTAGAAAGTCAGTTGCGATAACATTATTACTTTCATTGAGCTGTAGAAGCTGAGTTGGCCGTAGAACCCATTATCCCATCCTGGCCTTATTAGGTTGTGATGCAGAAACTATTCAGGTGTAGACTTGGATTAGTTGTCATGCGGAGAATCACACGCAGACGAGTTTTTCTTGAGAATGTTATTGGCTCACAAGTTCAGTTGTGCAAAGCCGGTAATATCCGAAAGAAGAATGTGGACTCTGACGTATTAGTAGAACATGTTGTGTAGGTGATTAACCCCTAGTACTATCCCATGTTTGGTTCTTTGACCTCATACTCGTGACATTGAACTTTTGAACCTATCTTATGTGCACCATGTTTGTGTTACCATGTCTGTATATGTGGCATTCATACATCCATGCATACATACATTCATGCATTCATACATTCATAAAAATCTTTTCCTTTGATTTCCAATGACCTCAAAGGTCTTTTTTGTAAACATCATAAGTTTCGTCAAACTCAATGGATCTTGGGTGTTGATGGGGTGAAAACTCTAATCCACCAAAATGGATGATTGATTTTGATGATAACTTGATCAATGCTTTAATCCAATGCTTGAATGTTTGCAAATTAATATCTTAAGTTCTTTGAAATTCAAAAAATATAAACAACAATTGCATCATTTGCATACATTCATCCAGGTCATCCATGAAACTTATCATTGTCTGTCTCCATCTTCAGAGTTATCTGTCTACCATCAAGTTGATTCTTCCTCCTCGGAATCCTCTTCCAGAAGGTTTTAGGTCTGATCTTCATTGTCCTTTCCATCAAGGGGCAGCGGGCCATGATTTAGAAAGATGTTTCCCTTTGAAGGCCAGAGTTCAAGAGTTGGTTAGAACAAAGATGCTATCTTTTAAGGATGTTGGTCCCAATGTTGTCACTAATCCTTTGCCGAATCAAAATGGCTGAAAACGGGTCAAAGACAATTATCTCCCTAAAGCCAGTGTATCAAGACAGGACAACTCATCCTCGTCACGGATTAGTCACTAGGTCATGTTTCCCTATTATTTGCATTTCCTCAGTTGTATTGTTTGCTTTTAAACTTTGTTTATTCCTGAATGTTAATTTTAATGAAATGAGAATCGTATGTTTGAATTCATTTTCATCTACTATGTCTATGTTTATGCTTATTTTACAAAGCTTTTTTCCTATTTTGCTTTCTCTATCAAACTTGTGTTTTATGCAAAGATTGGAGGGAGGATGATGACAGCAAAATACCCAGGTTGTTGAACTGTATGCTTTCGAATAAAACTTTGCTGACGATGTACAGGCATTGTTTAAATTCCCAAACACTGGAGAAATAAGGAAGTTAATCCTTCGTCAACCCCTTTGAGCTTAAAAGTTGGTGTTTCTTTCTGTACGAAATAGCCCACATTTAAACCCGGGGCAGGGTAGTTCCCAGTTAATTTGGATGTGCATTCTATTTTAAGAGAATCATTCAATACACCTTTTAACAAGTGTTTTAATCAAAAGCTTTCCTCCGCATACATCAAAGAAATGTTGGAGACGCCAAGCAAAAGTCGATGATGGTTCATTATAATCATTAAGCAAGGTAGTCACTATCTTTCAGGAAAAAAAGTATCAAAAAAGAAAATCAAAGAAAAGCCTGCTAAGTCAAAATCAAAAAATGACTTAGGCAAAAATTAAGGCATCCCACTGACTGTAAGTTCAAAATAAATAGTTCAGGCAAAAGTTAGGGATATCAAAAAAAGGAAAAAAGGAGAGATAAGTCAATAAATTCTTGAACCACAAAATGTTGTGAC
Organism: Vicia villosa; assembly: GCF_029867415.1. NCBI lineage: Eukaryota > Viridiplantae > Streptophyta > Magnoliopsida > Fabales > Fabaceae > Vicia > Vicia villosa. Next base: position 101,328,353 of record NC_081180.1, on the reverse strand, counting down.
TATTAAAAGAAAGAAGTGACTGCCATCTCTAAGTTTTCTTGGCTTGTGAACTATCATCATTACAACAGGTAAAATTCTAGAAGTCTCTTGGAACCTGAATGCATATTTTGAATTAACTGAGTTTAGGACTGAAGATCATCACGAAGATAGGGTGGGTTACAAAAATTTTGAGCCTTATACCTTTTTGTTTTTTAAACCGTAAACCTGACCACGTTACAACCTTCGAAAGCCCTAATTGAAGCAAGGTTTATTTTGAAAGCATACTACAACAAGGTTGCCTAAGCTGACTCCCAAGAGATTTACCAATCATTTTTGTTGATACCATATCTTTACTTTATCTTTCACGTTGATTGTCTTAACCTTTATGTTTTAACCAGTGATTCCATTTGCTTTACACATATATAACATCATTCTAAGAGTGACTTTGATTTCAAAAATATGTTTTGAGCATTGCATTAAAATTACCATTCTTGAATGAACATTTTATTTGCAAGTAAGCACTCATCTTCTAGGAAGTTCAAACAGTCGAGAAACTTGATCAGTGATCCTGTCAGGGGCACATAACTTCAAGATCCTGTTGTTCAGATGTTTAATCAAGATTTGTTGATCAAAATATCCTCTGCAAGATGTATGCTATTGCAAGTCTTCCTAACATTCATTTCAAGAGTTGAGTCCGTGATCAGTTCATCCCTAACATAGTTCAACTGAAGCCATGATCAGTTAACTTGCAACAATTATTCAATCAGGGGCAATCTTCTTCAGCAATCCCCAAGCACAGTTTATCAGTCCTTCTCAAAGGATCATTTGTTTGATACAACTATCAGCGTGACAAGAAGTTTGTTCAAGCATCTTCCTAAGCAGAGTTTTTAGAGTTCCCGTGTTGAGGAATCAAAGCTCCAATCTTGCCTCAAAAAAGAGTTAATCCCAGTTGTCATAAATAACTACATTGCATTGAGCATTCATCATGCATAAAAAAATTCAACATCATGCATAGAAACAAATTCATGCTCATTTATATTTTTCCAAGTCTTGTTGTTATCAACATCTTACCTTAAGATCAAAGTTCAACTTACTTGGCATTGACCTTTAATATTATTCAATCACGCTTTACTCTTGATTGATCTTTATTTATATTCGATCATGTTTTACTCTCGATGTTGTTTGATCGTTCTTTACTCTCGGTTGGTGTCTCAATCATGTTTTACCCTTGATGTTATTCAATCATGTTTTACTCTTGATGGCCTTTGATATTGTCCAATCATGTTTTACTCTTGATTATCTTTGATGATGTTCAATCATGCTTTAGTCTTGATGGCCTATGATGTTATCCAATCATGATTTACTCTTGATTGCTTTTGATACTATTTAATCATGTTTTAGTCTTGATTGCCTATGATGTTATCCAATCATGGTTTACTCTTGATTGCTTTTGATACTATTCAATCATGTTTTAGTCTTGATTGCCTATGATGATGTTCAATCATGTTTTACTCTTGAATGCCTCTGTCAATTTATATTCCTTTCCAAATTTATTCATGTTTTACTCTTGAATTATTTCTGATGTGGGTTCCAGAGATTTTTCTTTCTCAACGTCTCTGTTGATTTCCTGTCCAGAGTTCCTTTCACGTTTTACTCTTGAAAGCTTCTGTCGACTGTTTCTTTCTTTTGTGAAGTTCGATTCTATTCCTGGATGACGCATACCTTTTCCCCAACGGAGTCTATTTACTTCTCCCCAGTGGTGTCTTGTTTCCATCTCGTGGAAATCATATGCATTCTTAATCATAAGCATTACATGGCATCTTAGGGCCAAAAATTGTGTTTTTATATATATTTAAGTCTCTTCAATCATGTCGAAACGAAGATTTATATTCATCGTGTCTCCGGATATAAGAAACTTAAATAGGGGCATCTGTCATACCCCAATTTTTAACCTCTGAGATCTCATCATTTTCTAAGTGTTATGATCATTATCATTATCATTTATCATCATGCATATTTTATTTACTAACAAAAAAATAAAAAGAAAAAAAAGTTTGTTGCTTGTGTGTCAAAAACAGGAGAATGATCAAGAGAAAGTTGAAGAAATTAGGGTTTTGAGGCCCACAAGAGGTTCAACATTCTCTCAAGATTCAAAGGTTCCTTCAATCAATATTCAAGTCCAAGGATGGCTCAGTTTAAGGCAGACAACTCTCCAGATCGCCCGAAGCGCCAAATTTGGGTTTTGACCTAATTTCACCAGAGGATTGACTTTTAATCAGGAGATGATTCCAAGACTCAAAATATGATTCAAAGGCCTTCAAATCAACATTATAGCCCATTCATGTCATTCAATGGAGGAGAAGACCTTGATTCATTGAAAGATCGCAAAACTGCAGTTCATTTGAAAAAAGTCAAATGTAGTCAAAAATCAAGATTTTTGGTCAACATCAATCATTTGAATTTATATTTATCATTTTATCAAGTATTGATCATAATTCATCAAGAAAAGTTTAAAAATCAACAAAACTCAAAATTTGCAAAATTAGGGTTTTTGACCTAAAAGTCAACTGAACTTTGACCAGCCATAACTCTCTCCTGATTCATCAGAAAAATTCCAACCAAAGATCATTCTTAAGGAAATTCAATTCTCTACAACTTTGATGTTGGGCCCAAGGTCAAGAAATGCTTCCGCATAAGAGATATAAGTCAAAACATTACAGGTCATTTTGAAAGTCAACAAAAAGCAGTTTTTTGTCAAAGCCCATATCATCAAGATAACTTCTCCAAATGCAAAAAAAGCTTCCAAAGTGACTTGTAGAGGACATCTTGGGCTTTCCAAAAAGTTAAAGAACACTTTCATAGGATCAAAATTGAGGGAGATATGCATTGATGAAGTTAACCTTTTTTGGAAGAATGCATGGAACAAGTAATGACCAAAATTTGATTCTTTTTCAAAAAGGGCAATTCTTTTGTGATTCAATCTTGGTTCTCATATGTTCAAGGGCATTCACAACATATCCATGATTCATGACATTTTTATTCCATTTTTAATTAAATTTTATTCATTTAAAGTTTAATTAAAGTGAGATAATTCAAGGTATTATCCAAGATGCTCATGTGATGCAAGCAATGATCATTCGAGATGCTTAAAGATAAGATTGCAAGATTGAATAGAATAATACTTGAGTGATTAAACCATGGTTAAGCTTTTAACCTAGCATAAAAGAATATTCCATTCTTTTTCCACAAAATCAATCATGGTTTTCTCCACTTGCTTGGCCTATAAATAGAGCTTCATTTTCTTTATTCAAGGGAGAGCCACAAAGAGACACAAAAATCATCAAGGGGGGACCAACAAGAACAACAACAACAAATACCATAAAGCCATAGCTTAAGAACTTTATATTTTCCAAAAGTTTCAATAAACTTGTAAAAATCAAGGCTCATTCAAATAGCCACTTTCCATCAATTCCAATCACTCTATTCCACTCTTGGGATATTATAGAGTAAATACAATATAGTTTGTAACATGTAGTAGTGTTAGGAGTTCATGAATTAAAAACTCCATATTTATGCATATTTTCAATTTCTAAACAAAAAAAAAATTATTTTAATTTTAGTTTTAAGTTGATAAAATGTTTAACAAATTTTTAACATAAAAATACCTTATTTTTATTTATAATTAATTTATTTTGCTTAATTAATTAGTAATTATATAAATATTGCTTTTTATTTCTTTTTAACCAATCAAAAAACTCCAAAAATATGTTCCTTTTAGATTTAGGTTTATATTTTTATAATCTAATTTTTGACATAAAAAAGAATATTTTTCTTGTTAAGTTTAATTATTTGTATAATTATTTGTTTAATTAGCTTGTTAATTAACTTAAAATCAATACCAAAAAATCACCAAGAAAATGAATTTGGTTTAATTTGTTTTATATTTATTTTTGTATATTATTTGATATTATTTCTTTTCTTTTTCTTTGTCCCGAATCGGAATAAAATATCAAATATGGCAGAGATTGTATGCAGTTGATTTAAGACTTTTGGAAATTTATCGTGTAGTCGCTATGATTCTATCAAGCTTCTAATAAATTCTCATTAACTTTAAATCCGAGATCATCATTCACTCACCATCGATCTTCACTAACATCGTGGATATACTTGACTAGCTTCAAGATGATTCGCGTGCTAACGTACTAACAATTGACTTTAATTTCTGCATTTTATTATATTGTTCTTTATATTTCTTGTTTATGCTTTATTTTATCATTCATCATATTTATGTTTATGTTATTTTCTCTTTTTCCATTTAGACGTATTATTTATGTTTCTGTTATTTTCTCTTTGTCCATTTGGACGTATTATTTATGTTTATGTTATTTTCTCTTTGTCCATTTGGACGTTTTATTTATGTTTATGTTATTTTCTCTTTTTCCATTTGGACGTTTTATTTATGTTTATGTTATTTTCTCTTTTTCCATTTGGACGTATTATTTATGTTTATGTTATTTTCTCTTTGTCCATTTGGACGTTTTATTTATGTTTATGTTATTTTCTCTTTGTCCATTTGGACATATTATTTATGTTTCTGTTATTTTCTCTTTGTCCATTTGGACATATTATTTATGTTTCCACTATTTTCTCTTTGTCCATTTGGACGCATTGTTTATGTTTCCGCCGTCTTCTTTTTGTCCACTTGGACCATATTTTTACCTGTGAGCTAAAACATTAATAATCAAGATAAAATTAAAAAAAGAAAACACTTTGCACAATTGCACCTCTAAGGTTTCCCCTCTTGTTACTTTTTTTTATCATACCATCATTTAAGAAAAGGAAAGATCTTATAAATTGAGAGTAGGTAACTCATAATTGCTTGCTCAAACACCTTTCGTTTTCAAACAACTTGTTTTCAAAACTTCTCATCCATTTTCAAAAACTTTCTTCTGGTATTTGGTATTTGAAGGGCATTATTCCCGGTGAAACTCTTAAGAAACCTATGTGACCTAGTGTCCATCTTCACTTCTTCTATTTTCAAATCAATAAGCATTCAAACAAAAGTGAGCTAAGCAATTAAGAGTCCATGGATAACCATGGATACAAAGGGTGCTTAAAACCTTCCCTTTGTATAACCAACCCCCCGAACCTAAAATCTGTCAAAAGGTCTTTCCTGTTCTTTTATGCCTTTTCTAAATATTGGATAAAATAAAAGTCGGTGGCGACTCTTGCACAAAACAAAATCTGCAACCAAACATTTTTTTAGTATGCGGAAATCAAAAAAAAGAGTAAGGAGTCAGTTTGAAAAACCGAGTTTCACTATTACAACCGGCATGACGGTTGTTGGGCTGTTGCGTTTTGCGGTGCCGTTGGAGGGATTGCCGGCGGTTGAGGCGTGAAAGAGTGATGCAGATCCAGTTGATTCAGTGGTTCTGACTGAGTTCCACTTCTCTTTTGTTTTCCTCTTCTACGTCTTTGGTAGATTATTTTCCATGTGATTTCATCTTCTTCCCCATATGTATTCTTTCTTCTCCATTCACACAAACAAAATCAAATCAAAAGAAAAATAAGACTTTCAAAACAATAATCATGGCCATCAATTGAACCAATAAAAAGCTAGCAAAACTAATAATAAAAAAACAACAACGCCTGAGGGCTTCGATGGCGGTTTGTGGAGGAAAGATGCGCATTTAACCGCACGATTCTACGGTGGAGTCTTCGGCGGAGGTTGAATCGCTCGGTTCTACGGTGAGAGGAAAATATAAGTTATTGAGTTTTTTTAAAGTGTTCTTGATGTTCTTCAATAAGCTATGAAGTTGTTATGATATTCATGAGAGAAAGTGAAGTTTGATCTTAGAGAGAAGGAGGAGAAAATATTTTTTGTGTTTGTGAGAGAGAGTGGGAGTAAGGGTTAGAATTGTTGTGTGTGACTAATGTGTAAAAATTAGTGATATTTATAGTGTAACTTAGGTCAACAAATATGGAACAAAAAATCAAATATTAACTATTCATTAAAAGCTTAAATCAAAAATAATTTGATTGTGATCTTTTAAATGATTAACTAATATTTTCTTAAAAAGATCTTTACTTGTTACCCAAGTTGTGAAAAATGTTAAAAATAGAACAAATAAAATTAAAAACTTCCTTTTTTGGATTTTTTGAATATTTTATGATTTTTGGTGATTTTTTGACTAAAAAATACATAAAAGTGAAAATTGACAATTTTAAAAAATGCCTATTTAATTAGTGCGAAAATTAAATTCAAATAATAAAAAAAATGCAATTTTTATGATTTTTGAATAATGGAAATAAAGTTAGAATTAAAATTAGAAAACAAATAAAAAAGGAGAAATGTTAGAAGTGAGATTCGAGCCCGCGACCTCTCACTCATGTACCTTTTAACCTCAAATCATTACCACCTGAGCTACGTCAATTATTCGAAATAAAATGACGTTTGCAAATGTACGAGGGTAAATTTTGGGGTATGACAACTATAAACGACCAACATGACGCCTTTCAAAAATATTCTCCTCATAAATAGAGATTCACTCAATAGCCCTTAGATAACTAACAGTGAAATAGAAAAATTAGGAGAGAAAAAGAATAAACTCCAAAGAAATAAAAAACCGTTGGAAAGCCGCGTGATTTCAAGTGAGGGAAACCTCTCTTTATATAGTAGTTGGGATCACCCAAAAATAAAAATGTCCATATGCCAAATTGATTATGTAATCAATAGCCTAATCGATTAGATACTCTAAATATCACCGCTTAGATGCCCAACAAGGAAGATTTTGATATAGAGCCGTTACATATCTTTAAGGCGATGTTTGAATGACTAAGGGCATAAATTTGAGAAGATCTAATCAATTAGATCAAAGTTCTAATCAATTAGATAATACAAAATTTCCCTCTAGTCATTTCCACAACTCCTAAGTCATCTAGCATAATTTCAAGGCACTTTTTAATGTTTTTTAATTAAAGCATTAAATCTTACTCACCAAAAACATTGAAGTACAATCCGATCACAAGGATCTAGGACGCAAAACAAACTAAGTTAGGTATATTGTGTCATATGTACACTTAACTTTCTATACAAGCTACATTTAATTTTAATATTATGGATAATACTATCTATGATTTTATTATCTAACTCTTTCTAGGAGAAAATCAAATCATTCTCCCCCTCCAAAGCTCGTACATGGTTTCCGCCAATACTAGCTTGAACACTTGTCGCTTCAAGCCTTTCCTCTTAGATTCTTTAATGAGCCATTCCATCTCTGAGGTCCAGCCCGTGGGCTTTCTAATCAAATTCAACCACAACATTACCTTTTGCCATATACTGTTAGTGATATCACACTAAAAAAATGGGTGTTCCATAGTTTCCATACAGTCACAAAAATAGCATTTGAGATCAACATTGACACCAAATTTAGCCAACCTGTCCATTGGGGGAAGGTTTTTCCATAAACCCATCCATAGTGTGAATTTGGCTAAGGCTTAGGACGATTATTGAGAAGGATTTTGTCCCAATCCACCTGCACACATTCCCTACGTAAAGCCTTATACATCAGACTCGTCTTATACTTACCTTTGTTAGCCGCCTCATCCCAATTATTCGCCGAGCAAACAAAGTCTCTACTCTTGATGATCTTCTTCAAAATCCACGCGCAAGAGTTGGGAATTTTCCACTGTAACACATTTCCACCTTTGAAGTAATAGGTATCTAGCCATCAAATTCATAGCTTGTCAGATTTATTCTGGATGATCCATAGCAAATTGTTAATTGTAGCTTTATTCCAAACCTGTAGAGACAATGTTCAAGCCCCAGCCGATTTAGGACTACATATTTTCTCCCAGGAAATGGGAGCCTTCCTACCAATTTCCTCCTTACCACTCCACAAATAACTCATACAAGTATCTTCAATGTTTTTATGACTTTTTGAGGTAATTGGAGAATTTGCATCCAATATGTTGTGACTGCGAAGAGTACACTTCTAATCAATTGGCATCGGCCAACATAAATCAAAAGTCTCGAGGTCCAATGCTTGATCTTAGTTACTAGTGTGCTATATCAGTGGCCTACATTTTTTAATGGTGATTTTCTTGCTAGACAAAGGAATACCCAAATATTTGAATGGGATATCTCCTTCGGAAAAACCAGTTTCTCTCATGATCATCTGCCTCTCTTTGAATTGGACTCCCCCAAAGAACAACTTACACTTTGCATGGTGGGCCACCAAACCACTCGCCTAAGAGAAACCATGAAACTCCTTCATAAGCAACTTAACAGATCCATAATCTCCTCTGTAGAATACAATCATATCATCCACAAAGCTAATCTTAATTTTCTTCAGTTTCTCACACCGAGGGTGGTAGTTGAAGTTGGGCTGGTGATTTAGTTTTTGCAGACACTTGTGGAGATAATCCATCACAATCAAAAACAGAAGTGGAGAGACAAGATCCCTCTGTCTGAGTCCACAACGTGCATTGATATATTCAATAATCTGGCCATTGATCAAATACCTAAAGGAAACAGTCGAGACACATATCATAATCCAATCAAAAAAATTTTTAGGGAATTTTAATTCCCATAAGATACAATTCAAAGCTGGAAATTCCACCGTGTCGTACGCCTTTTGAATATCCATTTGAATGGCACATCTAGGCGACACGTGCTTGCGGCTATACCCTTTCAATAATTCGTGCGCCATGAAAATATTATCGTGGATAACTCTTCTTGGGAGGAAAGCATATTGGCTACTTTCAACAACTTCATTAATGACTTTACTAAGCCTTTTGGCCAAAGTATTTGAAATAATCTTGTAGACCATAATACAACAGGCTATAGGCCAAAGCTCCTTTATACTCTTGGCATCAGATGTTTTTGGAATAAGAGTTACAAGAGCATATTCTATAGCAGCAAACATTTGGTTTCTAACAAAGAAATCTTGAAGGGCTTCCATAAGATCTCCTTTGATGATATTCCAAGCACTTTTGAAAAACTTTGTATTATAACCATCAAGGCCTGAACCCTTGTTGTCACCAATGCTGTTAATAGCCTCCCTCACTTCTTTCTCAGTTATGGTCCTGATCAAGTCATGTTTAATACTCTCTTTGATATGCTTTCCTTTTCTCAACACCTCTATATCAACATGTCTCAAATGAGGAGTAGCAGTACCAATTAAGCCTTTATAAAACTTCAGCACTTCCTGTTCCAAGTGCTTAAGATTCGTAATACTTTTACCATTATTATCAATAAGCCTATGTATGCCATTCATCTTGTTTTTTCCTCTAACAATCACATGGAAAAATTCATTGTTAGCATCACCCAGCTTTATCTAATCAACTTTAGATCTTTGTCTGAGAAGTTTTTCCTCTTCTTCAGTAGCCTGTATAAATTTACCCGTTATCCTCTCCACTTCTTGCATCAACTCAGTATTAAACAAGTTCCTGCTAAGCTTCTCCTGAGCTTGATCAAGTTAATTCCTATATTCTTGGACCTTTTTAACCTCGTTAGTAACCCTTATATTTAAAGATCTAAGGTGTTGTTGAAGGCTCTCCAATTTTCTCCACAACCTATACGTAGGAGTACCATGTACCACTTTATTCCCGCTATTTTGTATCACCTTTGCATAATCTGCTTGTTCCACCATATTGTTTAAAAACCTAAATCTAGGTTGAGAAACTATTTTCCTCATTACTTGAATGCCCTGCAGCTTAACCAATAGGGGAGCATAGTCATAAATATGGCTATTAAGCACCCCAATCTCATAATTGGGATATTTTAGAAACATTTTCTTTTGATAGAAAAGGTTTTTTAGTGCGTGTGTGTGTGTGTGTTTGTGTGTGAGTTTCCTTAGTACTCTTAAGCTACCACATTTATCTTTACAATACTCAGTTCACTCAAACATGACTGACAGACATGACTCGGAGAGCTTTCACACTTTGCATCAGGGAAGCTTCAAGGCTTTTGCTAAATATTGTCTGATTGTAAAATTACTTTGGTCTTGAGTCTTTCTAAGATGATCTATTTAGTGTTTGCAGCAAACTATCAATACGCATTTTTGTCATCAAAACTCCATATGCTGATTTTTCACTACCTACAAGACGTCTCGCACGATTTGTTGTGACACGTTAACTCTCATTTTGTTTACTTTATTTTTGTTGAGTTATATTATTCCTTGCGTTACAATCAGTGACTTTGCGTTATAATCTGTGACTTTGTGTTATAATTCATGAATTTGCATTATGATTCGTGTCCCTGCGTTATAGTTCCCGCACATTAACTCTTCGCGTTACGTGAACTCAATTCGCATCTTTGCGTCACATTAACTCAATTTGCGCGTTAAGTGAGTTTGCGTGTTAACTCCTCGTGTTACGTGAACTCAATTAGTGTCATCATATTATGCCAACTCAACATATGCATGTTATGTATTGTTTGCTTTTCGATTCGATTGCGATGAATGCATGTTCATTGTGCATTAACTCTCCTACATATTCATGCTTTCACGTTAATTCATTTTGTGCATTGCGTTACTTTTCGATACTTTTACATTGTCGTCAAGCTTATCTTCCACATTAAGATCAATAATCAAAAATTTTTAATCAACCTCAAATCATTCCAAAAATAAATAAAAAATATTTAATTAACCTTCATCAAACTTCAAAACCATTTTCATCATCAAAATAAGATCGTTTAACAATCAAATTTTCAAAACAAATGCGAACAAAACGCTTGATCAACATCAAGTCATTTTTCAAACTCAATGAAAATATTTCAAAATATTTTCATAATAAAAACCGGTTGAAAAATGAATGGTTTGAACATATTTATCCTCTCTGTTTCCCGAGTGTTCAATGATAGTCATACCTAGCTTCCCATTAAAATACTTGTTTTCCGTTCAAAACATGTTAACTAATCGAATTTAGTTTGGTCTTTATTAGATGAAAAAGGAATGGTTTGGATGGATTTATCCTCTCTTTTCCCTGAGTATTTTGGATGCTACTCATACTTAGTTAATTGTTCAAATGCTTGTCTTCCATTAAATATTTTTGACTTAATTCGTCTCACAAATTTCATAATCAATTTGGATGAAAAAGGATTGGTTTGGACGTATTTATCCTGTCTTTTTCTCGTGTATTTTGAATGCTAGCCGTACTTAGCTTGTTATTCAAATACTCGTCATCCACTTAAAATCAATCTCGACAAATCAAATTCATTTATCGCCCAAGCGCGATTTTTTTATCAACAAGTCTTTCTTTGCCCAAGCGCGAGCCTTTTTCAACCATCGAGTCTTTTTGCTACCCAAGTGCGACTAAACTCATTTTTTACAATTAAAATCAATCAACATATATGTATTTTTCTACCGGAACTATGTAGTCTTGAGTTTCCTTTTGTAAATAACTCGCAATAATTAGAATAAGCTACAAGAAGTGTACGCTAACATCTTTTGCAATACTAACTAATTGCTTCTCGTTGAGTACAACATATGTGATGGGTGCTAATACCTTCCTCCTCGCATAACCGACCCCGGACCATAACTTGGTTGCCTCTAACATATTGTCATTCTTTTAAGGGTTTTATCGATATTTTTCCTTTTCTTTTAGAATAAATAAACTCCAGTGGCGACTCTGTTGTATTTCGAGCGCTCGTTATGCTCGAATATTTTTTACATCGCGACACTAATTTACTAATCATTAAATTTAATTCATTGTATATAATAATAATAATAACAATTTTTTAGGAATTGAGGAATTTATTTTGTCTATTGTAACAACGTCAAAAAGTTATAGTTTTCGCTCGTTTGATCTTTGGTTAATAATCGAGGCTATTTAACATTTAATTAATGAGAGTGTAATTTGTACCATTTGATATCAAATCAATGAAAAAGATTGATTACTGCTTGTAACTACGTGATAATTTTTATTGCAGAAAATTAAGATCTAAAATAGAGATGTCCATTTCAATAGAAATTTATTGTAGGCAAAAACAATAAGTAACAGAGAAAATAGGTAAAAATTACCAGCAAGACTTTTACATAATAATCAAAATAAAATAAACCCAAAGGTTTAATATTATTCAAACAAAGAAAATGCAATGACATTAAAACCTAAACCAACGACCACGACCGCAATTTAAAACCATGTTTCTATGGCTTAGAATAAGAAGAATAAAATAAGTGTACCTTCCTGTGTTTCTCAAGTAATTCATCACATTCAAAGATTTCGAAGCAATACATACACTTATGCACTTCTGCATATACAATATCATCTTCGTTTCCACTTACGCTGACTTCTTCATATAGATTATTACTTTCCTTATGCATTTTATCATGTCCAACAAAATCTTGATGAGATTGAAACACTTCATGACAAATATCACACTTAAATCCAACGGGATCACTTTCACAAACTTTTGCCTTCTTTTGATAGTATTTCTCCTCGATATGTTGCCATTCTTTCGCAGAAATAATAACCAGTGTTTTAGCAGCTTCCATATCATGATCATCATACACTAATTGAAATTGTATGCTCTCTTCATTTTCTTCAGCGACATTAAATTGTGCATTCTCTTCTTTTTCTCCAGCCACGCTAATTTGGGTATTCTTTTCTTTTTCTTCAATCACATTGAATTGTCTACGACTGCGTTTCGATCTTTTTCCAGTTGGTTTTTTTGGATAAAACTCGAACACAATTTTCCTACCAAAGTTTTCTAGGTTATAATAGCAGTTTCTTTTCAAAGATCTAAGATTGTGTATGGAGTTATTTCTTGTATTTGTAGTTGATAAGGAAGATGTGGTGATAAAGTGATTTGGAGGTTGGGTTGACTCTACTGAATATTCAGGTACTTGCCTACTTAATGGAGGTTTTGGAGGGATTGGTAATTTGGAATAGTGGGATTTTATGTGGCCTCCCAAAGCCTTCCCATTAGAAAAGAACCTATTACAAATGGTGCATACTCGACCATTATTCTCCATAGTTGGAGAAAATTATACACTCCTTATCCCTTTGCTTCCTCTTTATTTTGAGAAGTCCTCATAAGAGTTTGGACCTTTAAATAGAACAAATTAATTCTATGCATCTAGCTTATCAGTGCGGTTGGATGTAGGCCCTTAGACTAAACAATGTACCTTCCTAACAATTAGGGAAAAAAATAAAGTTGCACAAAAAATAAAAAATGGTATCATATTATTACTTTAGCATTTGAATATTTCCTTCACTATAAAATAATTTAAAATTTACCAATTGACGATAGTTATATGAAAAAAAATATTCATGTAGTTTTTAACTTGAAATAATCAAAATAATTTATGTTTTAGTTATTATTATTTTTTATTAATTGTATATTAAATTTTAGTTTATAATAGATATATCAAGTGATAATGTAAAAGTTTAATATTATTACATTGTAAAATATTTTTTATTATCACCATATATTTTAGATTATCTCCTTCATATTGACTCAACTCATGTTTATTGTGAAGTGGATGATTTGATCACGAGATTATGTTTGATTGTAATACTTAAAAAATAAAAATAAAGCCCACTACATCCCTACCCAAATACCATGCATACTTAATACATAGTAGCTTAGGGGTAGAAGGTTCAAGGTTGTGATAAGTTTAAGTAATCTACAACTACATACATAATGTGAGGTGAAAAATAAAATACTCTACTTTAAGAGAAAACTGGAACGTTAGTCAAATTGATCCTCAAAATAACACTTTGCTTCTAAATTGGTTCTAAGATATTATAATTTACATTTCTTCTAACATTGTACCATTTAAAAATTGATGTAAAATTCAAATTTTAATCATGGATGATAGGTCGTTCAATGAAATTGATTTGAACTCGACAAATTGAGAGAAGTTATTGATCAGTGTGTAGAGTATCTGGAGAAGGATAAAGGTAACAGAGAGATGACAATGATGATGATGATGATGATGTTCATTGATTTTTCGGTGAAAATATAAAGTTTAGAGCAATAAATGTGTGTCAATGAAACAAGTTCTATTATCTAAGTTAACAATGGATACTACTAATCTATATGATGGTTGACAAAAGAAATTATCTTCAAGAACCAAGTAATCCTTTCGAAATGATTGTTGATGATCAAACTGTTGCTAAAAATATTGCATTAAGTCTTTAATATTAATACAATTATAATATGACTATAGTCCTCTTTTTTAAATTATTGAATATTTTGATAATATGTATTCAAATTTGACTTTAATAAATTTAATGATTGACCTCAAGTGTTTAATAAAATTTAATTAAAGATAAATTGTTTATGACTTTAGGTATATGGATCATATCTTTTATAAATAATGAGACTTATCACTCATTCCTAAAAGCGAAATTATTGTTCACAAGTGTGAATTCTCACATCCTATAATAGGGTTTAGAATCATTCGGAAGGGACGTCATATCTTCATCCAAAATTTGAAGACATTAGATTTATAGATCACATATTTTATAAATCAAACATTCTATCTTTTCATAGGTCGTGTGGAACTTAACAATTCACACTTGAATCCAATATTATAGTCGAGGTTGTAATTATATAGAATAAAAAGTTTTACTGTTTAAACAGAGTGTTAATAATATAGATTTAGACATAGTGTATGTTGTAACTTGTGTCCCCAATTATGTCTCAATTGCAAAGTATTTGAAAATGATTTTGGATGTTACTTTGAAACTTATATTGCATCAAAAATAGGTTTTTATATTATTTTTTAACTCTTTGCACACCTAATTTGAATTACCATGTGCCCTCGTTTGTATCACAATACAAGACTTTAAAAATTCGTTGGTGGATTTTATTCGAATGACTTGTTTGCACTTTAATCTTTCTTTATATCACCCATACACAATTTTTATATAAATGATAAATTTGTTATTTCTAATATTTATGTAGAATATCATATATGTTTTCTATAAAGAAAAATACTACCTATTTGATAAAAGTTATTATTTTTATAATATAATTATTTATTATATTTATATATTAAAATTTATTAAAATGTTTATAAAAATTCCAATTATTCAATTTTTCTTTATATATTTTAATAGCTATTAAACTTTGTATTTTCAAAGAAAAGTCCATAAAAATTGTATATACATTCTTGGATGAATAAATATAGTATATATCAACTGATTAAGGTAAAGAAAACTTTTAAAAAATATATAAATAGATATTTGACTATAGATAGTATTTTTATTAAATAATTTTTTTTATTAACTAGTGTTTTTTATTTATAAATTTGCTAATAAAATAAATTATTTTTATAAGATGATAAATATTAATAATAAATGATAATTTTGCTTATATATTTGACAAAAGTATGTATTCCTATAATAATAATAATAATAATAATAATAATAATAATAATAATAATAATAATAATAATAATAATAATAATAATAATAAATATTAATTATTTTTAAAATTTATTTATATATGACTTAAAATAATGCGTTTATAATAAAATATTTCTAATATTTATGTAGAATAAAAATATATATATATATATATATATAATTAAATATATACTAAAATATTTCTAATATTTATGTAGAATAAATATATATATATATATATAATTAAATATATAATAAAATACATTTTTGAAAAAAGATTATATTTTTATATAAAGATAATTATTTGTAAACTTTCTTTATATATTATAATTTACTAAAAAAATTAATTAAAATTTAATCAATGAGTTTTACTTTATATATTTTTGTAATTAAGCTATTTTTGAATTTTTGGGAAATTCCTTTAAAATTGGATATACATAGTATATATCAACTAAGTAGGCAAAAATACTTTTTTTATAAAATATAAATATATATTTAACCAAAGATTGTACTTTTACATTATAATATTTCTTATTTGTAATATTTGTTATAACATTAAGTAATTTGATAAAAAAACACACATATATATATATATATATATATATATATATATATATATATATATATATATATATATATATATATATATATATATATATATATATATATATATATATATGACATATTAGTTTATCAACTTGATATATTCAATGAACCTTTCCAATAAAGACTAAGTAAATTTTGACAAAGAGAATATATTATTTTCAAAAAGTTATGATAGATATTTTATTTTAAATTTAAAATATGTATTGTATTTTATAAACAAAATTAAGACATCACATGGCAATTATTATTGTCATTTGTTAAATTTAATAAATAATATTTACTATATTAAAAAATTAAACATTTTAAAATTTGAAAAATAAAATTTCATTATTAATTAAAACTACACTAATGACTATTTTGACATTTCAACTTAGACTTTGGTTAAAATCAAACTAAATATCAATTAGAAGTATTAAAATATAATAAAATTAAAACTCTTATAAGAATTAATTGGAGGTGCAGAGAATAGAACCACGTGCCTCTCGCATGCGAAGCGAGCGCTCTACTATGTGATAGACTTTCACCTCAATAAAAAAAATTTATTTTTAATAGAATGATTGTCTAAATACTTAATTGACGTTGTTTTCTCTTTATCATTAGTATCCTTGTTGTGAACAACATGAAATTTAAACTATCATTAATAATAGTAACGAATATGTCATATCACTCCAATATGATGATATTAAATATAATCATTATTTGTCATTGTACCATTCTACAAACCAATAATGAATGTATTAATAATTTTATAATCATGTTGTTCCGCTCTTTGTTTCTCAACCAAATTTATAACATATACTAAAAATTTTGCAACTTGTATCGCGTTACAATAACTCTTCTAGCAAAAATACTTGATAATATCATTTTATCGTGATTATTAATATTAATATGACTTTATTTATAATGTATTTAACTTCTAGACCATGTTGGTCAAGAATTTGTCTAAGCCAAATGTCATGGTAAGCACATGAAGTAATTGTAACATATTCAACTTTTATGGTGTAAAGAGTGGATATAACATGCTTTTTAGATGATCGGGATACAAATTTTAATCTAAACATGAACACAAAATAAGAGGTGTTCTTCCTATCATCAATATCTCTTTCATAGCATGAATTTGACAATGCTTGCGGATTTTCTTATGTGTTCCTTTTGTATAATATGCCAAAGCCCATTGTCCCTCTGATTTACTTATGTGTTCCTTTTTACTATAGCCATGTGAATCTCAATTAATGGTTCCATGTATCTTATAATTAGACAAACTTATAAGGTAAGATTAAGCGTAATAAAATCCCATCATTTTCTTATGCTTTGTTGAATCAATAACTATATCTCTTTCATCTCTAATTAGTTTACTTTTATGAGCTATGGGACGACAAACTATGTTACATTAGTCCATGTTGATACTAACAAAATTTCCATATAATATTTTTGCTAAATCATGAATATCCCATAGTTAAGTTGTATGGCTTCTAATCCAAGAAAGTACCTCATATTGCCTAAATAAATTTGTCATACCCTAATTTTTGACCCCCCTGAGATGACATATCTTCAGGATTTTCATCAAGTCAAAGTAAGTACCTAGGACAGTCTGGCATTCAATCGAGGGTGTTCAAAGACAAGAAAATTCAGGCAAAGGATCAATCAATAGAAGGATTAGTCTCTAATACAAGCATAAGACTCAAAATCCTCATTATTACACCTGTGATTGATTAAGACACCCAGTTATCTAAATACAGGATTACTCAGATCAACAGACTAGGGTTTGGAGCCTATCAAGGACTAAAATCAGGGATCACCTTTGGGAAACCCTAAAAAGCCCCAGGGGATCATTCAAAGACATCAATCATCTACAAATAACTCATATGACAAGATCCACTGGACATTACACCCCAATTCAAAGTCTACAGTCATTATTTTCATATGGTCGACAATTAGGGTTTTTGACCTAATTCACCAGGATGGTTGACTTTTAATCAGGGCATGGATCCAAAACTCAATACATGATTCAAGAATCTCTACTACCTCAATATAATCCATTTACATCATTCATTTGAGGAGAAGATCTTGTTTCTTCACAAAAGCCCAAAAAATTCACTTTGTCAGGAAAAGTCAACTGTGTGGGATCATCATTGACTTTTAAGGTTTTTGGTCAAAAAATGACTTTCAAAGATCAATATCATCAATATATGGATGTCAAAGTCATTTGACCAAAGAAATTCATCAAGGAGCAAAAAGTCGGGAATTAGGGTTTTTGAGGGCATGGTGAGAACTCAAAATTTCACCTACACAACTCAAAAAACTTCCAACATGAAAGTTGTAGATCTTGCAAAATAAAACAACATCTTACAAAGGAACTTTTTTCAAAAGATCAACCATTTAAGGGTTTTGGAGATTTTGAAGTTTTAGGTCATAAACACTTAGAAAATTTTCTAAGTGTTTTAACCTAGTTTTCATCCAACTTTGGGCTCATTTTTCACAAATTTCCCAAATGATTCTGAAGAAGACATAAACTAATGATTTAAAGTAGATGTTTAGGGCTTTCCAAATTGTGTTCAACCTTCTCCAAATTCAATTTGAGCTAAGAGTTATGCTTGTCCAAAGTTGGCCTCATGAAGTAAAATTATAGGTCATGAGCAAATTGGAACTTTGCAATTTTGTGCATTTTTGCTTCACTAATGGATGCTACACGACCCATAACATGTCTGAAACAATACCATGCATTCATTTTCACCATGCCATGATAATTGAATAAGATTCCTAAAACAAGAACATGTGATTATGTAATGATTACTTTTGAGAATTTATGGCAAATTGATGAATCACCCAAGGAATCTTCTTACCAACCAATTAGAGCTCACTTTGCATCTGAATTGTCCCCTAAGATCAGATAGAATCAATGGATAGGGGAGGTGGCTCGAAAATGCAATGATCACACTTGGATATTCTTTGAAATTTCTTCATGGCTAAGAAACCAAACTTGCTTCACTAAGCAAGCTCACTCTCCCAATCAGTACTGAGACATTTGCCTATAAATAGAGGCCTCATTCTCATTCAAAAAACACACCAAAGCAACCATATTCCTTGCTTTCTCTTTCTCTTCTCATGTTCATTGTTTTTCAAAGTTCTTTGGCAAGAAGAATCGATTTCTTCAAACCAGAGCTTATCTTTGGAAAGTGAGCATTCTAACATCTCAAGGGAGGTCATTTGAGGTGATCCAAGCACCTGGATCACTTCTGTAAGTAGAGGAACACCATTGTTGCTCTCACTTTGGAGCATTTGCAGTTGGAGGTCCATAGACTGATTCAGGAGGTTTCAAGTCAAGCCAATCATCCAGGCACACTCCTCAGGTCATAGTGAAGCTAACCAGATGGCTGCAGCTCATCTGTAACTCCAAATTCAACAACCTCCATGTTCACTTGAAGCTGAAATCGAGGGAGGTCCATAGAGCAATTCAGGAGGATTCAAGCTCCAATAAGCATTCAGTTAGCATCATTGAGTCTCAAGGAAGCTATTGAGATCATTCATTCAAACCCAGGTGCTCTCAATCATCCTCACGACCTGCATTTTCAGAGGTAAGTTTCTGAACTTCACCTCTTTAATTTAAGCACTCACTGAGTTAAAGCTCGATTCTATCTTGTTTAGCATCATCAGAGGATTGAAAACCCTCTATCATCTTGCATTTATTCATCTTGTTTGTCATTTAATTTCAAATTTAGGGTTTATATGTTCTTAGAGTTTTCTGAGAAATTAGGTAGCTATAGTTCATATAAATAAATGTTAGTTACATATCTGGATTCGTGAGGAAATTTAGAACAAGATTGATGTTTACATCATGTCATTTAGTTGAGAAACCAGAGAGTTAGGATTTTGAAAATCTTTGAGCTCGAGGAAGAAGATGACTATGGCCATGGCGCGCAAAATTTGAATCTGGGGCCAAAGTTTATTTTATTTTGAATGGTATGCGTTCTCTAAACGACTGAACAAACTTGCCCTAGTGGCCTCCCATACGCCCTTAGTCTCATCATGCCTCAAGTCTGGGGTTCGAATCCCCCTCGCCCCAGACTTTTTGATTCTTTTATCTTTCAATGATTTACTAGTTGTTTTGAAACATAACCAAATGAATGCAAGTTACTATCACCACACGCGCGTTGGCTCAGTGGTGTTTGTTTTGAGTGTGTGACCTAGAGGGCGTGGGTTCAAACCCTCCAAGGGCCAAAACTATTTTTTTAACACACAATTTCTTTCATTTTCTCACAAACTTCATATATTTATTTAACCTATCAAATTAATTTATTTTCACTTCATTTTTCACACACTTATCATTTAATATACCTATTTTGTGAATAATAAAAAAATCATAAAAATATTATTTATTTCATATATTTTTTATTAGGTTTAAAATAGTATGTTTTAAGTGTTTTCTTAAATACTTTAAATACATATATTCACTTTGTTTTAACCTAATCATTTTGTAAATAAAGTTTATGATAAAACCCTAATTGTTTAGGTCTTAATTAAGTAAAAATCTTTATTTTTACTTTGATTAAGTTGACTTTTGTCAATATTCAAAACTGTTTTCAATCTCTAATTAAACGGACGATTAAGGTTTTCAAACAACAAAACCTTGTATCATTCCAAATCATTTTCAAATTGCTTTTACACCAGTACTGTAAAGTACTGGGCCTCTAATAGAGTGTAAGTCCCAAAAACCTTCTCTTCTTAGCTTGTTTTCAAAACTGTATTTTCAAAATCTTCTTTCTGTTTTCAAAACATTCTTCTGGTATTTGAAGGGCATTATTCCCGGTGAAACTCTTCAGATACCTATGTGACCTTTGTCCATCTTCACTTCTTCTGTTTTCAAAAACCATTAACTGTTTATCATATATTCAACTGTCATCAACAAAACAACAAAAATTACTGTTGAGGCTCTGTACATACTTCTTCAATGGCCTCCACTCCATCCAGGTTAGGCTTTACAAGCTTTCAATTTACAGTCTTTATTTAAATTACTGTCAAATATAAACTGTGCATATATATATTAGTTTAGAACTACGTTTGAGTATAAACCTTAGGACAGTTAAACTATATATATTATAGGAATATGGCCTAGGATTGAGAATGTCTTCCCGGTGAAGGCTCTTTCCTAATTAGAGATCTGTAGTTCAAACCCCCAAGATGAATTATTCCCGGTGAAACATCTTGGTAAAAACCTTAGAATCCAAATAATAGGACACATCCACCCAAAGAGGAATTATTCCCGGTGAAACCTCTTACCCATTTGCTTAGAGCCAAAATAAGTTCAAAACTACATAGCTTTCTCTTGTGCTATAACAAGGACCCTCGATTAGCCTCCTCTTGGGCTTTGTACAAGGACCCACAGGCTTCTTAAAAGCATTTCCAGCTTCCTCTTGAGCTTGTATACAAGGACCCATCAGGTTTCTTATAAACATAGGAACAGGTCTTTAACCACCTTTTAGCCTACCCTGGTGAGTTTCTTCCAATTTAAACCAGACTTTAAACAAGCTAAGTTTGTCTCAATTTTGCATTGAGTACACCTTTTGGAATGAGAGACATGGACAGTCTCTGTCACCCTTATCTTCATCAATCTTCCTTAGCAGAGTCTAGGATCCATGTTTGATCATCCTCAGCATGTGTCAGCCTTCATCTTGGGCTTTAAACAAGAAGTCTCCATTAGATAATCTTTCTGCCATCCATTTTTCAATCATAAAATCCCTGGAAAGGGTTAGCTTCCACACATTCTTTCATTTTTAATATAAACCCCTGGAAAGGGTTAGCCTCCAAAGTCAATTTAAAATCAATCCATCATTTCAATAAAATCCCTGGAAAGGGTTAGCTTCCACACATTCCTTCATTTCAATAAAATCCCTGGAAAGGGTTAGCCTCCAAAGTCAATTATTAAAATGTCAAAAAAATAAAGATTCATTTCTCTTAGGAGATAATTTCCCCAAAAGAGTCAAAACCCCTGGAAAGGGTCAGCCTCCAAAAACATGATAAAGTCAGTCTTTTAACAGACAAATTCACCAGCTGAGTCAAAATCCCTGGAAAGGGTTAGCTTCCAAAGAAAAACAGTCTTTTAATAGATAAAACCTCCTCAGTAGAGTCAAAACCAACAAAAACAGTTAGCCTCAACCTTGGGCTTCATACAAGGCACCCAAACAATAAAACTCCCCTGTCAAGAGTCAGCCTCAACCTTGGGCATTGTACAAGGCAGATAATAGAGTCTCCCCAGTGAGTTCTTCATCATTCAGTAGCCACAACCTTGGGCTTTGTACAAGGCAGATAAACCATACTTTCATGTGTCAAAGATTTCTAACACCTAGGATCTTTTCCCCATAGAATCATCCATACTCATTTTATTTAAGAGTCTGCCACAACCTTGGGCTTTGTACAAGGCAGAAAATAATGTTTTCCCTAGCTAGAGTCAGCCACAACCTTGGGCTTTGTACAAGGCACATAAAATAGAGTCATTCATTCAGTTATCCTCAACAGTTAGCCACAACCTTGGGCTTTGTACAAGGCACATAAATAGAGTCTCCCTAAGTAGAGTCAGCCTCAATTCTGGGCTTTGTACAGAACACAAAAATACCCTGTAATTAATCCCCAGTGGAGTCATCTCCCAGAGTCAATATATTAATAAATCAATCAAAAAGCCTCAAGCTTGGGCCTCATACAAGCCAGCTAAATTCAAATCTTTTATACAGTAGATAGACATAGCTTATCTCTATAGAGAGATATTTTTACTACTCTACCACATTCAAACAAACAAACATTTCAATTTCAATTTCAATTTCATTCAAAGTCTCCCATTTAGGACTCTGAAAGACATGCTCTGGCACATCCCCAGACTTGTACACTTTCCCTAATTTGGACGAGCATCTTTTTTTCATTTAAGAGGCATCTGACTGGCATACTTGCACACACAAGTAAGGTCCCCCTCTTGAATGAAATGAATCCAGTTATTCTGTCACTCTTTCAAAATGTTTGTGGTAGAATAGTACAAATACTTCTCTGTAAAGATGATTCCATGTCTCTTTACCGTAAACAGAGATTTAATTCCAAGCTTCAACCTTGAGCTTCAAGCAAGGCACAAAAAAAAACAATTAATTTCCCTAGTTAGTTCCCCGAACTACATTAAGCTCTGACTTCCACTAGAGATATGTAGGCATGAGGTTCACAAGGAATCTCAGCGAGCTAATAAAATACCAAAAATAGTCAGTCTGTCTGTCTGTCTGTCTTTTCAAATCAATTCAATTCCTTCTCCTAACACAAAGGAGAAACTTTCCCAATCATTAGCAGCAAACACAATCACAATGACACAGAGAAGGTTCCTGTAGAGTACTACAGATATGTAGGGTGTTTAAACACTTCCCTATGTATAACCGACCCCCCGGACTCCAGAATTTCTAGTCTAGGTGAAATCCCCACACTTAGCAAACTCCTAGGGTTTAGTTGAGATCTTTTTTCCCCTTTCCTACTCGTAGGACAAATAAGAAAGTTCGTGTGATATCGTAGGAAGAACTGAAATAAAATTCATCCCACCACGGGCGCATTCTCCTTCCAAATTTCGCGTGAAGGGTTTAGCGTGCCGTCCTCCCAAGTGAAACGGGGAGGTAAAAGAAAACGACACCACAAAATCATGACAAATCTTTTTTTGCATTGAGCTCTTGAATGTCTCAAATATTCTTTAATCATTTCAAGTGCAGATTAGATCATCAACATAAAGGTTAAATATAAGAATTTATTTATGTCTTCTTATTTCACAAACAATGTGTGCTCATGAGAACATTTATTTAATTTTTTATGAAAGAAGTATGACTCAATTGTATTGTACCAAGCTTTTGTTGCCTATGCTTTTATGCATGACTTTATATTATGATACTTTAATATTGGTATCGTTTTGAAAAGATTAATTATTTCGCTGTAATGTGCATATGGAACATGAATTTAAATGCGTGTTATGAACATGACCAAATGCTTTTGTGTTTATTTTGTTTAAGTTTTTCAATACATGTGACGCTCTATTTTGATATGCATGCCAAATTACTCTGATTATGCAATATTTTTGTCGTGGAGTTTAGAGGGTGTTACAATATATTCCTGGATCGAGAAGCAAGTTACATTAACCTGCTCTGATCCAAATTGTAACTACAAAGTGCAAGCTAAGTGGGAGTGAATTAGGTTTTATGAATTTTTCTTATTATTTTGCATATGTTCTTTTCTTTTTATTTTTTTTTTAAACTATGATGATGAACTTAGAACTAAAAGTGAAGAAAAAAATAAAGTACAAGAAAGTAAAAGACATAAGAGAGTTATCTTAGTTCCCCTTTACAACTTAAGGGTACATCTAGTCCATTCACACCTTGAAAGATTTGTCACTATGTTAGATATTTGCGAAAGCCTCCCACCAAGACCTCTCTTACAATCTTCTTGAAATTTTGGCCCTTACAATAGATGTCTTAACAGCACACAATATCAAGACAGATGTTATAGCATCTGCTGACCTACAGCAAACTTATCAGAACTTAAAAATAAATTGCAGAATGATAAATAAAACAATGAATCATTGTTAACCCAGTTCAGTGCAACAACACCTACTTTGAGGGCTACCAAGTCAGGAAGGAAATCCACTATTAGCAGTATTAGTTCAAAGTCTAAACAGTCCCAGTTTACAACTTCTCGACTAATCACTACCTAGTGTTATTTCTGCTTAGAAGTCGACATCTAGACTTGGGAAGTCGACATCCCACCTCTAATCACCGCAATAATAAATAGTCACACACCCTGTGATCAAGGGAACCCAAATAGAAAATTTACACTTTCTAATAAAAATACTTAGTTAAGCACCCTAACTAAGAACAATACTTGATCTTACTTAAAAAATTTGATCAAGAACAATACTCAACTCTCTTATTTAAAAGCTTCAAGAGTGAGAACACGCGTCCACCTCAATGTATCAAAAGATACATGAGTGACACAAAATAAAAGAACACATGAAAACTTGAGAGACTCCTAAAATAACAACCCTTATTGCATCAACGGTTTCTTTTCTATGAATGCTTGCAAAACTAGGTTTCCCAAGTTCCTTTTTATAGACTCTTGCAGTATGGGCTTGGACTTTAAAAAAATTCATTCTTCTCCTTTCTGAAAACAACTGCAAAATCTTTTTACAAATTAGGAACAAATCAAATCAAATTAAATCTTAGTTTTCTAAAAGAAATCTCAAAGATTTTTTTCTAAAAACATAGACTAATTTATATTTGTCCTAAACAATCCTTGATAGCCTGCACCTATAATAAATATCTGAATATTCCATATTCTCACATTTTTCAATCAAATCTTTCAAGGATAAAAAAACTGTGTGACTATCAGGATGTTCTGGTGTAGGATGTCACAACATCTGACAGAACATCTGTCAAAACACATAATAGTTGAACCTGTTATGACAGTAGGACAAGATGTTACAACATCTTGTTCAACATCAGATAAGAACCATGTTTTGGCAAAATTATGCCAAATACAAAAACCATGGAAAACTAACACTTCTAACATAAAAACAAAACCTATGGTAGACTTTGAATCAACCCAATTCAAAAGAACTTTTCACAAACACCATCAATATGGTGGACTTTAAATCTCCCTTAATCAGGAACTTTTTCCAACACAAATAGAAAATATACCACTTTCTATTTAAGAACGCTTTTAGAAAGTACACACATTTTCTTTACAAATTAAGTCACCGGACACTTTATGATCAATTACAATACTTGAACAAATTTAAATATATGAGGTTGTCCTTGAATCAATTTCAATAGACAATTGAACTTCTCTTTCAAATGTACAATTCAATAATATATGACCTTAAGTGCTCAGAAATTTGATTTAAACTTTTCAATGATATGAAAGTTTATGCACAAAGTTTCATTATTTTATGATGTATGACCACTTTGAAAATTGTTTGAATTGTATGTGAATTTTGAATGAAAGAGACCATTTGAAATTTTGATGTATTTTGCCTTAAATATATCCTAAGAACCCTCTATGAATTGATGCAAAAGTTTGAGACATTTCTATGAAGGTTTGAAATAGTTTAGAATGGCAATGATTCATGAAAAGATAGAATTTTGCATTATGTACAGCCCATCCAGGACGTCGAGCATGACCTGCCTGACCCTGCTTTCACGGAGAAAATTCAGGCAGTCACCTATTTTGGAATTGGGTCACGGATGCCCAACCCAAAATAGGGACCAATGGCCATGCGGTGGGGACATTATAAATACCCTCTCACTTGAGAGGATCCGGTATTCAAATCCAATCTTAAACATTCTAATGTATCTCTGTGCTCTTATTGACTTTATCATCGGAGTGCCTTGCAGGTACACCTCCCCCCTCTCCTTGATTCCAGCATTGTACGCGAAGTCTCTGGTCCACTTAAGATTCTGATCAACCGGTAAGATTAGTAAGATAGATACTTTTGTTACTTGGTTGAATGATGTCAATATTAATTAGTATTCACTGTGTGCTTAGCATCCATTGTGTGATCTGATCTAGAAGAAGGTGTGTCAATCCTTGCATTAATACTTTTTCTTAAAAGATAGCAAAATGATGAGTTTGTTATTACAAGTGATTGACTAATTTTTGTAGGCAACTTATTAAGCAACATGTGTTGACTTGTTGTGAGACATCATGTCTCTATTTAACTCGGGTGCAGACTACTCTATGTATTTGTGATCGCTCTAGCATTTATTACAAGATTCATTTATGTTTTTGTTCATCCAAAAGTATGCAAAGATTGCATTTGGAAAAAGTATTTTAATCCAAATCATGTTGAAGATTATTTTCTTGCAAACACTTATGAGAATATTTGAGTGAAAGTGAGAACTTTGCAAGAGTTCCTTTACCAGTGGAACCCAAATGATTGGTTATATTTTTTACTACTTAAATTAATGAATTATTTTTCATTTGAGTTGTAACCCTCTAGGCATAGTTAATGTTGCACCGAACTAAGTTACGAGTATCAATGTTATTTACTTTGTATTTTATTTCTCTATTCATTATCCTTTTCGGATCTTATTTGTGGTCAAACAAAATTTCAAAAGATATTGAGGCCGACCTTCACCTTAACTAGGAAAGACAAACTCAAATGTGCACCCATGTTTGTTGATAAATAA
The DNA here is from genome assembly GCF_029867415.1 of Vicia villosa. Taxonomy (NCBI): domain Eukaryota; kingdom Viridiplantae; phylum Streptophyta; class Magnoliopsida; order Fabales; family Fabaceae; genus Vicia; species Vicia villosa. The sequence goes on along the minus strand of NC_081180.1, from coordinate 101,301,216 downwards.
ATTCCTACTAGGGAACTAAGTAACTAACAATAAGTAATACTTCCTATACCCCAAATTATAAACCAGTTTGCAAAATTAATAACTTTGTTTTCTATTCAACCACGTCCTATACTCCTATTTATTACTCTATTTTTTCTATAAATTAAGAGAATTTCTTTATAGACCTCCATATCTTTTTGGTCACCCGCGGCGAAAACCCAAAAATACTCCTACTTCGGAAATGTATTTCCAAAGTAATTTTTTTCCAGATTTTTCTAGATTTCGGAAATGCATCTCTGAAAACATCAAATGGGGGATGTTTTCGGAGATACATTTCCAAAATAACTCATTTTTAGTGTTTCGGAAATGCATTTTCGAAAAAATACTTTCAAATAGATTTAGGTGGTTTGGTTGTTGTTGTTTCGTTTTAGCAGTTCTTGACCAAACTGAAAGGGAAGGGCAGTTCTTGACTCAATGAATCACCCATAAACATTATCTTCTTACCCTCCACTTGTTCAAGAAATCTTCTCCATTGAACCTACACCACACAAAAACAACATTAACTCTTACATAGATACTTAAACATAAATAAATATAAACACTATAACACCTCTACCTTGGTAAGGAACATGAATCTGGGGTGCAGTTACCGTGCATAGATAAAAATTTATGCACCGTGCATAGATTATTATGGACCCTTGGATTATTGGATCAAATTCTAGACATCAATTGTTATTACTCAATACTCAATACTCACCACTCAATACTCAATACTCACCACTCAATACTCAATACTCAATACTCAATACTGGATTAAAAACATGATCCAATGGCTTATGTAGGCTTATGCATGGTGCATAAGGAAAATCCTTATGCATATTAGCCAAAGCCATGAATCTGGCTTCCAAGAATATTTAAGATAATCAGTGTCTAGTCTTCCAAACTTTTTACAATCAAATTGAGGTTCTAAGAAGGGGCAAGTTGAAGAGTCATAGAGAAGAGGATTTGAAGAGTTATCAAACACCCAACTTCCAGAGAATAGATTACAATTAATTGGATTTATGTGCTTTATTAGCGGGATCTCTGTTGGAGCATGGTTTTTTGAAGCTCTATTGGTCAAGAAGGAAGTAGATTTAATTGAGAATAGAAATGCAAGTTGTTGTTCTGGGTGTTGTCTCAACAATTTAGAAAGCATGAATTTTTTGGAAGTGTACTTCCAAAACCCTCAAAAATGGGAGTTTTCGGAAATGCATTTTCGAAAACACCGCCATGTGATATTTTCGGAAGTGTATTTTCGAAATTTGAAAAAAATTTTAAAAAAAATTATTTCAAAAATGTATTTCCAAAATAGAGATAGTTTTGGGTTTTTAGCCGGAAGTTCTCTCCATAGGGGTCTAACAAAAATTCTCTAAATTAATGTACTCGGAGGTCAATGAAAAAAGTGGGTGAAGGTAACCCCTGCGTGTAGTCTATCAGTGTAGCCTTTTCTAAACAATGATAAAAAACAAACCTTTGTGTATTCAAACGTAAGAATCAATTTTCAAACAAGCCAAGTGAAAACAGAAACAACCTTAACACTCACAAAAACACATTCTGTCAAGAGCTTTTCCAATCCATCTCATGCCAATAACCCTTCCAAGACTCAAATGTATTTCACTCTTAAATTCTTTACCCAAACAAACCTCAATAAAAAACAACAACAACAACATTAAACAAATCCACGCCCAACTAATCACCAACAACCTCAATTCCCCCAAACTCTTGTCCCAATTAATCAACCTTTACTCTTCCACTTCTACAAACCCTAACTTCCTCAATTCCATCTTTTACTACTTACATACCCCACATTTGTTACTCTTCAACACTCTCATTAAATGCACCCCTCTTAACCACTCTATTCACTTTTTCAAAACAAACTTCTCTAAACAACTGTTTCATTTCGATCACCACACTTTCAATTTCATCTTTGGAGCTTGTGCTCGTTCCCCTTCATATCCAACGTTAATATTAGGAACAGAACTACACTCCTTAATTATAAAACAAGGTTTTGAAACTTCCAATGTTTTTGTTCCAACTACGTTAATTCATTTTTATGCTAATAATGGAGATGTTAAGTCAGCACGTAAGGTGTTTGATGAAATGTCTGAGAGAACTGTTGTCACGTGGAATGCTATGATTGCTGGTTATTGTTCGGTAAAAGATGGAAATCAGAAAAATGCTGTGGATGGGCTGTGTTTGTTTAAGGAAATGTTGAGTGATGTTAGACCAAATGATACTACCGTGGTTTGTTTGCTTTCTGCGGCTTCTCAGTTAGGTATGATGGAAATTGGTGTTTGCTTACACGGGTTTGCGGTGAAGATGTTGTGTAAGGTTGAAGATGATGTGTTTATAGGGACGGGACTAGTGGATATGTACTCGAAATGCGGGTGTCTTGAGAGTGCTTTGTATGTTTTCTGGCGGATGAAATTCAGGAATGTTTTGACTTGGACTGCCATGACTACTGGGCTAGCTATTCACGGGAGAGGGGAAGAGGCGTTGGAGATTTTGTATAAGATGGGAGGTGATGGTGTGAGGCCGAATGAAACGACTTTTACGAGTTTGTTGTCGGCTTGTTGTCATGCTGGGCTTGTTGAAGAAGGGCTTCGGTTGTTTCGTGATATGGAACGGAAATTTGGTGTGGTGCCTCAGATACAACATTATGGCTGTGTTGTTGATCTTCTTGGAAGGAATGGAAACTTAAACGAGGCTTATGATTTTATTGTGGCAATGCCGATTAGTCCGGACACTGTGATTTGGAGGAGCTTGCTCAGTGCTTGTAAGATTCATGGGGATGTTGTAATGGGAGAGAAGGTGGGGAGGTTTCTTCTAAAGTTTAAAGAGAAGAGTTATGAGGAGTTTGCTCATAAGAGTGAAGATTATGTTGCTTTGTCAAATGTCTATGCTTCAGTAGAAAGATGGAATGATGTTGAAGTTGTAAGGAAGAAAATGAAGACTAAGGGTGTTTTTAATAAATCCGGTCTTAGCTCAGTTCAAACTTTGAGCAATGATACATTGTAATTAACAATTGATATTGGATTATTATTTTATGAAAGAAAAGTATGTTAGCAAGACGATAATTTTGAATAAACGGTTATATCCGCTATTCGCGATTTATTGTTGGACCGTGCCATACACTTCTTCAGCGGCGTGTTGCTGCTATGAGCAAAGATAGACTCATAGACACTTCAAAATGCTCTCAGTTGCATTTTATATACTTCATGTTTTGAACTTTTACAGTTATAAAGATACGAGACTACCACAATAACTAGATAAGCAATTGTATTTTTTTTGTTTTGTTTGCAATGACCTGTGTTCAACTTTTAAAATATTGTGTCTTTTCAGATTCAAGTTGTGTTTTCATACTTATACTATGTGCTTTGCTATATTTGAAATGTGTCTGATAACTCTTAAATGGACATATCCCTGTTTCGAATTGTACTCATGTCAGGTGTAATATTTGTGCATTTTATGCTAAGAACCCCAAACACGCATGCTAGTTATTTTAATATTCTGTCCATAGATAGAGCAAAAAATAAAATTCTGATCATAGATTACTTTCTTTAGTATCTCAAAAGAAGAAGACTATATAAACCACATGTATGCATAATCCTAATGAGATTTATCATTTTACCATAGAAATTAGTATACTTTAAATCCATTCTTGGGGCTCTTGATCATAGAGGTTTGCACACCCTGCTATAATTCCTATGCAAGACTTTCTCAAATGGACAAATTAAAATGACCTGGTTTACATTCCAACTAGATGTGTCTTTTTTATCTGGTATAATAGTGGACATGGCTCTAGTCTTGCAGATAGAATGTTGGATAGGTGCATTTGCGCTCAGAGCTGGTTTAATTCTTGTGTCTCTGTTATAGCTTCAAGCCTTACCAACTTCATCCAGACCATTTTCCCATTCTGTTTGAATCCCTTTTTTAGTCATTAATTTGTCTTAGTTTAAATTCATGAAAATGTGGACCATTCATGAGAATTGCAGGGATTTCATAACTTCAAATTGGAATTTCATGAGAGTTGCAGGGATTTCATAGCTTCAATTGGAATACTCAAGTAGTAGTTTGTCCCATGTATATTCTAAATAAAAAAAACTCCACCTTTTGAAATATAAGCCAAAAGCTTAGAACTTTGAGGTGCATAGGTTGCCGGTTGGTCAGAGATGCTACTACAACTTTGAACAATATTCCAGAACAAATTCAGATTGAAGGTAAATCTGATACTCTCATGGCTCAAGAAAAAGATGCATAGATGGAGCTGGAAAAGGCTTTGAGAAAAAAGCTCTTTTGGCTTAAAAAGTCAAAAATCAATTGGCACTTTGAGGGGGACAAGAAGACAACTTTTTTTAACATAAGAAAAAAAATCTTTGAAACTCATAAACTGGCTCAAAGATGGAGACAATGTATTCACTGAACCTAATTAATCCAAAATTCTAGCTGATAGGCTTTGCTCAAATCATGCATATTCTTATTTCTAATGAGTAAAGAGATTTCATTCATGGTAGAAACATTAGAGAGTGCACCTACTTATAGCTGAGGATATTTTAAGTAGAAGCATATCAAAGTTAGTTTATGATGTAAACCCTGAGATGATGACAGGAACTAGGATTATGTAGGTGTCATACCACATTCTATATGATGATGATATTTTCATCTTATGTAAAGGCAAGGTTGCAAACATTTTACTCTCACTCAACTTTTTACAAAGTACTCTCAAGCACAAGGACATGTTTTTGGCACAAGTAAATCCACAATTTGTTCAGACTCGTTGGTTGCTTGGAAATGAAGGCTCAATTAGTTTTAGAGGATTGCTTGGTGTGAAGAACCTCTCATACATGTTGCTCATCAAATAACTTTGGAGGATAATTTCATTAATTTGAGCTCACTTATTTTTTATTTCATTTTGAACAATTAGTGGCAGTCTCCTCCTAATTGGCTTTATCTGTTTCCTTTACTGAGGCATATATGGATTCAAATCCATCTTCCTTTAATGCATGTTTGTTAAATGCATACATCATATATATATATATATATATATATATATATATATATATATATATATATATATATATATATATATATATATATATATATATATATATATATATATATATATATATATATATATATATATATATATACAAATAAATCAGCAAGGATTGTCAGATTCGTGCTATGAAAGAGATATTGATTATAGGAAGAACACCTCTTAATTTGTGTTTATGTTTAGATTAAAATTTGTATCTCCGACTTCTAAAAAATATGTTATAGTCACTCTTTACACCGCTCAAGTTGACTTAGAAGAATCCTTTATCAACTTAGTCTAGAAGTTAAAGACATTATAAATAAAATCGTAGTGATATTAATAATCACGAGAAAATGATATTATCTAATATTTTTGCTAGAAGATTTTTTGTGCCACCGATACTAATTGCAAATGTTTTAGTACATGTTATAAGAAACAAGGAGAGATTTTAGTACATGTTATAAGAAACAAGGAGAGACCAACATGATTATAAATTTCCTAATACATGTATTGTTGGTTTGTAGAATGATACAATGAAAAAGAAGAATTATATTTAAGATTATGATATGACATATTCAATTGTTATTGTTAATAGTTTAAATTCTAATGTTGCTCATCATGGATACTAATAAAAAAGAGAAAACAACATCTGTTTAAGTATTTGAATAATCATTCTACTACAGGTTGAAAGTCTTTTATAGAGGTGATATCTATATAGAAGGAAGCTTAATTGGTAATTACCATCACTAGATATATAAATTGTTTAATGTAAAAGAGATATTTTTTAATTTCATGAATTTCATTCATGTTTTCCTAATTTTTGTTTTATTTATTTTAACTTCTTTAATGCATATAAAAGTTAAATTAAATAAAATCAGACATTTCCCATCAAAGGGGGGTGTAGCTCATATGGTAGAGCGCTCGCTTCGCATGCGAGAGGCACGGGGTTCGATTCCCCGCACCTCCAATTGAGTAATTTTGAGATTTTATCTATTATTTTAGTATTTCTAATTGTTCGATTCCCCGCACTTCCAATTGAGTAATTTTGAGATTTTATCTATTATTTTAGTATTTCTAATTGTTCGATTCCCCGCACTTCCAATTGAGTAATTTTGAGATTTTATCTATTATTTTAGTATTTCTAATTGATATCTAGTTTGATTTTAACCAAAGTCTAAGTTCAAATGTTAAAATAGTCATTGGTGTAATTTTAATTAATAATGAAATTTTATTTTTTAAATCTTTAAAATATTTAAATTTTTAATAAAATAAATATTAATTATTGTATAAGAAAATGGGTGATGCAGTAACAGTGTAAAATATTTTTCAATGCACTATCTTTTAACTCTTATTATATATACTAATAACGATAATATCTTGTTTTTGCTTTTAAAATACAATACATATTTTAAATTTAAAATAAAAGATCTAAAATAATGTTTGAAAATAATATATACTCTTTGTCAAAATTTACTTACTCTTAATTGAAATGTTTCCTTGAATATATCAATTTGATGAACTAATTTGTCAAATATGTATTTAGGTCTTTCTTTTCAAATTACTTTATGTTATAATAAATATTACAAATTAACAAATATTATACTATAAAAATAAAATCTTTCGGTAAAATATATATTTATATTTTATAAAAAAAAAAAGTATTTTGCCCTATTTAGTTGATATATATACTATGTATATCCCATTTTTAAGGAATTTCCTTAAAAATTCAAAAATAGCTTAATTACAAAAATATATAAAGAAAAACTCATTGATTAAATTTTAATTAATTGTTTTAGTAAATTATAATATATAAAGAAAGATTAGGAATAATAATCATATATTAAAAATACTATCTTTTTTCAAAAATATATTTGTATTATATATATATATATATATATATATATATATATATATATATATATATATATATATATATATATTCTACAAAAATATTTTATTACAAAAGAATTATCTTTAGTCATATATAAAGAATATTAGAAAAAATTAATATTTATTATTATTATTATTCTAGAAATACAACATTTTGTCAAATATATATTTTATCTTACAAAAAATTAATTTATATTATAGTCAAATTTAGAAATAAAAAACATTACACAACAAAAATACTATCTTTAGTCAAATATCTACTTATATTTTATAAAAAATGTAACCATAATCAGTTGATATATAATATATTTATTCATTCAAGAATATATAAAATTCTAATATAAAGAAAAACTCAATAATTAAATTTTAATCAAACATTTTAGTAAATTCTAGTATATAAAATAATTAATATCTATAGTATAATACTAACTTTTGTCAAATATTTTTCTGTATAGAAAACATATATGATATTGTACATAAATATTAGAAATAACAAATTTATCATTTAAAAAAAAAATTGTGCGTGGGAGATATAAAGAAAGATTAAAATCAGTATGTGCATATATCTCAAATGATATGTGTTAATTGAGTTCAAGTGTAATTGGTTAAGTTTCACATCGTCTATGAATAGATAGAATGTTTGATTTATAAAAGATGTGATTCATGTATCTAATACTTTAAAATTTTGGATGAGTATGTGACGTCCTTTTTTTTTGAATTTTTTTTCACGTTTAAGAAAGAGTGATCAAGTCTCGTTATTCATGAAGATATAATCCATATTCTTAATGCCATAAACAATCTATCTTTAACTAAAATTCATTAAACACTTGAGGTCAATCATTAAATTTATTAAAGTAAAATTTGAATGCACATTATCAAAATATTCAATAATTTAAAAAAGAGGACTGTATAGTCGTAATGTGATTGTATTAATATTAAAGACTTAATGCAATTTTTTAGCAATAGTTTGATATCAACAATTTTTTTTGAAAGGATTATTTAGTTCTTAAAGATAGTTTCTGATCTACCGGATCATATGGAACTTCGTGGCCTGCAACAGACTGGATTTTTAGTGAACTAGGGGGTGTACCTGCAAGGTACTCTAATGCCAAAGTGAGAAGAGGGAGCAATCAGGGTGCAAGTACAAGGTAAGGAGAGAATGAATTAATGTTACTTGACCCTCTAGTGAAAGAGGGTATTTATAGCCCCCAACGCTAGGCCAAGGTCTCGCAATTGGACTGGATACCCTGACCTAATTCGGAGTCTACCATGATCCTACGTGTGTAGTGGAGACTAGCACATGGTCTCCATCCTGGGTCAACCGCTCTGAAGTTTAAGGGGAGACGCGGTCTTTCAGGGAGAGCGTGGACTCTATTTTATTCGAAGGATTGGAGGTGAAGGAACCCTACGAGGAGGGAGTCCTCGGCAGAAGAAAGAGAGGTACTCACGTAGGTGACCTGGCTCAGGACAGGTCATGCCCGATGCCAAAGCTAGTGGAGTAGGTTGGCTGAAGGCCACGTGCTTACGCCCGTCTGACGGGCAGCTAACGACGAGGAGGAATGTCCCATGGGCTGAGAAATATTTGGGCCTTAGTCCAGTTGGGTCAGGCGCCAGTCCAGTCCAGAACAATTTCTTTTGTCAGTCATCTTATAGATGGAGAAGTAACCATTATTAACTTAGAGAGTAAAACTTCTTATATTGATACTTATATTTGTTGTTCTAAAATTTATATTTTCACCGCAAAAGCAACGAATATCATCATCATTATCATTTCGCTTTATCCTTCTATAGCTTCTCTACACACTAATCAATAATTTCTCTCCATTTATCGAGTTCAAATTAGTTTCATTAAACAACCTATATCATCCATGATTAAAAATTAAATTATACATCCATTTTTAAATGATTTAGTTGTAGAAAAAAATGTGAATTATAATATTTTAGAACCAATTCAGAAGAAAAGTATTATTTTGAGGATCAATTTGAATAGTGTCTCGATTTTCCCTCAAATAGAGAAATTTATTTTTTACCTAATATTATATGTGTAGTCATAGATTACTTAAACTTAGCACCAACTTTGAACGGTTGAACATTCTACCCGTGAGCTACTATGCGTAAGTGTAAGTGTTGAAGTATGTCTTAAAATCTTTGTTGATGAATAGATAGAAAACATATTTTGAGATTGTCAATATCAAAAAGTCGAAAATGTGCAAGAATGTCTGATTTGAACAATTTGCGGATTTCAGGTTTAACCAGTTCAGTTTGCGGATCCGGTATTTAATGTTAGAATATTAGATACATATTAATTTAGAAATAGTCTAAATTAATATAAAATATTTATAATATTTTATTATAACAATTAAAGAGTTGTGTTTTTTGGGCTTGGATTTTAGCTTTTATATATATATATATATATATATATATATATATATATATATGTGTGTGTGTGTATTTTGAAAGTGTGACAACTTAGAGCTTTAGAGTAAAAGGGAGAAAACGGTTTAGGGTTAAACAATCTTAGGGTTTATGGTATTCTTGGAAAACTTATAAAGACAAGGGTTTTGGGAAATCTTTGGAGTTATCTAAGTGGTTGCCAATTACTTATAAATCTTGGGTTTGAGTGAATCATATATTGAGAGTTGGAGAGGTTGTGAAACACTTGGGTAGAAAATAGGAATTTGTTCTTGGGAGCAATTTGGGTTGTTCTTGAGAACTTTAAGGGCGAAGGATATTTTCTGTAACTCATATGTAATCTCTTGTAACAACTTTTTTAGTATAGTGAATTGGAGAGCTGCTATATCTCCTAGAGTAGATCTTTTGATCGAACTGGGTAAACAAACTTTTCATCTCTTTTCGCTTTATTCTGTTATATTTTCTGCTTATTGGTTATTATTGTCGAAGACCATTTATTTCGGTTGCTACTGTTCTTTGCCTCACATAATAAATTATTGATTGAATTGAACCTTTTCGTAATCCACAACAAGTGGCACCCACCGTGGGCCAAGGGGTATTGTTTACAAGTGAGCACCATGGATAAATGAGGGATCGAGAAATTTTCTGGAAACAACCATTTTGGGTTGTGGAAAATTAAGATGCAAGCAATTATAATTCAAGATAATTGTATTGATGCTTTAAAGGGCGAGGAATCGATTCCTACACACCTACCTAAAGTAGCAAAGACCGAGATGATGGAGAAGGCCGAGAGTGCCATTATCTTGTACCTCGAGGATAAAGTTCTTAGAGAAGTCGTCAGAGAGAAAACTGCAGTTGTTATGTGGGTAAAACTTGAATCATTGTATATGACCTAGTCTTTGACTCACAGGTAGTGTCTGAAATAACAACTTTATTCATTCTGAATGGTAGAGAACAATCCATAGTTCAACAGGTTACAAAACTTCACAAGATTATTGATGATCTTAAAAATATTAAAGTGAAAATTGATGATGAGGACAAGGCTTTACTCTTGCCGAGTTCTTTACCCTGATCCTTTGAGCACTTTATAGATGTCCTCCTTTATGGTAAGGAAGGTACTATCACTTTGGATGAAGTCCAAACGGCGGTAAAATCCAAAGAATTTTCAATGGCATGAGATTTGAGGATTGAAGATAGTGGTGAAGGCTTAAATGTGTCAAGAGGAGGAAGTGAGCGTAAAGGGATGTCCAAATTAATAGGGTTTGACAAATCAAAGGTAAAAAAATTTAATTGTCAAAAAACTGGTCACTTTAAGAAGGATTGTCCTGAGAGAAAGGTCAATGAAGATTGTGTTTAAGTTGCAGTTGCCTTGGATAAGGATGGTTATGAGGATGTTGGTGCACTAGTAGTATCGAGTTTAGAAACTGAAGATAGTTGGGTTATTGACTTAAGTTTCTCTTATCACATGTGTCCAAGAATAAAATACTTTGAACTTTGAAGTTGGGGCGAGGTGGAGTAGTTCACCTAGGTGATAATAAGGGTTGCAAAGTTCATGGTATTGCTACGGTCATATTTAAAATGTTAGATGATCATGAGTTTCTTCTTCATAATGTGAGTATGTTCCAAAACTCGAGCAAAATTTGTTATATATAAGTATGTTTGATATTCTAGGCTATTGCACTAGAGTTGAACGCGGAGTATTGAAGATTTCGCGTGATGAATTGATTATTGTTAATGGGTCTAAAATATGTGGTCTATATATTTTAGAAGGTTTAAATGTTGTTATTCATTCATCATTAACTGGTGGAGGCTTTTATGATAAGGAAGAGCTATAAGATTGAGTTCAACGCTTTATGAATTCCTTGAGGCTGTTGCAGAAGTGTATAATGAATTTTGCATAAAATAAGGGATAAAAATGCATGTAACCGCTGAGTTGTTATTGATTTTTTGAGGAAGGGTTGATGTCAAAGAAGCTTACTTGTTTGGTAGAGAATTTCTTCAGAGGAAGAATGGTGAAAGCCAAGGGATAAATTTGTTAAAAACTATAATGGAGAAAACTTAGTTTGAGGTGGAGTTTCCTACTATGGATGCTAGCAGTAGTGAGGGAACCGTTACAAAGATCTCTGATTATCATTTGACTCATGATAAGGTAAGAAGGGGGGTTGTAGCATCTCAAAAGAACGATTATGCTAGCCTTGGGTGTTATACTTTGAATGTGGTTGAAGGGTAGAAAAATTCAGAAAGAATGACCTTCAAAGAAGCATTCGAAAGCAGATGGAGTCAACGATGGTTGAAGACTCATACATGTGGGCTTGCTAAATTACCTAGGCAGAAAAGGGTAATTGGAAACAAGTGGAGACAATTGGCAAGATCAAGGTTCAAGGGTGGCTTGAATTTGATCAAGATTATTGATTAGAGTTTCAACATGGTACAAAGCAGCAAGGTTGTTGATGGTTAAATTGACATCAACACGGTTTGAAGTCAAGGTTGAGATTGTTGAAGTATGCCTTAAAACCTTTTTTGATGAATAGAAAGAAAACATATTTTGAGATTGCCAAAAATCAGAAAGCCGAAAAGAGCAAGAATGTCCGGTTTGACCAGTTCGCGAATTTCAAGTTTGACCAATTTGGTTTGCGGATCCGTTATTTAATGTTAGAATATTAGATATATATATATATATATATATATATATATTACTTTAGAAACAGTTTAAATTAATATAAAATATATTATAATATTTTATTTTAATAATTAATGGGTTGTGTTTTTTGGGCTTGGGTTTTAGCTATTATATATGTATCTCTTTGTTGTTTGAAAGAATGATAATTTAGAACTTTAGAGTAAAAAGGAGAAAAAAAGGTTTAGGGTCAAGGGTTATACAATCTTAGGGTTTATAAGGTTTGTGGTATTCTCAAGGAAAACTTAGAAAGACAAAGGTTTTGGAAAACCTTTGGAGTTATCTAAGGGGATTGCCAATTACTTCTAAATCTTGGATTTGAGTGATTTATATATTGAGAATTGGAAAGATTAGGAAACACTAGGGTAGAAAATAGGGGTTTGTTCTTGGGAGCCTTTATGGTTGTTCTTATGAACTCTTAAGGCGAATACTATTTTTTGTAACTCATATGTAATCTATTGTAACAACTTTCTGAGTATAGTGAATTGAAGGGTTGCTCTCTCCCCCAGAATAGATCTTTTTGATCGAACTGGATAAACAAGCATTTCGTCTTTTTCCGCTTTATTTTGTTATATTTTATGTTTATTGATCATTATTGCTGAAGGTCATTTATTTTGGTTGATACTGTTATTTCTCTCACATAATAAATTATTAATTGAATTGAACCTTGTCGTTATCCACAACAATGAATATATATGGTATTTGAGTAGGAATATAGTGAATCCGCTTTTTTTTAAGTTTTACAATCAAATATATTTTTGTGAGCAAATCATCCTCTTCACAATCAACATGAGTTGAGCCTATATAAAGGAGCTAGTTTAAAATATATAGTGATAATAAAAAATATATCAGAATGTCATCAAATCATATTTCACAATTATAATGAAATATAATTGAGTAATAATATTAAAATTTTACACTATCACTTAATATATCTATAGTAATTTAAAATTAAATATATAATGAATAAAAAATATCAATAATTAAAACATAAATTACTTTGGATTATTTCAAATTAAAAATTACATGAATGCATTATCTAATGCCTTAAAATTTTAATTAATTATTTTTTCATATAATTATCGTCAATTGGTAAATTTTAAATTATTTTGTAGTGATGGAAATATTCAAATGCTAAATTAATAATATCATACCATTTTTTATTTTTCTGTGCAACTTTATTTTTTTTCCTTATTTATTAGGAAGGTACATTGTCTAATCTAACAGTCTACATTCAACTGCACTGATAAGGTAGATGCATGTAATTTATTTGATCTTTTTAAAGGTACAAAATCTTATGAGGGTTTCTCAAAAGAAAGAGAAAGCAAAGGGGTAAGGAGTGTTGAATTTTCTCCAACTATGGAGAATAATGGTCGAGTATGCACCATTTGTAATAAGTTCTTTTCTAATGGTAAGGCTTTGGGAGGCCACATAAAGTCTCACTATTCCAAATTGTCAATCCCTCCAAAACCTCCATTAAATAGCCAAGCTCCTGAATATTCAGTAGGGTCAACCCAACATCCAAATCACTTTATCACTACATCTTGTGTCTCAATTGCCAATACAAGAAATAACTCTATACACAATCTTAGATCTCTGAAAAGAAATTGTTATTACAACCTAGAAAACTTTGGTAGGAAACATGTGTTTGAGTTTTATCCAAAAAACCCAACTGGAAAAAGATCGAAATGCAGTCGTAGACAATTCAATGTGGCTGGAGAAAAAGAAAAGAATACCCAATTTAGTGTAGCTGAAGAAAGAGAAGAGAATGCACAATTTAATGTGGCTGAAGAAAATGAAGAGAGTTCACAATTTCAATTAGTGTATGATGATTTTGATATGGAAGCTGCTAAAACATTGGTTATTATTTGTGCGAAAGAATGGCAACAAATCGAGGAGAAATACTATCAAAAGAAGGCAAAAAAATTGTGAAAATGGCACCATTGGAATTAAGTGTGATATTTGTCACAAAGTGTTTAAATTTTATCAAGATATTGATGGACGTGATAAAAAGCATAAGGAAATTAATAATCTATCTGAAGAAGTTGGTGTTAGTGGAAACGAAGATGATATTGTAAATGTAAAAGTGTATAAGTGTATGTATTGCTTTGAAATCTTTGAATCTGATAAATTTCTTGAGGAAAATGGGAAGATACACTTATCTTATTCTTCTTATTCTTAGTCATAGAAACATAGTTTTAAATTGCGGTCGTGGTCATTGGTTTAGATTTTAATGTTATTGCATTTTCTTTGTTTGAATAATGTTAAACATTTGGGTCTATTTTATTTTGATTATTATATAAGAACTCTTGTTAGTAATTTTTATCTATTTTTCATGTTACTTATTGTTTCTCGCTACAACAAATTCCTATTAAAATGGACATCTCAATTTTAGATCTAAATTTTCTGCAATAAATTTACCACTCAGTTACAAGCGGCAATCAATCTTTGTCATTGATTTGATATCAAATGGTACGAATTACACTTTCAGTAACTTAATGTTAACTAGTCCCGAATATTGATGTAAAATAAAACGAGCGAGTTCTATAACTTTATGACGCTATTACAATAAACAATCTAAGTTCATCGATTCCTAACAAATGGTTATTATTATTAGATACAATAAATTAAAGTTATTGATTAGTATATTGGTGCAGTCTAAATCATAAAACTTTTTTATTTAACTTATTTTCTCACAATCAACAAGTTAAATTGTTAATTTTTAAATATATTGGTTTAAAATATTAACATAATAAAAAATAACATCAAAATTTGGGGATCATTGTCCACCTTCCAACCTCAATTAGCCATATGTTTATGTATATTGATAAAGACTAATGTTGCATATTATAAGAAAAACATGATAGAATAGACCTAGTGCAATTGACCTTTGGATTCAAAAAATGCACTAAGTCCCCAACATCTAATAGGCGGGTCGAATCCGACACTTTTACACCATATCTTCACGTCGATGTGGTGATTTGTGCAAACCTTTTAGAGGTTCTGGACATGTTTTAAAGAGAGAGTGATCCTAATCTCGTTGATCTGTTCATGAGACTCTTCAAAACCAGACTTAGTAGGTGCCCCTGGTGTTGAAAAAGAATTACAAGTGTGAGTAGTGTGGGGAAGTCCCACATTGGTTAGGAGTGTGGAGAATTGAGCATTTATAAGTGGGAGAACCTACACGCCTATCAACTTATTGTTTTAGGTTGATGTGTGGCATCTCTCTCTTTTGTGATCCTAGAGAATTAGTCCCATTGGTGCTCCCAACTCTCCCGAACTCCCCAACAATAGTATCAGAGTCTGGTTCGGCTTCGTGGAGGAGAGGGAGTTGGATCCGGTGTTGGATTCTGTTATAGGATGTGGGGGAATCACACTTGTGTGGGATAATGTTAGGTCTAAGTGTGAGTGGCTAAATTCCCAAATCGCGTATAAATGGATGAAATGTTGGATTTATATGAAAGATGACCCATTAACCCAATACCTTAAGGTTTTGGGTGAGTATGTGACGTGTCTCCTACAAAGGTGTGTTGCTCAAAAGGAAATGTCCCAAGTTAAAATTCTCCCCCGTGTTCCCCCCCCCCCCCCCCCCCCCCCCCCCCGAATTTCCCTAACAAATGGTATCATGAGACCTTGGTTCAAGTGAAGGGACCAACTTACTTGTATCGAAATGGCCATAGGAGGTGTCCACTTGAAAAATGTCAACAGGGATACAAGTGTATGTGAATAAAAGAGCTTCCACTTGAGGGGAAGCATTATGGATAGAATCACACCTGAGGGAGAGTATTGAAAAAGAATTACAAGTGTGAGTAGTGTGGGTAAGTTCCACATTGGTTAGTAATATGGAGACTTGAACATTTAAAAGTGGGAGAACCAACACACCTATCACCTTAAGGTTTTGGGCCGGTATGTGGCATATCCCTCTCTTGTAATAGTCTCATTGGTGCTCCCGATTCTCTCAGGCTCACCAACATCAGTAAAAGTCGGGTTAAGGATTGTAATATGGATATTTGATCCATGCCCATGCTAGGCGTGAGGGTGTGTGTTCAAGTTGATGGTTGTGTTGTTGAATTTTGGTTGAAGTCCCACATTGCTTGCTTAGTTTCCCGGGTTGTTGGTTGTATAAATATGTGAGAACGACCTCCCTATTTAAGTTAGCTTTTGGGGTTGAGATCCAAGCATATTTAACATTGGGTTCTCTATCCTTGGAATTCAAAATACACTAAGTTCTGAATCATCTGATAAGTTAGTCGAACCATCTTGATCGACATGACTAGTGTGTTGAAGACTGGGTCTTTTAATACTTAGTTATTTTCAAATATTGTCATTCTTATTCTTTTTCGAATTCTTCAGCTAAAATCCCTAGGGTAACACCATCATCAAATGCCCGCCCCAAAATATGTCTCCTAGTCATGATCCCCACTTAGTATGTGGCTCGTTCTAATGGGAAACATTGATGGTGACGTGTATGCAGTTCATAACCATACAATGAAGTGGCAAGGTCATGATTCCCTGAGAAGTAGGCAGCCAACAAGTCTCACAGTCAAGGAGAGACAATTTTTACCCATTAGGAAACCCTAAATTCAGTCCCATAGGCCTCTATAAGTGCCTTAACCTTATGGTTGAGAGGACATTTTGATATTCACCGAAAACACCCCTACAATAGAGCTTATCAACCTAGTCAGCTTGAACTGGCCACACATAAAACACTTCCAAAACAGGGATCCTCACCCTCGTGAGCTTGCATAACACCTATAAACACTAAAGCCTATGGCCACCACTACCAGCCTAGGGGTGCCACACATCTGTACTTTTTTTAGCAAGTGCACTTTTCAACCCTTGCAAAAATCACTCTTACTATCTTCCAACTATTTATTCAATCAACCATGATCGTATTCAATTTTGTTTGTGGTGGTGTTGCCAATGTGTCTAACCTGATTAGTCGATACACAAACTATTTTTTCATCCAGTTAGTCAAATATTGTAGTTTCAACATATTTTAAATTTTTTGGATACTACACTCACACACTTTTGAACTGCATGACATAATCAACACATGATTCCTCTATAAAAAAACTAATTAGAACATTCCATACTTCAATTGTGGGTTTCAATATTTGTATAAGTTTGATCATTTTCTTGTCTTCACCCTTGATTTGTTTGTTTCCCAAGGTTCTCTTAGTTTTACATCTCACATTTTTGTTATGATACCGAAAAAATAAAACATATGACGTAGACACTTTTTTGTAATATAATTCATTAGTGAAGTATCACGATTAATGACAATCACCTATGACATATTTTCCAAGTATTTCAATAGATTGTGAAACATTTTTAGAGCCTGAGTAATATTATCCTTCTTTTAACATTCCAAAAAGCAAATTCAATTGAATATGTTATCTCTATAGAAGTAACACCAATAATTTCAAGCAAAAGTAACATGCATTTATTGGTTTTATATAATGAATCAATTATCAATACTATGAAAAAAATTTCAAGCAACTTGATGTATTCAGGATATGTCCAAAATATATCTTGAACAAATTTTCCATCCTCACACACTTTCTACCTAGAAACATATGGCGTTTTCCAACAATTTCAACAATTGTTGCATTTTAGATCTTAGACCCATTATCGCACTATTGTTTTTGTGTCGAATATTATAATTTTGCTTAATATTTGAGACACTATCATGTCTTTTTAATTTTCAAAATTTCAAGTATGTTTTTAGGTTGAACCATGTTCATCGTCATCTCAAGAACAATTTCCTTCTCATCATAATCTAAACGAGTAACATTAAGATGACTGACTAACTTGTGATCAAATCTATGTTTATGTACAATGCATATCATATTAAATTTCTAAACATTTTTTTATCATGTGGTACCCATGCAACTTAAAATTACGTCTACATTTCCTTATTATAGTGTCATCATGTTTCAATTTCAAGACATGTTCTTTATACTCATCACTTTCTTTCGCATCTCACCGTAGCAAATGTCGATCTTTTATCAGAATCGAAATCAAACATCCTGATAATTATCCCAAAACCTAATTTTACAACTTCCATATAGACCCATATAAACATAACGTAACATATTATGAATTAATCAGATGAGATAAAGACATGCATTACTTGTAAATTAGGATAATTATGAGGATTTTAATGTCGAAATACAATTTCATTGTGTTACCAAACACCATAACTGCATAAAGAAATAATTTGTGAGAGAGTTTAAAGAATATGACGTAAATCTTGAGTGAGAGAGTTTAACAAACTAATTATGTATAAAACGTTATGATTTGGAAGATAACATTTGGATTATGTATCTGTGTAAAGAAGTTATCTTCAAGATTGAAAAATTTCCTACACCTTTTCGCATTTCAAAAAACAACTTAATTGATTGATCATGGTGCATCTGAAAGTTATCATCTAGACATAACGAATGCACATTTTTTTCATAAAATTTGAGAGAAACATATAGAAAGTGTAATGAACAACCCATAAAACGACCCACGTATAAATTATATTTTGAAAACAAAATATAATTGGTTAAAAGTTGAAACAAATACAATATTTTTGAATAATATGTTTTTGTTTCGAACAAATTTGTCCTAAAAAAATTAAAACTGAAAGAGATTAACATCACATACTATTGTAATCAAAGTTTCGAATTAACAATAAAGTCCATAATATTATAGTGACTTCAATATCATCGTCGTCCTATCGTAACTTTACCCACGACCACACATCAACCCACCATATATTTTATTTCCTTGTTCTAGTGTCATCATGTTTCAGTTTCCTGACATGTTCTTCATACTTACCCTTTCTTTCACATCTCATCGTAGCAAACCTCTCGATAATTATCCAAAATCTAATTTAGGAACTTCCACGTAGACCTATTTAAACATAATGTAACATAATACCAGGGGTGGCCCTAAGCACGGGAGCCCAGGGCCCATAATTTTAGGGGCACCAAAAATTTTTTTTACCCCTATATATATTCAAAGAAAATATTTTAATATAAAAATAATTGTTAGAAAAAAAATACTGACTAACAAACTTATAGGGACACTACAAAGTCAAAATTAATAACAGATTCTCATTTCTCATATATAAATTATAGACTCGAATAAAATCAATTAATATATTCATAATTTTAACAACTACAAAATTTAATTGAGTCACTATAATTAAAATAATCATATAAACAATATTTTATAGGGTTAATGAACTTTTTCGTCCCTTTAAATATTTCTAATTTCGTTTTTAGTCCCTCCAAAATTTTCCTTCAAGAAATCGTCCCTTCAAAAATTTTCTTCTGAACTATTGGTCCTTAACGTCAAATCTCGTAGCTAATCGGTGGCTAAATTCGTAGCTAATCTCTAGCAAATTTGACGTTAGGGACCAATAGTTTAGAAGAAAAATTTTGAAGGGACGATTTCTTAAAGAAAATTTTTGAAGGGACTAAAAACGAAATCTGCAATATTTAGAGGGACCAAAAAGTTCATTAACCCTATTTTATATTATTGATGTAAGTTAGGAATCTCTAACCTTGCCAATTTTGAATTCAAGTAAGTTTTGGAAAGTTTTTATTCAATATGTTTTAGAGCAATTAAGTGAAATAATATTAGAATATATATGCAACGTATATGTAACCCAACGGTATGAAAATTATTCAATATGTACCCAACGGTATGATTATGAAAGCTATATCAATTGAATTTTGTCGATATAAATTAAATTATTCATTGTATTAATTTTAATATAATTGAATTTTATAAAGGTTTATGAATTTTGTGTCAATATTATTCAACGGTATTAATTTTAATATCAATGAATTTTTTAAAGGTTTCATGTTGATTTTCAATTTTCAATATCAAGTTTGATTTGGTGTTCAAAGGCTTTTGGAACAAATTGATCAGAATTTAAGTTGAAGATTAAAAATCAACATCATGTACTATTGTTTCATCTCTTTGATTGCTTGAAATGTTGCCTAGAAAACAATTGTCTGGTCATCTAAAACGAAAAAGAAAGAAACTAATTGAAATTGATAATAAATCTCAAAAGGGTGCTATTCATAAATTTTTTGAGAAACACCCTACAATTTCTATTTCGAATGATGCAAATTTTGGTAATTTGAACCTTGAAGTTGAGAGTTTAGAGAATGAACAACTAAATAGGATTGTTGAAGAGCGAAATATTTTGGTTGAAAATAATGAAAATAAAGATGACGATGATGATGAAGCTGAAATTTTTGATGACGAAGCTTATAATAATGAAAATGAACATATCCTTGTTTTTGTTGATGAACAACATAACGAGTCTAGTCTATTGGACATTTATGATCCAAGAACATGAATAACCTTAGCAATGACTTAAGAGATGAATTACTAGGAAATGGTCCTATAAGAGATGTGTCAATTGTGAATGGTCCTAAAGATACTTTTGGTAGACATTTCTCATCATCATGTTATATCCGTTATTGTTCTAATGGAGAAGAGCAAGATAGGAATTGGCTTGTTTATTCAAAAGAATTGGATAGAGTTTACTGTTTTTGGTGTAAGTTATTTGGTACAAGTAGTAAAATGAATCGCTTAGCAAATGAAGGTTTTAATGATTGGAAACATATTTATGAAAGGCTTAAAGAACATGAATCAAGCGGTGCACACATGTCTTTCATGAGTAAATGGATTGACTTACAAATTAGATTTAAAAAAAATATAACAATTGATAAACATCTTCAAGAGCTTATAAGAAATGAAAAAAGACATTGGAAAGATGTATTACTTAGGATAGTTTATGTTACTAGATATCTAGCTGAGCAAAATTTAGCATTTCATGGAAAAAATGAGAGGATTAATGTGGAAAACAATGGAAACTATCTTTCTCTTGTTGAAATGATTGATGAATGGGATCCTGTCATGCAAAAACATTTTGAACATATTAAGAATAATGAAATTCATTATCATTATCTTAGTCATAAGATTCAAAATGAATTGATTAACATGTTAGGTAATGAAGTCAAAAGTGCAATAGTCGAAAAAATCAAAGAAGTAAAATATTTTTCTGTGATTCTTGATTGTACTCCTGATGTAAGTCATCAAGAACAAATGACTCTAATTATACGTTGTGTGGATGTTTCTACAAGTCCAATAAAAGTTGAAGAGTTTTTTGTAGAATTTTTGAAAGTCTATGACACAACAGGTCAAGGATTGTTTGAAGAATTAAAAAATGTATTAGAAACTCTTAGTCTATATATTAATAATGTGAGAGAACAAGGATATGATAATGGATCAAACATGAAAGGTAAACATCAAGGTGTACAAAGAAAATTATTAAATATTAACCCTAGGGCATTATACATACCATGTGGTTGTCATAGCCTTAACTTGACACTTTGTGATATTGCAAATTCTTGTACTAAAGCTAAAGATTTTTTTGGAGTGTTACAACATATTTATACTGTATTTTCTCATTCGACAAAACGTTGGAAAATTCTTAGAGACAATGTGAAAGGTTTAACTATTAAACCATTGTCACAAACACGTTGGGAAAGTCATGTGAATAATGTATATGCAATTAAATCTCAAACTTCAGATGTAAGAGAAGAACTACTTCAACTAGCTGAACAAGATAATGATCCTAAAATTAAGAGTGAAGCCGAATCTTTAGCAACTCATGGAATTGGAAACTTTGAATTTTTAGTAGCTATTATTATTTGGTTTGAATTGTTAACTGCTGTTAATGAAATTATCAAAAGTTTGCAAAAAAAAAGACATGCATATTGATGTGGCTATTGAACTAGTAAAATGTTTGATCAAGTATTTGAAAAAATATAGAGAATCTGGATTTATAAATGCTAAGGCTAGTGCTGAAAAGATTGGAAATGAAATGAAGATTGAACGTGTGTTTATTCAAAAACGTAAAATTCATAGAAAACAACACTACGATGAAAATCCATCTCAACCCGCACAACTGAATCTTGAGTCTGCTGAAGAGTCTTTTCGAAATCACTATTTCTTATATATTGTAGATCAAACAATTGGCTCACTTGATAGAAGATTTGAGCAGTATAGCACATATGAAAATATTTTTGGATTCTTATTTAGTATTGAAAGGCTTAGATCATTATCTGATAGTGACTTGAAAGTATGTTGTACACATCTTGAAACTTGTTTAAAACATGACGATTCTCTTGATCTTGATGGTGAAATTTTGTTTGAAGAATTGAAAGTGATTAGAGAAGTTTTGACAGATGAATCAAAATCAAGCTATATGATATTGAGTTCTTTAAATACTTTTAATTGTTTTCCTAATGCATGCATAGCTTATAGAATAATATTAACTATTCCTATCAGTGTTGCATCGGCTGAGAGAAGTTTTTCTAAATTAAAATTATTAAAATCTTATTTGAGATCTACTATGTCACAAGATAAATTAAATAATCTTGCGTTGATTTCAATTGAAAATAATTTTTTGAAGAACCTTGATTATGAACAAATTATTAATGATTTTGCAACAAAAAATGCAAAGAGGATGATATTTAAATAATTTTAAAGGGTTGGTCAATTTTTTATAGAAAAAAATATCGGATCATGAAGAAGAAGAAAAAGAATAAGAAGAATAAGTCTCTTTATAGTGGTTTATGTTTTGATGTAGTATAAGTCTCTTTTTGCACAGTGTCAAATAAAAATGTGTTCTTATCCAATTATTTCTTTTGTTCTTATATATTTATTGTTAAAAAAATTTTTGGGCACCACTCTTTTAATTCGCCCAAGGCACCCAAATTCAAAGGACCGGTCCTGCATAATACAATATAATTACGGGTGGCAAAACGGGCCCGGCTCCCTTTAATGTGCCCGCCCGCCCCGTTTTTTTGCGGGCTTTTGCGGGCATGCGATTTTTCATACAATTTTACTATTTTTAGGCCTAAAAAGTTCAATGCATGCGAGCTTTTCCCGCCCCGTTCTCACTTTTTTGCGGGGCAGGACAAGGTTTTAAACCCGCACTCTCAAATATGCCTACCCCGTCTAATTTTTTTGCGAGCTTTTACGGGACGGACTTAAACGGGGCGGACATGCCCGTTTGCCACCCCTAAATATAATACAAATATAATACAGTAGACAATAAAACTTTTTCTCCTAAAAACAATTAAAACTAAAAGAGATCAAGAGCACATACTATAATGATGATCAAGTTTTGACTTAACATTAAGTCCATAACAATAGTGTGACTTCAATTTCATCGTCGTCGTATCGTAACTTTATCTCATAGCCACACATCACCACTCCACTTCTACCAATCTCTATTCTTTTCACTATCACCAATTTCACATGCAACAAAAACAACAACAATAAATGCATCTTCTTCTTCAATTCACTTTTTGATTCTCTCAATTTCTTCTCTCTCTTCCGTCCATGGCGACGGTGACAGCACCACCGTTATTTCCCTTTGCAATGACCGCTACGTCCTCCGGCAAAAAGAAAAAGAAGAATCATCAGAAGCAACGAGCACTGGGAAATTTCGGTCACTTCGGGCAAGTGGTTCGCAAGGATATGGATTTCCTCAAAAGAGGATTCAACAATGGCGTTGCGTGGGCCAACGAGGCTTTTCGTATTCCTCAGATTACGAAGAAAATTGATGAAGTTGTTTGGCTTCGCAATCTCGAAGATCCTCTTGCTTCCAATTTTTCCAATCCTTCTTGGCCAGAGCCTTGGTACCCAGGTATTTTATGGGGTTTGTGTGCTCTTATTATGTATGCTTAATTTGGTGTGAAGTTTGATTTGGTTATTTTTATGCTTGATGCTAAAAGGTTATGTGTAATTGGCTTGAAATAGTTGTAGGTCTGTTCTGTTTTTGATCTGGCCTAATTCTATGTGAGTTGGCTATTGGATATTGCTATACTTGATGTATAGCTGATTCAGACTTTAGGGTGTAATTTGGTCTGTTTGGTTGATTAATGGTGATAACGAGATTAACTGTATTGGGAATTCTGGACTGAGAAGGTGCTGTGTGCTAGTGATATGTTTGGAATATCACTTATTTTTTGAACTTTTGGAGAATGAGTTTGAATTTGGAAGGGAAGTGCCCGTTCTTAAATATTTGGGCAATGTAAATCAAATTACTTTTGTAGATGTCTTCATTGAGTGTAGATTACAGGGTTTTCAATTGTGTTCTTGTAAATTAAGATAATGAAAATATCATGTGTTGAACTGCATAATAGCACCACAGTCAGAGATATGGTTTACTTATTCCTTCTTTGTCTACCAGGACTGTCAGGAGTAGATTTGCTTATGTCTGATCTGAAGGCCTTAGAAGCATATGCTAGTTACTTCTATCATTCATCTAAGATTTGGTCAAAGCCACTGCCTGAAACCTATGATCCCCAGGATGTTGCTCACTATTTCAATGCCAGGCCCCATGTTGTGGCCCTTCGTATGCTTGAGGTAATTGGATTGATGATTTGTACAAAAGCATGTTATGTTTCCATTTATGAATCCTCCCTTTTCCTTCATAAATAATTAGGTTAAGTTGTGGAAATTTCCCTTTTAGTAGCTTAAAATATTCCTTTTACCAACTTTTCCTTTTAGCTTAAGTCACAATACCTCTATTCTATGTAACTTATTGAAATATGATTTTTGTCCTGTGATCTGTTTTACATATCAGCAGAAGATAATTGCGTTCTGCAGATAAAATGGCATATAATTGTATATAGGGACAAAGGCTTAGGAAGAATTGTAGGACCATAGTGTCTCATACAGGAAGTTGTAGTATCTTTATTTTCTTAGTTTCATAAGAACGATCTTCTTTTTGAAATGGAATTTATTTTTAGGTCTGAGTGCTATACTACTTAATGTTTGCGTTTTTCTTTTATTTTAAAAAAATTAATTTGATTTAATCCTCTGTATATAAAAAGTTTCAAGATTTTGTTTTTTTGGGGGTAAACAATTGCAAGTTGAGATGAGTTTGAGCACTTACATAATAAGAATTGATCTTTTACAATATGCATCTGTTTCAAATGTTGCAATACAGGAAAGAGTTTAATCAGTGTATGAATTATTGGCAAGTGTGATAGATAGGCTCTAGTTGCCCCACTTATAGGATATGCTAAATTAAATGTTGAATATTTTTTTATGTATTGAACTCAATTGCATCTTCATATGGTATGACCTTTGTACATGTGCTGCATCTATATGACTAATTTCTTATTTGAATGCATGTAACATTTAATACTTTTTTTTACTTGTGTATTTTCTTTTATGAATAATGTTTAAATTTTGTCTTCGTTATGTAACGAGACATGCTAAAAATATTCCTTATGCTATATTCCCTGTGTACATAATGTCTCATATCAGCTGGATTTGGTTAAGTATGCTTTTAATAATTTTGCCAATCCTCCTATAGTAATGTTCACTAACCATTTCAACACAATGCAAAGTGCAAACATTGAAAACAAAATAAGAAAAATGGAAAAGCCAAAATTTTTAGTTGGATTGGATTTGATTTCATATCTAATTTTGAAAACTGTTCCTGATCTATCAACAGATAACTTAAATGTGCGTGCACTGTGCAAGAACTAACTTATAGAATTGCCATGTTGCCATACCTGCATAGAACAGCAATATCGACAAAAAATTTTTCACTAAATAATTTGACTAAATGAATTAGTCAATGCCATAAACTCCTGTCATGTGTTAGGTCCACAAATAGACATTTGCTTCCAAATTTTTTTTAATGGGTTGACCTTTAGTTTTCCTTGGTCTCCCTCTACCTCTAAATATTTGACTATCCTCCATTTGGGCTACTATTGTGTTAGACCTCTCATTAAGGAAAAATGACTTTGGTTAGTTTTGTAGCTACTTATGTTTTTAAGTGGCAATTATCACATTATTAGGAGCAGTTATTATTTATTAATTTTGTGTGTTTATGTTTAGAATAAATAGGGGGAAGATAGGGGAGAGTTTATTATATTGGAATTATTGAGTGGTTAGTGGGAGAGACCCAATTCTTGAACATTTGGGAAATGGAGAGGTCAAGTAAACCTTGGAGAACAGTTAATTTAGTGCTATTATGTGTATAATTCTTGTACTGAAATTCTGTTTGTATCAATACAAATCAGAAATTGTCCCAGTTCTATTTTGTGAAGAATCAGTTTTTATCAACTGGTATGAGAGCCATTCTAATCCAGGAAGATTTTGTGGGTGTGCTGGAAATTTTGGCATGGAGATGGCTGCTGATTTGATTCCAAGATTTGATGGAAGGGAGGCCTATTGGTGGCTAATCCCGGCAAAGCAATATTTTAGGGCAAGAAGAATGGATGAAGAGATGGAAATTTGGTGGGTTGTTGCATTTGCATTTAAAGAAGATGCTCTTGATTGGTGGATTTCTTGGAATGAGAGCGATCCAAATACTTGGTGGGATTTTTCAAATACCATTCTTAAGAAATTCCGTCCAGAAGTTTGGGATTGTCTTCTGGACTCAGAATGAAGAACTAGAAAACCATGGCATATATGAAATTCATGATGAGAAGCAAGAACCAATAACATCTCACACTGAAGAAAAGATTTATGGTGAAGTTGACAACACACATCGGAAAATAGCATGAAAAAGAAGATTGTACGGTGGATACCAAATTTGATCGTGAGGGTGGCAAATGGAAGAGTGTGGAATCATTGATGGGTGCCACTGAAGCAAAGGTCCGGAGAAGTGATGGAGAGTAGGACATTCTATCAGAGGCATTAGATTTCCTACCATGAGCAAAACCTTCAAATGATGGCTTTGCAATTTACTCAAAGGAAAGGTTGGTGATGAAGATTATCCTATTTCGTGTACAACTCAATCTTTCTGCTTCAATTATGACGTCTGGGAGCATCCATTTTTTCTCCGGTGTGTTTCTTTCACATTGAGCCTAAGGTGAAACTTTAGGAGGGAGTATTGTTAGACCTCTCATTAAAGAAAACTGAACAAACTGACTTTGGTCAATTTTGTAGCCATTGTGTTTTTAAGTGGCATTATTATATTATTAGAAGCAATTTAGTGGCATTTATTATACTATTAGGCGCAATTACGTTATATTAAGTCTTTGTGTTATGTTTAGAATAAATTGAGGAAGATAGGGGAGAGTTTATTACATTGGAACTATTGAGTGGTTAGTGGGATACACAAAATATTTGGGAAAGGGAGAGGCAAGGCTCTCGAAACCTCGGAAAACAATTATCCGAGTGTTGTTATGTATTATTTGTGTGTAATTCTCTATTGTAATTCTGCCTGTATCAATAAAAATCTGAGATTGTCCCAATTCTATTTTGTAAAGAACCGATTTCTATCATATTCTTATTGATGCTTCTACTTGTCTTCTCCATGCATGCCTAAACTGCCCAAAACATGATTCTATTATCTTCTCTACTGTGGCCTCTGGGGGATGCTTTAGTTTTTTCTCTAATAGTTGTATTTCTAATTGTTTATCTTAGCTGTACCCACTCATCCATCGTACTGCAAGACTGCAACACAAGTTTATCCTCTTCTCTTTTTATAGCTCAATAGGTAGTTCCGTGTAACATTGCTGGTCTGATAGCTATGTGATTTATTTTTGTTTAAGTTGGAGATGTATTTTTATTTCATATTACTACTGAAGCATTCCTCTATTTCATCCACCCTATGCTTTACATCTCACTGATTTGTATGATGGATCAAGGTACCTAAAATGTGAGACTTGTGTGGTATAATATGTCCTCCAATTTCCACCTTGACATTAGAATTTGTTTGTCCTTTTCTAAACTTACATTCGATATACTTTGTTTCTTTTCTCATCTACACTCATTCAAACAATAATACAAGATAAATCCAAATAAGTTCTTGATAAACTCTTACATTCGCCTCCTATATTAATTGTAAGATTCTAGCAATTGATTATGGAATAAGATGTTTACTTTAATATTTTCATTATTGTGTATTTCATATTTATTTACTGTCTCCTAAAGGACAAAACAAAAACTGATCCATATCAAACTGCTCTAGATTTTATTTTGAATTAATTTGGAACAAAACTGATTGAATGGTAAAATAAGAAAGCTGGTGGGATTGGACCAAATCGGTTTTCCTCTTAATGTTGATCCATTCAAATCCTTGTACAATTTTTCGAAAACTTTTGGAATCAAGTTAGATGAAGTCCATTCTCAATTCTAATGCGGCATCGAAGTCTATCCCACTCGTGGTTCTCAAATTTGATACTCCAAATGTCTAGTTTTGGGTGTGAGGTGAATTTGTCAAAATCTCACATCAGTTGGGTTTATAGTTAAAACACCCCTGATAATGACTTTGACAATCTGATAGGGACTTGGGTATTAAGGAGTGCCCAAGTCCCACATCAAGTAGTAAGGGGTGGTTCCCCAATTCCTTGGATACCTATCAATTGATATTAGAGTTGGTTCTCGATGGTTCGGAATGGGCTACCTACAGAGGGGCTGACCGGAAGGCTGAGTAAAGCATAATAGAGTGCAGCCTCTAAAATGTTTGCTCTCGAGGTTAGTGCTATGGTAGGGACTTGGGTATTATAGTCCAAGCCCCACATCAAGTAGTATGGCATGGTTAGTGGAGTATTTAAATGCCTAGGTTCTTCCTTCTTGATAGCTAGCTTATAAGGGTGGGTTTCACACGTGCTTGAATAATTTTTCCCCATGAGTTAACATTTTGTGGTTGAGTTAGACTAAGTTTTTTTTCTCAATTCTTATTTTTCATAATTTACTTTACACAATGGAAAAATCGAGCCTATATTTCATTTTTGATATATGCGTTTGAAGATGATGATAAGATGCTTTCTTGACTCTTCCTTGAACTCCATCCTTATTGAGTAATTTTTCATTTTGGAAGGTATTTTCGTCCTTTGCCTCTGCCGCGGTCAGTATTCGAGCTTCAGGGCTTAGAAAGTTTCTACCAATAAATGCAGAAGGGGATGTGGATGATAAAACATCTGAATATAATTTTGGATTGGTGTTAAAGGAAACAATGCTTAATCTCGGCCCCACCTTTATAAAAGGTAATGAGTCTGATCTATTTGACATACTAGTATAATAAATGTAAAGTTATTTACTATCATCATTTCACTATTATTCTTTATTTTTCATTTTTTTGCCATGCCTATCACTTCAAAGGTTTTTTGTTGGGGCTTTCATTACATTCTTTTGATTGACGGTGCAGTTGGTCAGTCGCTTTCCACAAGGCCAGATATCATCGGTGTTGAGATGTCCAAGGTTAGATTAAAACTGTATCTTTATTGCCACTTCTTTAGTACTGAACATTTTTTTCTTGCGATGACCTTGGAAAGGTATTGGCAGTTATTTGTCATGGTAGGGATGATATCTTATCAGAGGATGGTAATCTGTGGCTATGTATCAAATATGTTCTTTAGCTAGCTGTAATACTGATTTGCACAGAAAAATGTATTTGTGTTCCTTTCATGTGGCTTTTATCTGCATTTTAAATGAAACTTTTGGTGGTCAGATGGTACATTGATTGTAATGCCACTAAAGTTTGAATAACTTGATTGGCAATGTATGTATCTATAATTTGATTGCGTTCTTCCTGTAGGCATTGTCAGAATTGCATGATCAAATCCCTCCTTTTCCCAGGACTGTTGCTATGAAGATTCTCGAGGAAGAATTAGGAGCTCCTCTTGAATCATTTTTCAGTTACATTTCTGAGGAACCTATAGCCGCTGCATCATTTGGTCAGGTACTTTTTGTTATGACAATATAAAATTATTATTGGATGCACGTGGCTACATTTATTTTATAAGTGTTGGTATGTTGGCTTATATCTTGCTCACTAATTTGATTACTATTCCTAGGTTTACTTTGCCCGTACTACTGATGGTGTTAATGTTGCTGTAAAAGTTCAGCGTCCTAATTTGCGTCACGTGGTGGTGCGGGATATCTACATTCTTCGTCTTGGGGTTTGTATCGACTATTTATCTCTATTGGATTTTTAACTACATTATTCTACACGGAATTCTTAAATGAGTGTATATTAACCATCTCAGTTGGGGCTGCTGCAAAAGATTGCCAAGAGAAAGAGTGATCCACGCCTTTATGCTGACGAGCTCGGGAGAGGTTTTGTTGGTGAATTGGATTACACTTTAGAGGCCGCAAATGCATTGAAGTTTCGGGTAATACATACCTGTTGGAGCTTAAATATGTACATTTTGATGAGTTCTAAAAATTGGAAATTTTGGCAAATTGATGAAATCTTTTATTAGTGTTTAAACTTATATTGTGATCCTATGTTGAATTGGTGTGTGACGGCATTGATTAACATTTTGCTTGTTCAATGAACTTGTTATTGCCGCATGCAGGAAGTTCACTCATCATTTTCTTTCATGCACGTGCCAAAAATATTTTTACATTTAAGTAAAAAGAGAGTTCTGACCATGGAGTGGATGGTTGGTGAAAGCCCAACTGATTTGTTCTCTGTATCTACTGGAAAGGTCTCTGAATATTCAGATAGGCAAAGATTAGATGCAAAAAGGCGTCTTCTTGATCTGGTACATAAACATAAATGCAATTTTCCATTTTTGTCTGCACACTGCCAAAAACTTAAATATCTTGGATGTTTGATTTTGATAATCTCCTGGCAATTGGATTATGGTAGGAGTCAATGGTATTAAGAAACTTCCTTAGCATATTTAACCCTTATTATTCAACTGAAAATTGTTCAATCAAGAGTTACCGATTCTACTAAAATCTCATCCTGTCTAGTCACTAGTGTATCAGTGTATGATAATCTGAATGTTTCACTATTATGAGAGCATCATATTTGATGAATGTTTACTTCTATTACACATTGGTTAATTCAGGTCAGTAAAGGCGTTGAAGCAACATTGGTGCAACTTCTTGAAACAGGCTTATTACATGCTGATCCACATCCTGGCAACCTACGCTACACTTCGTCAGGACAAATAGGGTTTGTATCCTTCCTTTTCTTATCCAATCTGAATAAAATGTGGCTTTCCTTAGTTAAAAAAATATAAAAGATTTTTCAAACTTATTTGTGTGATAGGTTTCTGGATTTTGGGTTGATCTGTCAAATGGAAAAAAGGCATCAATTTGCTATGCTTGCTTCAATAGTTCATATAGTAAATGGTGACTGGGCTTCCCTTGTCCGAGCTCTGATCGATATGGATATGGTGAGACCAGGGACAAATATCCGGCTTGTTACCATGGTACAATACTCGTTTCTCAGGATTTGGTTATTTTGCAATCAAATAATAGAACCAAATAATAACCTTCTTATATAAACAGTTTCTGTTGTATAGACTCCATCCTTCTGATACATATCTTCACACAATAACTTTCTAAATCTCTATTCTCTATTTTATTTTCAGGAACTGGAACATGCCTTAGGGGAAGTAGAATTTAAGGATGGAATTCCTGATGTGAAATTCAGCAGGGTGAGAATTGTCTTTAACAAGATATGTAGTAACTGAATGTTGATGTTAGATTCTTAGAATTTGGGTTTGACCTAAATTAACCATACAAAACCGACTTGTAAGGCGAGGGTTGCCCAAGCTTTATAAATACCACACATACTCTATCTTTAGGCAATGTGAGACTAAATCCACCATTTCACACCCAACAAAATAAATATGTTGAAGGTTGCATGAAGGCAACCCGAATTCTGCAATTAGGTGACTAGGGGCAAGCTGCATTGAAGGTGAAATTTCCAACATAGATGAATGTGCAAACCACTGTCTGTGAGTGTGTGGACTGTGGACAGATGGACTAAAAGGACTCTTAAGGATTTTGAACTAATCTTGACTGAAATAGAATGCATTGTCCTTTACCTAAAACTAGCCCCTAATTAATAAAAATCACTGCTAACACCACTCACTCTGTTCAATATTCGCTCTCCTATTGAGTGATATATATGATCCCACCAATTAATGTGTTGCCCAATTTCAAAATGGTGGGACTCTTGCATTTCACCAAGTGGGTGTTGCTAGCACTAACTCAAGTCTTACAAAACCGACTTGTAGAGTGAGAGATGTTTCCCACTTATAAACTTTTTTGAGGGTCTATTTCATCTCTAGAAAGTAAGGGAATAATATTTTCTTACTTTATTTCTACATTCTGAGATTACATATATAGGAAAAAGGAGTGTCCCATAATGAATACATATATAAAATACATATTTATCTCTACAATATAAATAATGTCCCATAATGACTAATAACAACAAATAATGTCTCATAAGTCATAATGACTAAAAAAGACAAATAAAATAAAATCAAAGAGAATCAATTTTGATTTCCTTTGATTCTTCTACATCATCCAATGTGGGACTCTCGATCCAGATCCTTCCTCATGCCATGGTTGGACATCTGGAGCTTGGTCCGATAGCGATAACTCAACTGATCTTGAACTAGACTCTAAGACTATATTAGATTTTTTAAACTTGACTCAACTCAACCCTTACTAAACCAGCTTGTAAGGTGAGAGATGCCTCCCATTTAGTAACATTTTTTTCCAGCCCTATCTCATCCAATGTAAAGTGTGTGATGCTTCTCACTTGTTAACACTTTTCAGGCCCTGTCTCATAGACAATGAAAATTAGATAGATGATTGTCTTATTC
This sequence comes from Vicia villosa, assembly GCF_029867415.1. Lineage (NCBI taxonomy): Eukaryota > Viridiplantae > Streptophyta > Magnoliopsida > Fabales > Fabaceae > Vicia > Vicia villosa. The sequence continues at coordinate 101,268,551 of NC_081180.1, read as the reverse complement.
TTTCTTCTCTTCAGTTGTTGACTTTTTCTGAATTTTCCTCAAGGTTCTGGGAAAGATTTGGTCTGTAGCATTCAAGTATCATTTCCGTATGCCAGCATATTATACACTTGTCTTAAGATCCTTAGCCTCCTTCGAAGGTAAACTGTCTTAATAGCATTTAACTTATTTCTTGGATTCTTATATCTATTTTCTTCCTGATTTATATTCAATATGTATGTATCAACATGTAGCAGTTTGAAATATTTATATTCAATTTTTATGTTTTTGCTTCCCTGTTTTCCACTCATTATGTGCTTTGGAACAATTTCAGGTTTGGCTCTAGCTGCAGATAGAAACTTCAAGACTTTTGAAGCTGCCTACCCGTACGTTGTTCGGAAACTTCTAACAGAAAACTCATCTGCAACAAGGAAAATATTGCATTCGGTATTGTACATTTACCCATAACAGTGGCCTGTGTGACAACAGTCCACAGAACAGAATTGCAAAATGTTATAATCTATTTGCAGTTATTTGTTGGTGATAGAACACCAGAAAATAGGAATAGATCCTGAGCCCTTTTCCATAAAAAGTGAGAGGAAAAATAATAGTTTTCATAAAAGATTAATATGTTTTTTCTACAAAATTCTTTAGTCACGTTTTTTTCGACATTTTCATTGGACCAATCTTTGTAGTTCTTCATCTTTATCATTATTTCAATAGCTATCAAGATTCTATTATTTGATCCTTGAACATGTATTGCTAGCTGAAGTATCATATATTATTCACTTTTTTTAAAACTTTGTTTCTCCTGTTCAGGTTCTTCTAAATCAAAAAAAGGAGTTCCAATGGAAAAGGCTTTCCGTGTTCTTGAGGGTGGGGGCGACTAAGTATGTCAAAGTGGCTTGTCATGTAGTTTTCCCTGCATGAAGTAGCTATTTTTATTTCTTATCTACATATTTTATGTTATCCATATTTATAGAATTTTATTAGGAATTTTAATTCAAACTCTCCAACCTATATTTATCCTTTTAATAGGATCTATCTAACTTGGTGTTTTCAGTTTCATCTGCAGAGTATGTCTAATATTGTATGCAACTTACTAGGATATAGTATTTTGGGGGATATTAGGTTTAGTTCACTCAATTAGGAAGAACAGAAAAAGTCAGAACTCATATCATATGTCAATATTACTGCTCATCTCAAAAGCATCTACGCTAACTCTCACAATCATGTGAAGCTAAATTCACTAACATGCTCAAAGATTCAAATATCTATTGCACCAAAATATACTTGTTGAAAAGTGTGGTTGGGCCTAATACAACCCTACAAAACCGGCTTGTAGGGTGAGGATTGCCCCCACTTATAAGGACATGTTCAGGCCATATATTGTCCGATGTGGGACTCTTAACACACCCCCTCACGCCCAGGACTAGACAACTGGAGCGTGGAAATAAATGGCGGGTGGCCTGATAGCGGAAACCATAGAAGGTGGCCCACCAGATCTTAAACGAGGCTCTGATACCATGTTGAGAAGTGTGGTTGGGCCTAATACAACCCTACAAAACCGGCTTGTAGGGTGAGGATTGCCCCCACTTATAAGGACATGTTCAGGCCATATATTGTCCGATGTGGGACTCTTAACAATACTGAAAAATTTGAAGGGACATTTTTATAAAATTACGCCTTTTTATCATGAAAATTCTCTGACCACTATTAGTAATACATCATCTCTTACTTCTGATACCTTGTCAGGAAAGCCTTGCAACTAGCAGCTTCAAGTAGTGTGACTTCCTCTAAACAATCACCAAATAAGGCCACTGGTACCTTTGATGTTGCATACTTGATCTTAAAGCTTTTACCATCCAAAGATGGTGCTGCTTTAAGAAGACTTCTCATGACTGCTGTGAGTTCCTATAAACTCTTAATCTTGCAACATTTTTGTTCTACAAGATTATGTCACAATTCCTCTTGTTCTTTTATGTTTGGCTTTTTCAAAACTTGTTATGGATATATGATTTGTTTATTTGTTGTCTTGTGGTCAAAACTTAATTTGCATGGAATGAACAGGATGGAGCTTCATTAGTCAGAGCAATGGTTTCAAAGGAGGGAAAGACCATCCGCCAACAACTTTGCAAGGTCATAGCCGATGCGCTGTGCCAATGGATGATTAAATTTTTTGGACAAGGAGTTACAGACACTCAGTATCCCAGGGTGATGTTGGCCAATGGACCTAGCAACAAAGAATCTGGTCGATCCGCTCGATCATCCACACCTTCATATGATGATTATAACTCCATCTTTAGAGATCGGCGACTTCGAGTAATATTTTCAAAGATTGTGAAATCTGCAAGCAGTAGTAAAGCATTGATGTTGCGGTTCTTTTGGTCTTCCCTTGTTATAATGATTACAGCTTCAGCTTTGGCTTGCCACAGGGTTGTTCTGTCTCTCTCTGAGGCTTACTTGGGTTCGATATTCGATGCACCCAAGCGTAAAAAATATGCCGTCAGTGCATGATATATTATTAGAATATTGTCACTTTTCAAAGAAAAGCAAGGTGTTACAGCTTTGGAGGCAATTTAGTGCCAGGAAGGTGAAATATGAGTATAGGATAACATTATCTTTTGGTTTCAGTTACGGTTTGTATATGGGGTACTCTTATGTGGGCTGATATTGTTGCAGTTCAGATCCAGGTACCTTATAAGTATGTACAGTTTCATGTAAAGTGCTACATTTATTTATCTATTTTCTATTTTAGAATAAAGATAGATAAATATTTGAATAGCTAGTAAAGTGAGAAAATCTAGAGTTTATATGATTTAATTTAATTTGTATGTGAATATTAATATCAACCTTTGAGCTTTTGTATGGCAAAAGGTAATATGTAGTCTACATGTCATCTAGTAACAGATGAACTTATTGTCCTAAGTGGATTAATCACAATGAAGTGAGATAGGATGCTTCAAAAATTTGATAAATTTTATTGATATAAAATGCTATGTTAATTTATGAACTCTACGGGGCAAATTGTTTGTTTGTGTTATCAATTAGAATCAGATTTAATATTTTTTTCATAAAGGAAATTGTTTAAGGCACCATAAGCATTGTTTCCTCACTGATTCCTCATCTCTAGTGAAAAAAATTAAAATTACCTCTAAATTTTGGAAATGCATATTTGGACGTATCCTAATCACATCTGTTTTTGAGCCAGACCCTAAAGTTATGTAAAAAAAGAATTACGAAAATGCATCTCTGTGTAATTTTACACAGATGCATCTCCTGACGCTTTTAATAAAAAATGTGTCACGCCCTTCTCCTTCCCCATTTCTCAAAGATGGCATTCGGAGACGTCATTTTTCATCTTCCACACGGTGAGATGCCCATCACCTGGGACGATGTCTCATGCTTGTTGATCAGGGGAGATTGTTAGACAACGACAAGATTAACATAGATGATGCAGTGGAGATGATGGTAGAGTATCTAGGAGCTGACCCAAGGGATGCCATGCAGGAGTTAGAATTCATTTGAGGGGGTTCATGCTAGATTTCGATTCCTGGAGAGGATGTATAAACAACAACTTCATGCGGTAGAGCAGACCGCTGGCGATGATGACCAGATTATGCAGCATAGAGCACACGCATTGAGAGCATGCATGTTGTACCTAGTTGACACGTCCATTTTTGTGGACAAGAGTGCCAGTTATGTGGATGTGGTTTACTTGAGATATTTCGTTGACTTTGAGCAGATATATGAGTACAACTAGGAGGCCGCTTGTTTGGTCTACCTATACTCCAAGTTAGCTGACAGTTATATGTAGAGACCAAACAGATGAAGGGAAGGATCATATTGTTGACAATAATATTTCTGCATTTTTTAATGTTTGTGTCATTTTCATAACACTTTTGCTACCCCTCTATAGTAATTCATTTGTACCATTTTTAGTATTGAATCCTCGAGCACTTCCCACACATATCTCGCTGGTCATGTACTTCGACCTACACTGAGGATAAGCCATGTGCTTTTGCATTCATCCCGGCCAGAGGAAATCAGGCAATGAAGCCATACAAAGTGTATCTAGACCACATAGTAGCAGAGGATATACATTTCCATATGTACGTCGATCGTAGTGTGACACCTCTATTAGACGACATAGCCTTCTACTATGGATGGTTGGCTTGTGGTTCACATATCTTGTATCTACATATGCCTGAGTGCGTCATGCAGAAGTTCGACTCCATGTAGTTTGTTCCTAAAGACCCATCTGATTCTGCTCCCCCTTCTATGGCACAGAGAAATGTAGGTGCCATGTTTGATGATTACCTTAATCATTTGGTACCAGATGAGACACAAAGTACCATAGCTTCTAACGACTAAAGTGCTGCACATGGCTACATCTATGTATTCCAAGGTGTCACATCCTTATATGACATTGAATGCTTCGGAAGATCCACCTAGACTAGCTCATCAGGAGATACTAGAGGAGGAGCAAGATATGATAGATCATGGTGTTCATGTGTTTCCTAGATGTCAGCATATCATGGATATTGCGCAAGCCGGTATATACAAATGAGTCTTTCCGGAAGGCTCTGAGGCGAGGGACATTCTAGATGCCATCATGAGGGAGGCATATGAGACACTATAGTACATGAGGCAACATAAGAACACGAGGTCTGAGTCCGTCATACACAGTAGTATATATTATTTGTATTAGGAACACTATTATCGTTTGTACTTTATTTTGACTTCATTGTGTTCTCCGAATTCATTCATTTATATATGTCATTTCCATATTATTTGATTAGTGTATAATTTAAATTATGTAAAATTTAATATGATAGTATAACTATAATGCGTCGTCAATTAAATCAGTATATTTATAAAACAAAGTAAAAAAATCACTGTCAAGAGAGAATACATAAATGCATATTTGGATTCTGTTCCAAATTCATTTATGTCCAAATGAGGGTGTTTAAGTGAGGGATGCTTGGGGTGTGTATGGAGCGGATCCGATGATACATTTAGAATAAGTTTTGGGAAACATATGGGGTGAGACTCAGTTTAGGCGTATTGTGGTGTGTTGAGGGTGTATATGGAAATACATTTATTGAATCAGAGGGGCATTTTCTGAATTTCTTAGAGTGTTTTTCCACCACTTAGGGTGTTTTTCCACCATTTAGGGTGAGATAAGTAACTCCCTTTATAAATATTGTTTACCTGTCCCAGTCAATAGTTTCAATATTGTTTAAACGATCATGTATCTTAATTTAAATTTCAACATTGTTCCAATAAATATTTAAGAGTATAATAATAAAAATAATACTAATAATTTATCAATATTGTAAAACGACTTATAATTTATTTGACATAATTTTTTCAATAAAAATTTATAATAAAAAACAGAGAATAATATTCAATTAAAAAAAATAAATACAATTTAAAAAAAATCTATATTTAGTTAAAAGTTAACATTTGCTTTATGTATAATCATAATGTATTCACCTACAAAGCTTATTCTATATCGAAGTTAGTAACTTTATTAGTAGTATAATGAACATTGCTTCTATTTTGGTAATTTTTATTTCATCAGTACACAATTAATTACAAACAATACTAACAACACATCGTTCGTAGGGGTGGATTCAGATCTCGGCAAAATCAAGTCAATCTGATCATCATCATCATCATCTTCAGATTTGAGATTCAAATCGCAAAAACGCAGTGTTCGATCTAGACTCGATGAGCACGCCTTCTCTTCCAGTCTCACAGTCACAGGTATGTATCGAGAATGTGATGCATATCGGTTGAATCGGATTCAATTAAATTTGAATTTGTTTTTGAATTGAATTTAGGGCACAAGAACGTTATCGTCTGTGTCGGTGTCTGGATTCACTCGACTCTGCAAAGGTCTCGCTCTCGTCCTCGTTGCAGCGCACCTTGTTCTCAACTTTTTTCCGTCTGCTATCACCTACGTCGCCCTCATTCCCGCCAGGTAACTACCTCTTCTTTCTCTTTCTCAATTTCTAATTTCAATTCAAATGTTTTCCTTTTCCCTATGCTTTAGTCACTTCATTTATACGTTTTCGTTGCTTCTATTCAATGTTATTAAATTTATTTGACAAGCTCTGATAAAAATTAAGTGCTGCTAAAATACTGTGGTTAACTTAGGCATAAGCATTAGCATTACATAGAGAGCACAACTCACTCCAAGGTCATCTTTGGGGTGTGCAAAGCACGGGGCCTCACATTTTTTCATGATTAAGTTATGGCAAAAAGAGCCTCCATACACATATTCTACGGTTAATTTACGGTTAAATAAGTCCACTTAAAAAAAATTCATAACTCAACTGAAGCTAACTTCAACTTCTTAGGCAAGGCCTCTCAAAAGTACAAAAGTTTAGTTGTGTGGAGTCTCTAGGCTCTAACTTGGGCTATGGCAGTTTTTTCCACTTTTGGTGGTCCTCTCTTTTGGTTGTTAGGTTGTTGTATCTTTTGTTAATTGTTGGTGTTATTCTTGTCGACCTTTGGTGTATTAGATTGAAATAACTCTTGTACTCCTTACCAGAGAAGTCATTCTTGGATAGAGTAGAGTGGCCCCCAAAAGTAGGATAGCAGAATAGCGTATAGCGGGATGACTGCTCTATTTGATCATTTTTTGGACAAATTTAATGTAAAATTATTAAACAAATAATTCAATTCATAAAATATTCATAAATCAAAGCACACATGACTCATTAAGTGCATAAACAACTATGAAGGAGGGTTAAGGTTGAGTCTCAACTCAAATTTGATTGAAAAACCCAAAATTATCCTTAAAACATTGCTAATTTAAGGGGTAATTTCGGTTGCTTAGAGGGGAAAAGGATAGCGGGCCAGAAACCGCTCTGCTCCGCTATACTGCTATTTACCCTATAGCGGCCGCTATAGTGTTCTGCATCGCTAAGGCTCTTCCCATAGCGGTCGGCCAATGCTATAGCGAGATAGTGCCGCTATTGACTACTCTGCTCATACTAATGCCATTGTTTTAAAATCAATCAGCAATTGAACCAGTTGAACCATCCACCTTTGCAATCTATGGCTCATTATTTGAGCAGTTTGACCGTAATTTTGTTTTGGTTTGAGCGGTTTAAACAATTGAACCATGATCCTGAAGTCTCGCCAATTTGAGTTCTGGTTCGGTTTTTAAAGCATTGATTAATACAATTTGGTTTGATATAAAAGAAAATATTCATTCATTTCTCTTCCTAATGTTATTTGATGTATGGTAATTTCATGCTTAAGAATATACTCCTAATAAATACAAGCTCAGTTGCCTTGGAAGTTATTTTTTTGTTGGTTTCATTTTGCAGGACAATACCATTTGCGTGGAACCTCATTACCGCTGGCTACGTTGAGCAAACTGTACATGGGGTATGGATATGCTGTTCTATTGAATTATGTTGCAATATTTCATTCATTGCATTTTCTGAGAGATGAATCTGTTGATTCAAGGAGAACTTCTCAATTAACATTAGTATGTTTATATAGGTAGTTATCAGCATAGTTTGTCTTCTGTTCATTGGCAAGCTACTTGAACCAGTATGGGGTCCCAGGGAATTTCTAAAGTTCATTTTTATAGTTAACACCTTAACTTCTGTGTGCATTTTCATCACTGCTATTGCGTTATACTACATTACAAGGCAGGAGATTTATCTGTAAGTGTTTCAAATCCATTACCTTATGAGATTATATTTTATGTTTCTCGCCAGAATAGTCAATCCCGGATAGCTGCGTGGAGTGGCCGACCCTAAAAATGGGATAGCGGCCATTTGATCATTTTTTGGACATAGTACATGAATAATAATTATAAACATATGAAATGCGGAGGGAAGAACATAGTGCAAAGAGAGATGAGGGAGGAACTTGTGATTTTTCTTTGGAACAGCTGAAATACAGAAACTTCGGTGAAGGAATGTTAGAGTTGAGTCTCAACTCAAATTTGATTGAAAAAACCCAAAATTACCCTTAAAATGTTTTAAATTTAAGGGGTAATTTTGGTTTTTCAAACGGGAAAAAGATAGCTGATCGAAACCGCTACGTCCCCGCTATTTACCCTATAGCTCTTCCCGTAGTGACCGGCCTTCGCTCCGCTATAGCGGGATAGCGCCACTATTGGCCGCTATTGACTACTCTGTTTCTCGCTTGTGCTGTTATCTACCCTATCTTCCTCCCACCCCCATTTATTTGATTACCCTCTTTTCCAAACCTCACACCGCTCTTTGTAACTCTATTTTTTATTGGAAGCTTGATTACTGGGTCTTTTTTTTGCTTCAACAATAGAAACATTGTTGGTCCATTATTTATGAAGCAAAGTTTAAGTATTGAAAATCTGAAACAGGTCTTGAAGTTAGTTTTATTCTATGCTACATTAAAAATCTTAATAGATGTTGTGTGTGTTATTTGCACATTAATCCAATTTGTTCTTGTCTTTTTACTTGTGCAAATATTCTAGGTATACGCCACTTTCTGGATTTCATGGAGTTATATCAGGCTTCTTGGTTAGCATCAAGCAAATTATACCAGATCAAGAGATTCCTTTCCTCAAGATAAAAATGAAGGTTTGATGTTCTCACCTTGTTCCTTAACTTGTAATTGCTTAATTTGCTTGCCAGCAACAATAGGTTTATGAGGAGGACCTAAATATGGTACCACTTTCATTTTCTGTTCAGTGGCTAGCTTCTATCAGTTTATTATGTTGTATTGCTCTGAGCTTCTGGATAATAGAGGCAACAACATATCTCCCAACTGTTATATTTGGTACATATATGAGCTGGATTTACCTGAGATACTGGCAGAAAAAGCCAGAAACAAAGCTTAAGGGTGACCCAAGTGAGGATTTTGCATTCTCAACATTTTTCCCAGAGTTTTTAAGGTAAGTTATGATTTTGGTTTGCTTGTCATACATTATGAACTACAAATTCCTTTAGTCTTTCTGAGCAACTTCTAATTTTTTTGCATCTGTTGCCTTGTAGACCGGTAATAGATCCTATTGCGTCAATATTTCATCGATTGCTCTGTGGAAGATCCGATGCTTCTGATGATGCTGAAGATTACAGTGTTGGAAGCGAACCATTGCCAGGTTCTGACCCTATTGAGGCATCTAGGAGACGGTAATTCCCCTTTTCTGTGCTTGTAATTCACCTAGTTTAGCATATAGTAAATCATAAATTACCAGTGTGGCCAGTCATAAGGAGAGACAATTAGATAGATAAACAATAGCCATTCAAAAAAAAAAGAGAGAGACAGATAAACAATAGAAGTATATTGCATTCTTTTCTTATTTAGTTGAGCTTTATTTTTTTCGTAAACTAGAAAATCTGTCATAGCATTGTTTAGTATAATGCACTAAACAACTCACCATTTTGATTGCTTTTCTCTTGCAGAGAAAGAGGTGCCAGAGCACTGGAAGAAAGGTTGGCGAACGAGAGGTTGGCTACTTCACGGAGTGCAGGGGAATTGCATACAAGTGCTGCAGGAAATGTATAATGCCCTAGATTTTGTAAATTCAGATAAGTTCGGCCAAAATGAAATTATCATGAGGGACATTATTACAGTTGGTATAGAAATGAGATTTTTTTTTTCTTATTTGTCTTAAAGAAATATTTTGATTTGAATTTGTCTTTGGACTGTGATCTTGATCTTCATAAGAGTTAAGTTTCTCTTCCTTGTGTCACGTGATTGAGATGTCATGTGTTCCTATTAAATATACTATTGGTTATGTAGTGTAAGGTTTAGAACATGTCAATTATAAACTATCTAATACTGGACGTGAAATTATATCTGTTGTTAGTTCTACTCTTCAAATAGCTGGCCAACTTCCGGTAATTACTCTTATTTAGGTATCTTAAGGTTCACCTTACCAAAGTCATATATTTTATTAATCAATATTCATGGACATACACATGTATGCTATTATTACTTAAGAGTTTACTATAGTTGTGGAAGCTTAGGCATCTCATAGCCCTTAACGTAAGCTTCCCAATGCCTCCGACCGCGTCACAATCCGAATTGTGAAACTCAAGTTATTGTCGAAACAACAAAGGGTCATGGAAATCGATTTACACTATAGGTAAATCGATTTACCACTGAACCAGAAGCTAAAAACATGATTTTTACAGAGGGAAATCGATTTACATCCTTTGTAAATCGATTTACCACTGAACCAAAAGCTAAAAACATGATTTTTACAAAGGGAAATCGATTTACATCCTCAGTAAATCGATTTACCACTGAACCAGAAGCTAATATCCATGTTTTCTGCATAAAAACCAGTCCCAATACATCATATTCTCATTCCAAGCTTTCCCAATCATAGCATGACCATTATTAACATGATTTGCAGGTAAAACAACATAGAAAATCAGCAAGCATACTCATATGATCAAAGATCAATTATCTTTATGATTCATAACAACATGCAACACAATCAAGCATCATAAATCATAAATTAAACACAAAATCAACATGTTTAACACAAGAACATAGAATCACACAACTCTAAAGAATCCCTAAAATCCTTATCATAAAACCCTAAAATCTACCCAAGGATACTACCTAGAAACCCATCTCAAAGAGTTGTGGATGAAGTTTAGAGGTTGAATTGATGATGAGGATGATGATGATGTTGCATGCAAGAAGAAATTTGGATTTCTCCTCCCTTATTCCTCTTTGGTCTTCCCTCTCCTCTCTTTCTCTTGCTTTTGCTTGTTTTCTAAGTGTGGAAGGAAAATGAGAGAAAGAAAAATGAGTTACAGAGTGTACCAAGGGCTTCTATAGTCCACAAGCAAAAAATCTAGTTTGCCCTTGACTTAATCTTCAAAAGACTAAGCACACCTTGCATTGCTAATTCCATCTAAATTCATTCCTTCAATCACTAATCACCGTAATTATGCCTAAATACCAACATTAGTATAATTAGTGAACATGGATGTTATATATATATATATATATATATATATATATATATATATATATATATATATATATATATATATATATATATATATATATATATATATATATATATATATATGAGTTAAAAGGTAGTGCACTGACAGTGTAAAATAAATTTACACTGTCATCGAATAGAAAATCATAAATGTACCATGTCATTAAGTTTTTGGATACATGGGTGGTGATTGGTTGACAGTGCAAATATATTTTACACTGTCAGTGCATCACCCATTTTTTTTCTCTCTCTCTATATATATATATATATATATATATATATATATATATATATATATATATATATATATATATATATATATATATATATATATATATATATAAATATATATATATAATTGATTTTATTTAAATTTAATTTATTTTTTAATGAAAATTATAATGTTTCATTCAAATTTTATTGAAAGAAAATGCATAGACACATATTTGATTTTTTTAAAACTTTTAATCATTTAAATTGCATTACACTCTAAAGTTAAATTATTTAAAAGTTGTTCCAACTATGTTCTCGAGTTAATAAATGATCTAAATAGTTCATTTGAGTTGCATGTAAGAAAATCTTTATATGTATTTATTGATCATGCTTGTTTTTTTACTTACAATCATCCTTCAAATGTATTTAGACTCTAAAATTACATGATTTAAAAGTTGTTCCAACTATATTCTCTAATTAATAAATGATTTAAATATATTCATTTGACTTGTTCGAAGATATTCATGCTTATTTTTTCATGCTTGTTTTCAATTTATAATTAATTTATTTTTGGATAAAAAATTATAATGTTTGATTTCATCCATGTAAAATTTATTGAAAGAAGTTGTATTACACATATTTGATTTTGCAAACTTTTGTTCATTAAAAATGTATTTCAACTCTAAAATCACATGATTTAAAAGTTGTTCCAACTATATTGTGTAATTAATGAATGGTCTAAATATACTCATTTGACTTACATGTGTGAACATATTCATGATTTATCAAGTCTGGCCATTGAATGAAACATATAAGATTATCCTCTAACGGTCTATTTCGTTGGGAGTTTTGAGAGGAGAGGTGAGAGAATATTTTAATTGAATTGTGTTTGATTTAATATTTTTAGGAGGAGAGGGGAAAGAAGCAGATCAAAATTTCTTGTCGAGTGAAATTTTGTTTTTCTTAAATCAGATTTTTTTGGAGGGGAGAGATTCAAAAATATAATTTACTATTCCCTCCGTCTCTAAATAAGTGTCATCTTTTCAATTTTTATTTGTTTCAAATTATTTGTCCATTTAAAATATCAATATAATATTTATTATTTTTTCCCACTAATTTATCCTTATTTATTGTATTTTAATTCATTTAATTACTCCACTACCTATTATTAATAAAGTTATTTTAGTAAATGAGACTCGTTTTATCATTGAAATCAACATAATTAATCATTTTCTTAAAAAATTTGAAAATCTCAAAAAAGACACTTATTATGAGACGGAGAATATATATATATATATATATATATATATATATATATATATATATATATATATATATATATATATATATATATATATATATATATATATATATATATATATATATATATATATATATATATATATATATATATATATATATATATATATATATATATACAATAATCCTAATTTATGCAGAAAATATTAAAACTTTAAGTTTTTTATCTAACTGTTTTTTTTAACATTAGATTTTTCTCTTTTGTGGCTAAAGCTTACTTCAACATCTAGTCAATCTCACGAACATAAACATTGTTACTTTCATTTCTTCTCTTTTTTTTTCCTTTCAAATCAATATCATTTTCATTTTTATTTTTTCACACCAACTTCATTATTTTAATTATTATGACTATATTTTTTTTCTTGAATTTTATTTTATTCCTTGAATTTTGTACTATTATTCATTTTTTATTTGCATTTAAAACATTAAATATTTTTTGTCTAATTATTTGTGTTGTTTATAAATGAAAAAACTTTCTCTTTAGTAAAATACATTCAAAATTATTGTTTCCCGTAACTATTTTATTTAATATGAATGTTGTAGAATTTTAAAAATAAGAAAATAAATTAGTTTTAAAATTCATTCTCTTTCCTTGTGAATTAAACATAGGATGAATTTTAGAAATATAAAGCATATCTAAGCATTGATAACGCAATTCTTTCTCATCTTGTTGATTTAGGCGGTAGTTTTGATTTGGGACATGGTGGATCAACAACTATAATTACCATAGTAATCATAGTAATCAATGGTTAACTTTTATCGACAACTAATATAAGAGATTTGCGAGCTGTTCTTTTAAGATAGTGTGATGTAACACTCGAGAATTTTTGAAAGATATCTCATCAAAAAGATTTAAATATGTTTTAAATTATTAAATTATATTTTATTTTTGTAATTACGAGTGTAATTGTAAGCCACTAAATTTAAAATTTATATTATCAAAAGTAGGTCATGAACATTAATAGAATTAAAAAATTAAAAGTAATTAAATTTGCAAAACAAATAAATATAATGAGTGAGTTTCTAATATAACAACTAAGGTTATGTTTGCGAGTTTGGAGGGAAGGGGAGGGGAAGACTTCCGAAAGTGAAATTTTAAAAAAATATAGAAAAATATTTGACATTTTTTAAAAAATTATTTTGTTTAGAATGATAAAAGAGTCATTATCATTACTAAATTTTTAATTTTCAGAATAGTATAACAACCCAAAAGATATTTGGAAAATATATGTAAGTCCTCCAAAACTCTCATTCAATACAATTTTTGAGTTTCCCCAATTTATGGAGTTCCAGTGTTATGAATAAAATCAAGCTCTCCAAAACCCTCATTCACCTCCAATCTCGCAAACAAAGTCTAAGAAGAAAAACAAATTTTGAGAAAATTTAAAGCTACAATGAGAGAGACACATGGATAGTTCTGAGATGTGATACATACACTATAATCTCAATATTCACTTTGATTCAAAATATACACTATAACCTATATTTTGAAATAAATGATGTAGGAGAGAGAAAAAAAAGATTCACCCATAATCTCCATCATTTATTTTAAAATCCAATGATTCAGATTCATTCTCACATTCTCATATAAATATGTCATTCTCATATGATATGCTATATATATATATATATATATATATATATATATATATATATATATATATATATATATATATATATATATATATGCTATAATGGTCATGATTCATTGTTCTCATTTCTCATAATAACCAAGTGTTCTCACTTGAGTCATCCCATATATATATATATATATATATATATATATATATATATATATATATATATATATATATATATATATATATATATATATATATATATATAACATACTTTAAGGTAAGTAGTATGTATACATATCATTTTATTCCTAAAGACAAGACACCCACAGGTTAATCATCAATTAGCACCAAACTAAACTGTGTGTTACAAAACTTAATTGGTGAGTGGTGTGAGAACCACAACTTCAAGCTTTCAAAAATTTGCACATTTAAACTAAGTGCAAATTATCCAGTATGGTGAGAAACTTAAGCTTAAACAACTTCATTCGGTTAACAAATAAAATTAATTACATACTATTGAATATACGATTTTCTGCTTACGACAACAATATTGACCAAACTTCCAACAAAACCTGCTATGAAAAACCATCTACTCCATAAATATTAGAATCAACATAAAGCAAATGTATGTGATAATTAATTACAAAATTAAAGGAAACGAAATTGCTAAAATGAACACAAAAGTAGCAACAACAAATATAACTTGGTGCAATAGAAATCATCATACTTATCAATGAATTTGCTAAAATGAACATGTTGTTACATAACTTTTGAATCTATCAATTGATGGAAGGTAACTGTCATACCCCAAAATTTGCCCATCATATTTTTACTATTAAGCTTATTCAAGTATCAAAGGCTCAAGGTTGGACTAAGCACACACTCTCCTGATCAAAGGCCTTCAAATTAGGGTTTTGGATCTCTTAAGGAAGATGAGTGAATCGAGGTCTCAAGTAGGATTCATATGACCTCTTATGATTCAAATTAACCCCATGACAACCTTCAAGCCTCAGTTCCAGAGATTTCTCAGTCAAAAGCTCAGAAAGTCAACAGTCAACTAGTTTAACCTAATAAGTCAACTGTGGTCAAAATACAGTCAAAATTCCTGATTTTTGGTCAACATCCTTATTTTTAAGTAACATTCATTATTTGATAAAGGGTTGATCATGATTCATCAAGAAAAGTTTAGAAATCAACAAAACTCAAAGTTTCTAAATCAGGGTTTTTGAACCAAAAGTCAACTGAACATTGACTAATCATAACTTCCACATGGTTCATCAGAAATTACCCAACCAAAGCTCATTCTCAAGGAAATTCAATTCTCTACAACTTTGATGTTGGGTACAAGACCAAGAAATGCACCATTCGAGAGATAGGAGCTAATACATTACAGGTCCTTCTAGAAGCTCGCAGAAAGCTATATTTTGTCAGGAGCCATATCTTCAAGATAAAATCTCCAATTGAAAAAGAGGTTCCAAAGTGGCTTGTAGAGGACATCTTGGGCTTTCCAAAAAGACATAGATCACCTCCATATGATAAATATTGAATGAGTTATGACTGGTGCAAGTTGGGAAAATTTTGGGAAATGTGTGAAATCCTAATTGACAAAATTCCAACTTTGAGCAATGGGCCTATAATTTTGAGCTATCCACGAAATCTTAAGCCCAAAGGGAGTCCATGGATCAAATATTTTTATTGTTATGATATTATTTCATTTACATTTGATTTAATCATTTAAAGTCAAATAAAATCAAATAAATCATAAGATGATCATATGGTTATGGAATCAATCTATTTCTTGGATTAAGATCTAAATAAATTCTATTCATTGGATGAGATTAAAAGGAAAATTTGAAAAAAATAGGATTGGCCAAATATAGTAATATTTTATGCAAAAGTCAATCAAATACTTTCCCAATTTTTCTCCCATCAAAGATGTGATTTTGTCCAAAGTTTCAACCCTATATATATTACAAGAAGAGAAAATTTTGCAAAAAGCTAGGGCATGACCGAATCTTAGTCTCCATCCATCTTCGATCGATTTGAAGCATCCAACCATCCTCCTGAGGTTCCCAGGGATTCATTCCATCCATCCTTCGAGCTAAAGCACGTCCGGATCGTCCCCTGTGAACAACTCCGGTTTGTACGTATTCTTCGAACTCAATATTTATTTTCATGTTGTTTAAATGGATTCAATGTGCATACATGTGTTCATAATCATGTTTGAAACTGTTTGGAACCTTTGTTTGGAAGCTTTAACGTAGGAACAAAGAATTGCCATTGTTAGGGCAACAACCTGGTGGAGCTTCGTTTTCGTGGCTACAGGTGTTTTCAGTGGAAACTAATCGTACCATTGAATTCGCAACATCGAATTTAGTGGATCTGGGAGTTTTTGTCTTTCGTTTGACTCGATTTGCAGGTTCTTGGCCAAAGGAGGCCACCGGAGACGAAGGCGGAAACCGTCGTGTGCGGTGGTTAAAAGACATAGGGATCATTCAGAGCATGCGGGGCATATTTATGAATCGCCATTGGCCAATCAACGGTCTTTGGTCCTCTCTGTCAATCACTGATTCGCTTATCCCAATATGCGTGGGCCCGGTTTGTATTTGTTTGACTCTTCTCATTTATGACCATTTTCATATATAATAATGCAAGCCCGTCTTAAGAACAACAAAAACATATGGATCAATTGGCCAGACAACGCTTCTAAGGGTTGGAGGGCAAGGTCGTGGCTTCGAGCCTTGCTCCTTGCAAGCTCATTATTTTTTTCATATATTTTCCTGTTATTCTTACAGATCGTGCGCAGCGTATTCACAAAGGCTAATCGTGCACCCTCACAGCATCAACACAAGATATTCCTAGCGCACCATCCAAGGACCCAGAGTATGCATGCCCATGGTGTACCTCCAGAGGTGCAACGTACAGGATCAACGCCCATTCAAGTTCTTCTTTTTTCTTTTGGTTTTTGGTTAGTTTGTTTTGTTTATCATTTAAATTTCCCTTTTTTGTTGTTTTAACCCTTTTTTAAACTAATTAACTACATAACTAAATAATTTATATAACCCTAAACTTAGGTTAATTTATTTAGGTTAATTAGTCTAATTATCTAAAAATCAGGATCAATATTTAATTATTAATAAACTTAATTAAACTAATGTAGATTTTTATAAATTTTGTTAGGTAAATTAGAATTTAGGTTTTATTCCATCAATTAACCTCTTGTCTGTAGTTTCGATTTAGTGTAATTAGGCTTAGTAATTAGCTCTCCCATAAAAATCTTAAGGTAGGTGTTGCCCATTAACTGTAGGTTTCTCCCTTAGGTAAATGTTGTCAGTAGGTTTTTTAACCATTAGGGTTTTTAGGCTAATAGTTAATTTTGGGCAAATTTTTAATCATTAATTTTAGACTAATTATTTTAGGTTTATTTAAAATTAATCCTTATTTTTAGGTTTATTCTATTAACCTTTAAGATTTAGGATTTATCACCACAAATGCCTCTAACCTTCAATTTTTTTCAAAACACGCGAATTTCTTTTCTCATCTCAAAACTCTATGATTGTCGAATGCTTGTTTAATTTCTGCCTTTAGTTAATTATGCCATTTATTTATTTATTTTTTTATTTGTCCTTTCAATTCTAGAAAATGTGTATAGGTCGCAATAAGTTTTCTTGTAATAGTTTATGGTTTATTCTCTGCTTTTATTTTCTGTCTTTTCCCCCGGTTTTTTGGTTTGTAATTCCCCCTCCCCGAAGCCTTGTAATAGTGTAGGACTTTTAATTTCTGCACATTATAACTACTCTTAACTGCGTGGTTAGTATGATAGGGAGTGACAACGATTAACTGAACATAGCTCACATAATTCAAGATAACATAACTGAATTCAGCTCACGTGATTGATGCACACACACATCTTTAGGATAATTCCTCTTATGTTGCCTTTTCGATTAAAAATAGTCAAGTCCCTTGGATACGAGGATGCCTCAGCAAATGTTGCCCTCAGTTCATTATCATCATCAAAGATTATAAGTCCCTTCGATGTTGCCTACAAATGTATATGATCTTGTCCCTCGAGGTTGCCTATGATAAGATGATGATCATCCCTTTGGAATGCTAAGGTATCCTCATTGGTTGCCTAAAATGACTATTATATCCTTCCTTGAGACTTCCTACTCTCTTTATGGTATGGATAGCCTAATGGCGAACGATAATTCTCGATGACCCTTTTTAAATCCAAGGAAAAGTCTACCTACCCTCCTTATGGTATGGATAGCCCTTTCAAACGAAAACTCTAAGAACAAGAAAGACAATCTTAGGGTAGGTACTCTTAAATGCTTACTCACTATTCAAACTCAAAATTACTTTTCACACTCTTTTCAAATCAAATTCAAAAAGGCTACGCTTATTTACAAGCTAAAGTCCTTATTCAAATCTTTTCAATTCACACACGACACTCTTTCAAACAATTCAAATAAACAAGTGAGCTAAGCAATTAAGAGCCCATGGATAACCATGGATACAAAGGATGCTCACACCTTCCCTTTGTATAACCTACCCCCCAAACTCAAAGTCTTTTCAAAGGTCTTTCCTGTTCTTTTTGCCTTTCCAATTGGATAAAATAAAAGTCAATTGCGACTCTTGCTATCCGCAACATTTTAAAAGTCAGTTCTTCCACCGTGTTACAGAACCGGCGACTCTTTTGGGGACTATTATAAAAGAGGGGTTACCTTAGAGCTAGGATCACTTTAAATTGCTTGACTTGTTTGATTTATATTTCAAGGGTTGTTTGGGTATTTCCTTGTGTGAAAGATCCTACACCTAGATCTAGTGTACCTTAGGTATATGGCATGAGACCAAGGAGACTGTACGACGTATACCGCTATGGTTGATATGGTAGCCATCGTTAGTGTGACGCTTTGGTTTGTCCTGATGTTCCTTGGGATCCGACTTGAGGAAACATTTGGTTGCTGCATGGTGTCATTAAGCACTAATTTGCCCCTAGAACCCTAGTTGAACTTGACTTTGGCCTATTAGAAAGTAGAGAGATGGATGGCTTTGGTTCTGACTGAAGTTGGTTGATACTCGAAGCTACACTCATATTGACTGAACTTTCAGGACGTTTTCGGTCGGTGATTCGATTGTTGAACTGAAATAGTGCCTTCGAGAAAGGTCAATGATATGAGCTCCCTAGAACTCGATCTTTATATAAGACAGGTTGAACCAACTAAACTTCAGTGGGGAGTGTACTTACCTATGGACTTCATGCAAGCCTCTAAACCTAAGGACACTTGTGTCACTTGTTTGTGTTTGCTACTAATCTTTGTTTTCCTCGCAGGTTTCGTTTGTAGGATTTGTTTGTCCTTATTATCTTACGACATATCTGATGCATTGCATTCGCATAACATCATGACATCATGACATCATAACATAGCATGATTAACTAACCCTTTCAAGGATATTAGGAATTTGGGGCGCACAATTGCAGGTGCTAATTATCAAGGACTGAATTCCTATCAAGGGGCAAGAGGATTTATTTTCCTCTGGCCATATGCCTTTCGAATCAAAGACTCTATACCTATCAAGGGGCAAGAGAATTTATTTTCCTCGAGTCATACGCCTTCCAAATAAGAAGAATAAGTATTCTGAATCAGAGGCGATGACCCACTCGATATGGTGAGCTTGATTCTCAAAGAAGAACGTTCAAGGACGAAAGTCAAGATTCTTCAGACGAAGCTGTGACTGATTCAATGTCTAAAGGTCGCAAACTAAATTTCCTAAAGATCCTTGAAAACATTGCATTTGCATTCATAACATCACATAACAGGTTTCCACAAGAGGTCTCTCATCTTCTCTCGCTATTTATTTCAGCACAAATGAATCTCGAGCAATCAGTCGGAAATTTTTCAGGCTCAGAATGCCCAATTCCAAACCTTGATTCTGAATTTGTCCAAGGGGCAAGACGAGCTAAGAACCTTGTTAACCAAGAAGTAGAAAGATCAGCGTAGACAACGGGGTGGCCAACGTACTTGGAAATACAAACCCAAAAGGTCATTGGCTCCACGGCACATGCCATTGTCTCAAGCTTTGCAACACCTGCTCAATCGGAGTTTGATAACTCTACTGCCTTCATACTCTTCTCCAGCAAATCCCGCTCCCGGATACAAGCATAATGCAAGATGTGCTTATCATTCGAACAGTACTGATCATGATACGAAGGATTGTAGACCATTGAAGCATATGTTTCAAAACTTACTTGATAACAAAATCACTGATTTCAACTCACCTGAGGAGCCCCATATGACTGATGTTGCGCACAACCAGAAAGATCGTAATAAACGCAACCAATCTATTGGGGCAGTTATGATCTTTACACTGGCACTACAATAACGACGAAAGCCAGACGTACCTAAGCGTCAATTCACCAAGATCAATATGCCACTGGCTCAAGCATTACAACATCTGTTGAAGATCGACTTGATTACTCTGAGGGACCCTCCTAAGAATCCTAACACCTCCGCTCCTGGCTATCAACCCAATGCGAGGTGCGCATACCATTCCAACAGTCCTGGACATAACACTAACAATTGTTGAACATTGAAGAATAAGATTCAAGACATGATCGATGTTCGGGAAATCGAGTTCAACACTCCTAAGACCCCTATGATGATTACTGCTCTCATGCCTAATCATGACAAGACTGAGTAATGTCTAGAAGGATGGACTCATGGATCATTAAACTTACTTTCATTTGCAATTTCTTTCCTGTTTATTTAAACATTCGACTTATGATAGACATTATCTGTCTTAATAATCATCATCAGTGCATTGCATATGTTTGTCTTGAATAAATTATTTCGCTATCACTCATTTAAACCGTGTTTTTACTTCATTTATGTTTTGTGATACTCAACTCCTGCTAAGTTGTAAGTCTTTTGAGGGAGGATAACGAAAACGATACCGCAACTTCATACGGTATGCTTTTGAACAGACTGTGCTGACGATATACATGCATTATTTCAATTCCTAAACAGTGGAGATATAAGGATGTTCATCCCTAGTCAACCCCTTTGAGCCTAAGGTGTAGAAGTTTTTTCTTTCGCGTACAAAACCTTTAAATCATAACCTGGGGAAGGGGTAGCTACTCAGTTAACTCAATTATACCAGTCGTTGTTTACACAAATAGTGATGGGTTCCCGTAACCATTAAGTCAGACAGTCAATATCTATCAAAAAGAAAAACTGTTAAGTCAAAACCTATGAAGGAGACTTATCAAAAATCGAAACATCCCGCTGACTGTAACCTCAAAATAAATAGTAGAGGCAAAAGTTAGAGATAACAAAGTCAAAAAAGGAGGGTGCTAAAAATCCTCGACAAAAGAAAAAGAAATTATTACAAAAAAGGATACCTGCCTGTCCAAATAAGTTTCCGGTGCTTTAACCATCATCAAACGTCAATATTACGACTTCAAGCTCTGCTAAGGCTTAAACGTAAAGTTAACTGAGCATAGGACCGAAGAACATCACAAAGATTGGGATGGGTACAAATAAAATTTGAGCCATTATCCTTTGTTTCTTAAACCGTGAACCAAGCCACGTTACAACCCTTGAAAGTCCTAACTGAAGCATGGTTAGTTCAAAAGTGTACTGTCACCAAAAAGGTATCCTGACTCCTTAAGGTTTGCCATAAATGCTGAGTTGATATCACGTTCTTATAAATATCACGCTTTTACGTCTTCTATTTTAATGTTTTTCAAAAAAACTCAAGACAAACATATGCATTGCATCTCATGATTTCATTATTAATTATATTCTGCTACCTAATTTCAAATGTTAGTATCAGGAAGAATCTGCACAGGGTATGACTAATGACTAAAAGTCATTCCGACATACGAAACCACTTCAGCAGCAATATCTCTTACCACTGACTCAGTTGATTAGAAGTCAATGAATACAAGGGGCATGACATGCTTTGTCCAATCAATAGGGGGCAATCAGGTCAAGATTCCAAGAATCTCTCAAGAATGCCAAATAATCAGGGGCATGCACCCAAGTGGGTCTAAAGCTACTTCCCAATCAGTCAGGGGCATCATACTAAGTCTATGATTACTAGGGGCATGTCACCCATAGTACACATCTCATAAGGTCCTTACGAGGAGAATCTCTCCAAATTCGCTACTAGCTGGGGCAATGCTATGCAAGGCATGTTCAACACTTCGATCGATACTCATTAATGTGTCCTAATCAATACAAGTCCAGGAGTGGCAGTTACTATAACTACTGGGGGTAATGTTCAAGGTATCCATGTCTTCCCCCAGAGCCGGTTTCACAAGATCATATCCCCACAGGGTATTCCTCAAGAAGCTATCTTCAATCCCTCCTCCAACAGGGTTTATTCATCTCTCTTATCTCTGGTCAGGGTACGTCAAGATCGATCTTTCAAATTACTTCTTTCCCCAAGCAGAAGTTAAAAATCCCTAGCTGAGCATCCTCGAGCATGAAGCGGGAGTTTCTTCTAAAAAGGAAGACATGTACTCTATATTCTCCACAATAGTCAGGGATTTATTTTCCCCGCCAGACGCTACTACAATCTACTATCATCATTAACAATATTTTGCATTCATACATCATACGCCTCATGGCACACACATAACATACATACGCCTCATGGCATATGCATAACACTCTCATTCATTTCAAAAAATAAACATTATAATACATGCATCATGACATTGCATAAAACTAATGTTGCTTTTTCAGTCTATTCCTACAAATCAAGTGAACATTATCTTCTAGATATAGTGTAGAGATAATCAAGTCAACAATTTAATTCTGACACTCATTCAAGACAAAGATTTAGTTCTGACACTTAATTTTGGATATCTTCCAGAGATAGTTCAGAAATAATCAAGACGGAGATTTAGTTCTGATACTTAATTTTGGATATCTTCCAGAGATAGTTCAAAAATAATCAAGGCCAAGATTTAGTTCTGATACTTAATTTCGGGTATTCTCCAAAGATAGTTCAGAGATAATCAAGACAGAGATTTAGTTCTGATACTAAGTTCCGGGTATTCTCCAGAGATAGTTCAAAGATAATCAAGAGACATTCAGAGATCTAATTCAGTTACTA
This sequence comes from Vicia villosa, assembly GCF_029867415.1. Classification (NCBI taxonomy): domain Eukaryota; kingdom Viridiplantae; phylum Streptophyta; class Magnoliopsida; order Fabales; family Fabaceae; genus Vicia; species Vicia villosa. Next base: position 101,245,352 of record NC_081180.1, on the reverse strand, counting down.
TACACGGTACTGAGACGATCGACGATCCAAGATCTAAATCTATCATCACAACGGCAGAGACAATCTTCTTACAAGATCTAAATCAGTTACTATACACGGTACTAAGACGATCGACGATCCAAGATCTAAATCTATCATCACAACGGTAGAGACGATCATCTTACAAGATCTAAATCAGTTACTATACACGGTACTAAGACAATCGACATTCCGAGATCTAAATCAGTTACTATATACGGTACTGAGACGATCGACGATCCAAGATCTAAATCAGTTACTATACACGGTACTAAGACGATCGACATGCCGAGATCTAAATCAGTTACCATACACGGTGTTGAGACGATCGACATTCAAACCAATCTAACAAGTTAGGTGGCATCTTTAAGCCCACTTCATATTTTCTGCTGATGGCATCTTTAAGCCCATCCCCGACACAGGTTCGGGTACCAGCAAGCGCAAATTTCTGGGTATTCTAGTGTTCAATCCTCTTCCACCTTCAGATACCGATCGGCATACAAATCACTCTACATCCTCAGGTTTAAGAAGATTGAACAGGGGCAGTAAAAAAACCCATTCAAAGGTCTTATTTAAGCTATAATGGAAGTTTTGGAAAACGAAAGTGTTCTAGCTAAAGAAAACTCAGCCGCAGCTTTATCTATAATATATAAAAAAATTGTTGTTCTGGAAATCACAAAAATACCCTTTTGTTATCTTAGTCTAAATTAATAATTTAGGGGTAAGAAATGTCTTTTGTTGATTTTTTCAACTCGGTTTTTCACTTTTCACTTTTTCACTTTTCATAACTATATTATTATTATTTTTAATAAATTATTAATCAAAATATTCCAATAAATTATTTTTTAATAAAAAGATTATTATGATCATTTTAAATGATTGCTAATTTACATTTAAAATAATACTTAATTTTTAAAAATTAAATTTAGTAATATTGAATATCAATAAAGAAGAAATATAATTTGAAATATATTTTATTTTAAGATACAATATTTTTTAACAAAATAATAATTATTTAGGATTAAAAATTTTATTTTAATTAAAATGAATTTAAAAATATAATTGAAAAGGTGTGTTATTGGATAGAATACAAAAATGTGTGTCACTTATCATTAACTTTAATTTATACGATTCAAAATATTATTGTATTAATATATGTAATTAATGAAGTTTATACAATTAAAATAATGTTTGAATAATTAAATATTAGAAAAATTATTTTTTATTGATGTCATTTCACGAATATATGTTATCAACGTAAATAGGATATATATATATATATATATATATATATATATATATATATATATATATATATATATATATATATATATATATATATATTTATATATATACGGGAAAAAGTGTATTACTTATTCAATTGTAACATAATACTATTATTTATAGTCAAATTCTATTGATTCATATATTTTTTTCCCAATGATACCTAAACAAAAATAATATTTATATATGGGAAAAATTCTATTATTGATCTAAATATCTTTACATACGAAAAATGGTATTTATGATCCAAAAAATTTGTATTCAAAAAAGGTATACGGGAAAAAAAATTATTATTGATATAAATATTTGTATGTAAAAGATACCTAAATATAAATAATATTTGAATATGGGAAAAATCTATTAGTAAACTAAATACTTTTATATATGAAAAATGGTATTTATGATTCAAAAAAAAAATTATTAAAAAAAGGTATACAGGAAAAACTAGTATTGATCTAAATATTTTTATATACGAAAATTTACAATTGATTCAGATATTTTTGTAAACGATGCCTAAAAATAAATAATATTTGTATATCGGAAAAATCTATTAATGATCTAAATATTTTTATATATAAAAAATGGTATTTGTGATCCAAAATATTTTGACTTAAAAATGGTATACGGGGAAAAAATAAATTATTAATTTAAATATTTTTATATACGAAAAATTTACTATTGATTCAGATATTTTTCTAAATGATACCTAAACATAAATAATATTTATATACGGGAAAAATATATTATTGATCTAAATATTTTTATATACAAAAAATGGGGTTTATGATCTAAAAAGTTTGATTAAAATTTATATTTTGATTTAAAATAAATATATTATATAAATAACTGCGCGTACCAAATCAGAATTCGTGCGTATGCACGGGTTTGTTACTGGCTTACCTTATCATGAATGATGAAAATAAAGAGATTGTTGGAATATCAAAAAAATAAAGAGGAAACTCATTAAGCATTTTTGTACAACAGTATCACATTCAACCTATAAAGGATTTCTCAAGCAATGCAAATAAGAGTATAAACCCTTCACAAAATCATCTATTCAAACTATCAACCAATGAAGTTTAACCACTAGTTGATTTACCTGAGTCCCAATTCTGGCAATAAGACCTATGGTTTCGAGTCACGCACAACATCATGAAGAAAATGGTTCCCATATTAATTCCTTCTTGAACTAATACAAGACAAAAGCTAATCTTGTTTCTTTAGTCTAGTGTTACATTTGTTGATACAATGAATCTTACAATCTTGTTTCATTATTCTTGCCAAAATACATCAAAAAACAACAATTCAGTTCGAGCAATAAACCTTATATTCCAACAATTGATAGCTGATCACATTGAATCAATGGATATGTAAAGAAAAATTAATGCTTATAACTCAATATAGTACAGATAAATTCAATAGAAGAAGAATTCATATTTCAAAGCTTCCAAATAATCAAAACACAAAGCACTGCAGCAGGAATGGATTGCACTAAAAATGAATAAAACAATACATTCCCATCGCCTTTTTTCTTCTGCAAAACCTAGCCTTACATCAACTTTGATTGATATACTTCTGTAAGGTGTCAAGAAAGAGCAATAGATAATAACATGAGCGATAAACTCGAATGGCAAAGAATTGTAGATCAGTGTCTTTAACAAAGATGCGTGACAGAGGGGAATTATGAAATTCCCTCTTAAAAGATGGTATTTGAAATCCCTTTAACACAATGCTTCAACTAAAAGGTGGTATAAAAAGAATATTAAAGTAAAATGTTAAACATCATATGCATTGAACTGCTCAAACCTCCATATTAGAACCTCTATAACAACTAATATGAAAGGATTAACACCAGTCCTCTATGCAGAAGGATGCTAGAACCTGCAAACATAAAATCAGACCAACACATAACAGTAGCATAATATACTCTGACACATGTGAGAATTTCCAAAGTCTTTTATAATAACAATTATATATTGTTGCAACGTGGGGCGATGTCGCAAGGCATTTGTATTCTAACATTAAAATTAATATTTTTTAATAATTAATTATTGTCATCCAAGTGGAAGATTATTAGATTAATTATTTAATTAATTAAATATGGATTGAAATAATTAATTATTAATTAATTATGTTATGGTCAATATTATTAAACACTAATTATTCATGAATTATTTGATTTGATTTTGTGTCTGAATGAACCGTGATGGGTTGGACCATTCAGTTAAGTCCAATGAGAGGTCTCTGCCCTCAGTCTTTTAGCTTTTAAGCGTTGCCCCATTAAACGATTAAGATACTCTAAAACCCTAAACGGCAATGAGATAGTAATTCTCTCATATTCTCTCTGAGAGCGTTTCTATTCAAAAGGTCTCTCAATATTAAAAGGTATGTGAGAGCATTTCTATTCAAAAGGTCTCTCAATCTTAAAAGGTACGTGAGAGCATTTCTATTCAAAAGGTCTCTCAATCTTAAAAGGTACGTGAGAGCATTTCTATTCAAAAGGTCTCTCAATCTTAAAAGGTACGTAGTTTATATATATATATATATATATATATATATATATATATATATATATATATATATATATATATATATATATATATATATATATATATATATATATATATATATATATATATATATATATATATATATATATATATATATATATATATATATATATATATATATATATATATATATATATATATATGGATTTAATTTTATAATAGATACAAAATTATAGCATATATATCATTCTATGGAGAAATTACAATTTACAACTTATGTTTATTTTCATTCCATATTTTAGACAAACTCTAATAACATGTAATAGATTTTCATTATGTTATGTTTAACTTCCTGATCAAGAACCTTGCACATTTTATTGGCATAATCACTTTACTACCTAACTAATGTACATGGCAATTTTGAGACAACTGCCCAACCCGATCAATTATTTCAATTTTTTGGACCTATGTTCTATCGGAAAACTACTTATGTTTGTCTTTATTCCATATTTTAGACAAATTTTTATATCATGTAATAGATTGTCATTATATCATGTTTAACTTCCTGAACAAGAACCTTGCACATTCTAACTAATATGAAATTGTGTGCATGACAATTTTCAGACAACTGCAAAAGTCAATGAATTTTATAACTTTTGTTATGTGTAGGGTGACCAAATCCTAGTTACCCGGAACCAAAACCGCAAACTGGAATGTATCAACATCTGTAACTCCGTTGGATTCTATGCTTCTGTAATGGTCGTGTAATGGTTGTGTAACGGGCGGGCGAGTACCCCTTGTACTCTGTTTTTTGAATGATTAATCCTATTCCATTGCTTATCAAAAAAAAAAAATCTGTCTGAAAGTTAATATACAGAATGCGGAACTCTCTATTCAAAAAGTTAACATGTTCTGGAATTCGAAATGATATGCAGTACTCACCTAATTAGACACATAGAATGGAACCCAGACAACAGCTTCAAAACATGAGATACACTGTACTACGTAAAAGGAATTTACTGATGTAAGCCACATAATCACGGCCACTGAATTATTCTGCACCTTTGCAACAAATTATTTTACAACTTTTATACAGTCATCAGAAGACTTTCTGAGAATTTATGTAGTTTCATATTCCAATACCAAAGTATCATAAAAAATGGGCATATGTATAGGCTGCATAAAATTTCTTTTCACAAATGTTTTTACAGCTAAAGTGCTGAAAATAATTGGTCTCGCTTTAGAATTGCATCAATCAACTTTCAGGTGCTTCTCCAGCTAAATACTGTTTGTGGACCATTCTCTTGAAATCTGCATGATAAATTGAATGAGTGGCATGATAGAAACGGTTATTTATGGTGAATGAATAGTAAAAGAAAACAGAACTACAGAACAATCCTTTGCAGAATTTGTCTAGAACAGCGAAACCATTCAATAACTACTCCATAATCAGTTTATCCTATCTTTTCCCTATTTGTTTCTAAAATGAAACAATATAACTGCCATAAGCCCATAATAACTTCTCATAACTGCACATAGCTGCCATAGGAAGAAGTCTAACAAAGCATCAATTAAAAAACGCACTCCATAACAACAAATAGTTTCAAGGTTTAAATAATTAGTAACTCAGAAAACACATGTGATTTACATTGGAAAAAAAAATCCTAACCTTCCTTATCATTCCAAAGCTCTGCAGCGTAGCTATTTAGAGGACTCTCCAGGTTAGGCTCTGTTGATCGAAAATAATTGATCAGACAAACACGTAAAGGTGACTGCAAAACTCAAAATAAATGAAGAACAGACCTTCCAATAGACTTTGAATAGACAAAAGAATAGTTCTACAATCATAAGCCGAAGACCACTTGTCCTATAAAAACACGTCCGAAAGAAATTAATATTTCATCCACATCTACTAATTCTAGGCAGCCGTAGTACAAATAATTTGAAAATCCTAAGCAGTAACGACGCAGATATTGAAAATTTTGGCTCTATTCTATGCTCTTTTGTTGTCCAATTTGATGAATACCTGAAGGATGTCGAGACATATGTTGCCAAACTGGTCAACATTCGGATGAAAGCACATCGAGTCAAACTTCACTTGTGGTGGTTTAAAAGGATAGTCCACGGGAAAACGTAAGGAGAGTTTATAAGATAAACCCTCATACAAAGTTCCTTTTCCACCTTCAATTGTACCAACCCAATTAAAAATACTCTCTGCAACTGGAAAAGCTGATACTCCAAGATCTCCTCCACTCATCTGCAACAAAAAAGTAACACAGTTTACAACCAAATCAACCCTTATTCATTTTTGTAAGATTTCAAATGACAATGATGATGATGACAATGATTAAAGCAAAGAGAAACATACCATGAGAGCCATTAACTCCTTCTGTAATCTGCAATTACATGAAGAAAAAAAAAGAACCAACAAAACCATCGAATCAAAACCTATACATATAAAAAAGCTCAAGATAAAAAAAAAAGTAATAACGAAGACATGGAAATCTAAATTCATGCATGGATCGTGAAAATTGTAATAAAAATTTACGAATCAAAACCTAAAAGTTGTTTACTATAACAGTATTTTACATAATGGAAAATCAATTTTAGAAATACTTCAGGGGAACAAAGTAGTGGAGAGAGATTAACCTCTGAGAAACGGACGACGTGTCAACGGGAAGAGGAGAAGCGAGAGGCTTCTTGGAAGAGGTGGCGGATGATCGACGGTGGCGACTGGGCGGCGATTGATCAGGGGAATTTTCGGCGGTGGGGTTTGATCGGACCTCCATGACAGCGAGGAAGATCAAAACGGAGGCAGAAGATCAACGGTTCAGATTTCAATAAATCGTAAGAGAGAGATTTAGTTTGTTGCTATTTTAGAATTTAGGGAGAAAAAGATGGGAATTGGGTTTTATTGATGAAAAGAATGAATTGGGAATTGAGTTTCCAGATTTTGGAGTGCAACTGTTCGTCCTTATCTTTCTTTCGAATTTCATTATTCACATTTTTTTCATTTAATTTAATTAGCAGATTATTATTATTATTATTATTATTTGTAAAGAATGTGAGTTGTAAAAAAAAAAAGAAAACTAACAAATAATGTGAGTGGAGAAGAAGCTGTTGAAGAGTATCATGATTGATGGGTGTTAGAGGGTCCACGAGCCGCCAACGCCAATGTTTGTAATTGTGTGGTGGTGATGGAAGTGACTAGCTGACTCACCATTATTAAGGTGGAGATTTATCCTTAAATCAATAATGTTTTTTTTCGTTGACAAAAAAAAATAGTTTTTTTTTTTTAAGTAATGCATTCATTAGATTAAGAGAATCTAGACATTACAAACACTTTGAAATAGGTAATTCTAACCAAATGAATACATAGTCATATAAAAAAGTTACACATAAAGTGTTACACGGTAACAAGACACAAACAAATCAAAAATAGAAGCAGTAACTTATCATCTAAGTCTTTCACTCTCACTCTTACGAACATATCAATGATAAGATAGAAAAGAATTTACAATTTTTTATGAATATAATTACAAATGATTTCTTTGACTTGTGTTTGTGCAATTGGACTATCTTTGGTCTTAAGATTGTCCATTTTTATCAATTGTTTGAAAGATTAATTGATGAATAGAGGAAATGTAGGTGTTGCTTTAGGATACAAAACACTTTTGAGACTTTTTTCAAACCCCAAAAGTGCAACCTTAGATCCCAAAAGACAAAAACACGAAATAAAAAACACATAAAAATAAGCAAAAGTAGATAAATCTGACAGAGGAAATAACTGCAAGGTGTATAGTATCCTTGACAACTTTGGTAGTGGACGAATGGTTGCCAACGTTGGAGATGTAAGAGCAGCTACATGGGAGAAAGTTACATTCACTGTTGTTAAGCTTGAGCTGCAAAAATTACCATTCCAGACTCCTCATTATTGGTGGTGGTGGCTCCGATGGCAGCCACATCAACAGAGAAGTGAAAGTTGACGGTGGTTCGGAGTGGAGAAAGGGAGTAACCAACGAGTAAGCTGATTTTGATAAGAACGTGTGGATGTAGTTGAAAGGATTCAGTAGGCTCTCAATAGAGGAGGAGGTGACAATTATAAAGGTGAGAGAGAAGAACCACCATGAAGGTGAGACGTAGCCACCAAACCCTAAAAGGTTGGGGGGAATTTTCTAGAGAGACGGGAGAACATATCTATAGTTTCTTCTCCTTTAAATGAATAATGTTATAGTTGGTTTGACGCATGGATCTAGATTGTCTGATGTGATACAATTATAGCTTATTGTCGTCTGATATAAATCAATGACGTAGAATGTTTTAAATCTTGAAATAAATATCAAAATTTAATTGTTTGATTTTAAATCAATTGCTGCGAGTCTAGGGGTGGGAATAAGTCAGACCAACAAACAGGAGCCTACGACCTATCCTTCACTGACCAAGCCCAGACCAGCTTTTTTTTAAAGTAGAAAATGCCTAGGCTTTTTTATAAGCCTGTTTAGTTAAATAGGTTAGGCCACATGCCATAAAAAAATCTTTTAAGTCCATCAGGCCATCCTATTTAAATAAATATAAGTAAATTTATCATTTGTTATATTGTATTTTGTACTTTATATTAAAATACAAAAGTAAAGTTTAGTTATCTTGAAGAACTTGTGAAAATAAGTTGAAAAAACCTTATGAATAATATCATAAGTTTTTTTTATAAGTTCTCCAAACAAATAATCTTACAAAACTTATGGTACTTTGTAAGCTCAAATAAATCAATGCAAACAAACATTTAATCTTATTGTACTTTTGATTCTCTTGTATATTTAAACATTAGTAGAATTGCTTATTTATATATGTTCTAATGATATAGGTTTTTTAAGCAGCCTAATAAGCTAATCAGACATTTTCAAAAGCCTAGTTCAGGCTAAAAAATAAGCATGTGATAGACCACAAGCCAGACTTAAGTTTTGTATTTTTTAGCAGGTCAGGCTCAAGCTGGACAAAGCCTACTTCAATCCAGCCTATTCTCACCCCTAACTGCGACATATTAATACATTAAATTGTATGAAAACTTTACAAAAAATTCTAATCCATACTCATTAGGGCTTTCATGATATTCTAAAAAACTCGCGGATTGTAAGCTTAAGCTTAAAAGTTTAAGCGCATGTTTGTTTTATTTGTTAAAAAAAAATAACTTTTTTATATTTTCAATAATGATTTTTATAAAGATGTTTTTTAAATAATAATTTTTAAAATTGATAAATTAATTTTCACATTCTGTAATATAAACATATATTATTGAAGATTAAAACATAGTCAAAATCGTAAATTTAAAAAAATTGAACCTTAAAAATAATTTTTATGAAAAATGTATTTGAAGCAGTTTTAAAATTAAGTGTTCTTATTTTTCTTGAAACTTTGATATAAAAAAAGTTATAATAAAATGTGATATACATAAAGTAATATTTTAAAATTAACTATTCAAATCAAATTTCCATTTGAAGCTTGTTTTTCGTATAAACCAGAATATCCTCTGCGCACAATTATAGAGACTAATCCCTCGAGTCGTGTATGACCGTCATTTGTGAACAACTGCATAGACTAATCCCTCGAGACGTGTATGACCATATAAGCGACCAAACTCACTACATGTCCATAACAGGGATCGAACCCAAGACCTCTAGTTAAACTGGAAAAGACCCCACCATCTCATCTCAGTGCTCTTAAAAAGTTATTTGTATATATATATATATATATATATATATATATATATATATATATATATATATATATATATATATATATATATATATATATATATATATATATATATATATATATATATAGAGAGAGAGAGAGAGGAGGGATATATTTACTCCAAGAATAAGTGTAGAAGACTTACTCAAAATCTTAACCATTGATTTTTATTAATCTAACGGTTTTAATTGATTATTTAATCTAATTATTTTTGAAAATATTTTTCTACATAAAAAATTAATTACAGCCGTTAGATTAATGATAATCAATGGTTAAGATTTGGAGTAAGTGTTCAACACTTACTCTTGGAGTAAATATATTCCTCCTCATATATATATATATATATATATATATATATATATATATATATATATATATATATATATATATATATATATATATATATATATATATATATATATATATATATATATATATATATATATATATATATATATATATATATATATATATATATATATATATCATTTAAAAAACCCGAAACAAACAAGCGCTAATGATAACGAACATATTTATAATTTTTTTTAAATGTAGCTTTAATTATTATTTTTCATTTATACTATTGAGCTAATTTAGTTTATAGAATTAATTTAGTTTATACCATACAACTTTTAAGTTTTAATTTCCCTTTTTATTTATTGTAATGAGATTAATTTAGTAAAAATAAAATTATTTTTCTTTAAAATATTATTATTACTTTATGTTTTATAAGACTCATGGAAAAAGACTCCAGAGGAAACTGCAAGTAGAAAGATGCACAGAACAAGTAAACTTGTACTCTTATGGTTGTTGACATAGCATGCCACATTACACACGAACGATTCCAATCGCTCTTGATATATAATAGAAAAGTGCACCATTTTATGTGTTCAAATTTAATTTTCACTCCGACATTACTTTTGATTCTCACACTAACTTGAGTGCTTGAGTGCTAACCTTGTAGATCCATCCCGATCAATCGCATCAGAAGTATTGCTCCACCGCAATGAGATCCAACTCCACCACCTCATTTTTTATTTCTAGTTCCCAACCAAATAGTGGCACCGTTAGTGGGAATCAACATTCCCACTAAATTTCATGAAAAAACATTATTTCTCCACCAAAGATCCATATCATCGACTTCCTTTCTTGAAGCTTCAATCTCCTCCTTAGACAAATCTACTATCAAACACATCACATCAAGCATAGTGACATCCAAAGTCACTCTATCTATCGCCCAAAAATAAGTTGTTGCTAAAGCTGCCAAAGCTCCGCCTCTTCCTCCCCTTCTCCTGTGGAAGACTGTCCAATTCTGTTGACATCTCCAGTTGGCCCTACACAACAAGATTTTGTTCCTTCAAAAGTTGGTCAAAGAGTGTTTTAAGCTATCTGGTTCTTCAAACCTATACAACAACCTTGCTAGGGAGAACCATCACATTAACTTCCATCACAACTTATTGTACTTGTATAAAAAATGCTCTCAAGCCTTGAGCTACTGCAATCAAACCTTGGAGCACATGGAGAAATCGAATTACTAAACAAGTTCTACAACCTAGTACACCAACACAAGTCATAATTCTTGGCTGAAAGGATACTTAAAATTAATGAAAACCTATAATACACTCCACCTAGGGACAACACTCTATAAGAGGCAGCATCCAGGGAGAACCAAGTCTCCATACTATAGTCAGTTTATGTTGGTACAATTGTGCCATAGAGAGAGGTCGTTTGATAACTTGTTCGCAACCGAAACTGAGGACATATGACTCCTCCCCCGATTCTAAAGGAAGAAATGATAGACATATGAATTGAGGGACAATTATTATGGGTGGCCAAAGGCCCGGTATGACTGACCCAATTCATAGGTCCAATCCAGCAAAAAAATGTTCCACATACCAACACACAAGTGGGCCTTTACTTTTGGACATCACATATGAGCAAGACGTCTTCCCCCATCTCCATCGTTGATCACGTCCAACGATTGTCTGCACTCCACACATATCAAGAATAGTTCTAATCATCTCATCTATAAAATCGTGACCATGAGTCACACCCAAATATTCTTTTAGACACACTTGTTATTTGTTTACTCATTCAAACACAAACTGACTTGAGTGTTGAAGTGGCGTCTTCTATAGGTATCTTCTATGTTCACCAGAATCACATCCTAGAAGTTTCTACGAATCGGTCATTTTCAAATATTTCTTCTATTCTCGATTCTAGTTCAGAAAAAAATAAATGGTATATTTGCACGAAAACAATACGCTACTACTTTTTATGTAAAAACTATGAGATTTTTTTTAGTTTGATATTTTTCTTGTCTTTTATATTTATGTCTAATGAAATCCTTAGGTATTTATTCTCTCTTGCATTATTTAGCAAGAGTTACTCAGTAAGAACAGAATAGCAAGTGGAACTTTTTATCTGTGTGTATAGTTTTCTTTTAAAAATTTAACATTATCACATCTCCAATTATACATACAACTATCCACTATAATTGAAAGATTTTGATCCTATATGTAAGATAAAAATTCAATAATGGTGCCTTTTCTCTTCTTTTTTAATCCCATTGTATAATTCAACCTACTTTATGCATTAAAAAAACATCCACAAATCAAAAAAAAAAAAAGGCAAAATAAAGCAACTGTCTGCTATGATAATTGAGATAAAGCAAAATCAAGTTTTATACAAAAAAAAAGCACCCAACTAGAAAACTGATACTAGAAATAACAAACAAAACACTGTAAAAAGAAGTGAATTGTCACAATCCATGGATGGTAGAGCTTATCTTCTAATAAAGCTGTTCTTTCCTGTCATGCAACCATCTCCACCTATGAAAAATAAAAAAGTAAATAACATAAACCATCTTTATTCAAGATTTCTTGTACAAATTTTCACACAAAAGAAAACATTAACATGGAGTTACCAATGATAATCCCATCTAGGCCGAACTTTGGTCATTCGATTTTCACCATACGGATAATCCGTTTGAGCTCTTCTCGCATTTCTGAAAGCACAACAACCAATCGAATAAATCCCTATGAGAAGAACCAGCATCGTGACAATGAGAACCGATAATTTATGCCAATTCCTTCTTAGGTTTTCAAGTACACCGGCTTTGCATGAATCACACTCATAACATAACACGGTTGGTGCATTATTCCATTTATAGCAATCTGAGTCTTGATTCAGCATCACTGATTCCATGTTGTAGCTGCAAGCTGTTGGTGGCTTACAACATCCTGACTGCATCATCGAAAACATTTTAACATTAAATATAGAATCATCTGCAAATTTTAACTCAACTGACAAAAACCGATATTAGTATTACTACCAGGGTTTGACCTGGTGACTGTGTGTGTGAGTTTTTAGTGGTTATTTACGAATAAAAAAAAGTGTACCTGTATTGGAGACATATCATTCTGCATATAATCCAAAGGAGTCCAAGAAGCAAGTTTATCACAAGTTTTAGAACCCAAAATACAATTCCTTAAAGTATTCCAATACTTAGGATTTTCTATTCTTTTCTTCAACCAAGGTGAATAATCCATAAGATGATACTCACTGTAAGATCTACCTGGAACTTCAACACCACCACCCTTACTAGTCACACCAAAACCAAATACAGTTACACCCAATAGTGCTGCTATTAGCACCAACATGATAACCAAATACAACCATAGTGCACATGCTACATGAAAACAAGCACCAATGAAACCGGCTAATGATATCACAAGTACAATAAAACCTATTACAAGAAGTGGTGTTTGGAGAAAATTTTCACATGTTGTGCTGCTTCTTGCCATCCATAATCCTGCTCCAATTATTGGTATGGATGCTAATAGTGTTAACAAGTTTAAGAACCCTATCACTGTGTTGCTGAACCTATACATGTTTCTTACTCTTAGTTTCTCTCTATTGGTATTTTATTGTGGTGTCTTCTTTGTGTCTATTTAAAAGGGAGTGTATAGTTAGAAACTTTAGTTGATCAATGTTTGTGAAAATGAGTGAATGATCATGACACTGTACTTAGTTGTTAAGGAAGTTATTTTTTGAAAAGACAAATTTGCCCTTCTTACTTGCCTCATTTTCTGGCTTTTTCTTTTCCTAATGACTCAATTGACATATTTATCCTTTTTTATGATTAAAAATTCAACCAAGTATTCTTAAGTTTATAATAGTCACACATATTGGACACATCATGTAATTAGAGGTGGCAAACAAGCATATCTATCTTTTAAAATCTAGAAAAATAAAAAATTGAAATGAAACGAACACACTTAACATTTCCAGACTAAAATTTTAGCCCATTTAAAATAAAATAAAAACATGAAGGCGAACGACACACGGAGGGTCTTGGACCATTAAAGACTAAAATTTGTATAAAAATTTATTAATTTATTTGTTTGCAAAAGTATGTAAGAAAATAGAGCGGTGCGAATATATTAGAGTGTGAATGTTAAAATTTTGGTCGCTCTAAAAAATGCGAGTAAAATTGACATACTCGATAAGTCGGGCCTGTTTTGTCACCCTCATGTTATATTCATATAGAGTTTTGCCCTCTATTCAATTAAATCATTTGTTAATAGACGGTGAAATCGGTCTAACTTAAATCGAGTATCAATTTTTTTTAAAAACATAGTTATTACATATTTTTCAATATACCTTCAGGTATAGGATAATTTGCAAAGGCATAAATTCCATATGCATTTAGACAAGGCAAGCAAGGAATGAAGAACTCTATATTGATGGTCATTTTGGTAACTACAAATTATGCTACTTTTTGGATTGTATGGTCCCCATTTGGACTTCTTTGTGAAGCAAGATCATCATGAACCAGATTTGGGTTATTCTTGAATGGGTACTAAAGAATAATATAAATATAGTATATGGAATATGGATGCTCTTTTTTTTCTCTTATCCTCATGTCTCATCTAATCTTAATGTTATACATTAATCCATGTGTGTCTTTTAGGCTCCATAAGGTACCCTAATCCTTTTCTTTTTGTTTCTTAAAAAGAAGTTCCACTAACCTTTAATTCGTCAATGACAAAATTTACTTTAGCAAAGCACCTTGTGTTGTTGATATATTGTCTTCTACCAATTGAAATTTAAAATTCAAAAATTCAAAAAAGCTATTTATGTAAAAGTTGTCCACCAACCCCTTTCCCCCATATTGCACAATTTTGACAGGGAAATGATCTGTAAGTAAAAAAATACACATAGACATGCATGTGTATAATATTGAATTAGAGAAGAGGACAAAGTGATTATTGAGGCAAAGTGATTTGTGATCATTTTTTAAATTGGTTAATGATAAAAAAAAAAAGTTGTCTTAGAGTGAAATGTGCTTGCTGGTTTTAAAACCTAATTTATGTCAAAGTTGACTTGAGTCAAAGCAAATAGAATCTTGTTTGGTCGAATGAAATAATTCATTGTTATATACAAAATGTAAAATAAAAATAATTAAAGAAAAAATAAAAATGGACTTACATAGCAAAATAATTAAAACTAGATCGGACATTAAACTGGTGTAACTAGAGATTTAAGGTTTAATCGAGATGTGAGCGAGATTCAACCGATAATTAGGGGTGGCAAAATGGGCTGTGGCCCGCCGGGCCGGCCCGCGCACCCGCTAAAAAATGGCGGATTGGGTTGGGATTTTAGGTCCGCCGCTCGCCAAAGTCCGCCCCGCCAAAATCCGCCGCCCGTCATAGTCCGCTTCGCCAATGCCCGCCGCCCGTCAAAGCCCGCCCATCCTCCAAAATTCCCTCTTTTTTAGTTAATTATAGTAATTATAATTCTTGATGGTTTATTTTATATATTTATTAGTAAATATATGTAATATTTTTTTAAGTAAAAATCGTTAAAAGTTGCTTTTATAAAAAAATGTTTTAAAAAATAAGTGGAAAGTTTAATTAAAAGGTTAAAAAGACCTATTAATCTATTAAAAAATGAAAAAAAATATATAGATAAAAATAGGCGGGCAAGCCCGCCAACCCGCTATCTTGGCGGGACGGACATGATTTTTATGTCCATTTCACTTGGCGGGTATGCACGCTCCGCTCATTTTTTAGTGGGCTTAAGGCGAGGCGGGCGACCCGTTTTGCCACCCCTACCGATAATAATAAAACATATTTTTTGATATGATATTGGATATAATAAACAAATATAAGATAATAATTATAGTTTTACACAATGAAAAGTTAGAAATTAATTTTCATGCGATGGCAAATTACTAGAGATATTTTTTGAAATTAAAAATAAGTATAAAAGTATTAAAAAAAGTTGATGAAGACTTCCACTTATATTGTATAAAAATGAAAATTTGATAAATAATAATAATAAAAGTATAAAAACTGTAATGTATTTATATAAAATAAAATAAAAAATGGAAGCAAGTCATCGTGTGTTTACGATGTTTTTGTCAATTTAGTTTTAGGCTTCTTGCTTTGGTTCTATGTCACACATAGGAAGTTCAATAAACATGCGTAGCAACGCAGCCTTGATTTCGACACTATATTATTTATCAATTTTTTAATTAAAAAAATTGTTTTGTGGAAAGCTGGATTTCACTGGTCGAGACTGACTTTTCAGTTTTAATGCATGCCGGTTATATGTGGTAAATAGACTGGAATTTGGTTTGATTTAGTGGCGGAGCCAGGAATTTTAGGCAGCTTGGGCAAAAACTTTACATCATTGATTATTCATCTATTTTAATTTTCACACCCTATTTTTACTAAATTTGCCCCTAATTTTTCCCCCAATTTTGTCTAAAAATCGACTATTAAATTGAAAGAGTACAAAGAAAATAGGGGATGAGCCCGGGCGTCTGCCCGGGCTAGCTGGGTCTTGGCTTCGCCCCTGGTTTGATTTCTGGTCTAACTGGTTGAACCGTTCGATCTTGTCCGGTTTTAAGTGCATTCTTTATAAGTACTTCTACCAAAAATGATTAGACATCTTCTCTCAACCATAAATTAACAACTAGAGTGATTGCACATCAAAGATTTCTTAACACAACAAAACCTTCTCCGCAAACTACATATAATGTATGTTGTGCTCACTGACATATCTTCCATATAATGTCCTTTTAGAAAATGATTTAATGCACCTGAAGATAGTATCAATTTTAGCCACTAAATGAGCTTCGGAGAACAAGGTGGTCCGCATGGAGGAACGTGATATGTACGAGTGCTTAGCCTAAAAAACCTTCATTATATGAGCTCCATATTTATGTGGGGCCACTTTACAGCTATTGTGAAATGGTTATCTACAACCTTGATGAATAATTTCTACATATTATAACTCATCTTTTTATATTTCTCCTTAATATAAACTTTTTTATGACCCAAATTATCTTGCTCAGATTTCGAACACACTATCAACAAACCTAAAAAGACTATTTAGGTCTCTCTAAGTAGCTAAGCACTCTAAAATGTAATATTGCAAGGAATTTTGATTCCCAGACCTACGATTCTACTTATTATAATGCTTAACCACCTGTAAAATGCTATGTAGAAGAAGTAACAACCGAACTCAAGCACCTAAAGATTTCGCCTCAGCAACCACCTTTTAAAGAGCATCTTTAAATGTTTGAAAGAGAGAGAGAGAGAGAGAGAGAGCGATAACGCCTAAGAGGTATGCACGTTGAAGATATGTGTTGTAAGGACTCTATCTAACAACTTTGCATCACAAACACGCCCTCATTTGCGTCAGAGTTATTGGAGTCGAATGTAGATGATTTTACAATATCCACAGCGTGACTTTCAAACTCTCATGTTCCACGAGTAACACGAACCAAACCATCAATAATTCAAAAATATAATAACAATATTCATTAATTTAAATATATTAACATGGTAATTCATATAGATAATAAAAAGTTGAACTAAAATAAAAGATAAATTAAAAACTTAAAGTAATGTAGTTAGAGGTAGAACTTTCAAACAAGCCCTATTATTAAAAGCCCTAACTATTTGGCCCCATTAAAACCCTATGATATTGAGCCCCAAATTATTGAGATTTATATTGGGCCCTAAAATTTTAGGCCATTTGCATAATGCATCTTTTTTTTGGCCCCATTGAAGGGGGCCTTATTTTATTTAAAAACTCATAGAAACTTCATTTCCGTCTTTGATACTTTATTTAATAGAAGGCTCCATATACAATATTTAAAAGAAGTAGAAAAAAAAAAGAAAGGTTATTTGTTTTTTTGGGAAAGTAAGAAGAAAAAAAAGTAGTTTAAAACGATCAGAATATCAAAGTGTACAATGTTGTTGCTCTTTAATACTTTATTTATATTAAAATGTTCCAAACTTTTATTATTTTAGTTAGACATAGGATTCGGTTAGAGAAAATCTTTGCGGTTTCTATGTTAGGGTCAATTACATCAAATCAAATATTCAAAATATATTTACGTTTTAGATTTGCCTGCACCGTTAAGCATATTTTTAAAATTTTTTATTAAAAGTTATTTAATTTTTTGATTTTTTGATTTTATTCTATTTTTTAAAATTAAGTTTTTTATTTTATTTGGGGCCTTATAGCCCTTTTTCAAATTTTGGGGCCTTCTAATATTGGGCCCTATGTATTTGAGGGCTTACTTTTTTAAAATTATTTTAGGCCCTTTTATTATAGGGACTAGGGCCTAAATTTATTGACCCCTTAAATTGACAACTCTAGTTAGAGGGTCCACAAATGCCAGCGCCAATGTTTTTCTGGTGGTGATGGAAGTGAGTAATTGATTATAAATGTCTCTGTTAAGGGAGAATATGAATGCTAATTTTCTAAAAGAGAGGGTTGGATAGACATTTCTCCTATAACTAGTTCCAAAGATTTTTTTTTCTCAAAATCAAAGACTTAACAAAATGGGACAACTTGGATTTTATAAAATGTGTTGGATCGATACCACGAATTGCACTATAATTAGACGATACAATGATTACGGGGCAATGAGAGTTTTAGACAATCAATGGATCAATTAATACAAATTCAATTTAAACGATGTGTCTAAATTGAATCTTATTAATCAGTAAACTAATATAATATTACAATTTACAAATAGTTATAATCACCCGAAAAAAGAATTAAATGACTTAATTTGTTTCATACCTACGTGATAATTTTCATTTTTACCGCTTTTCTCGTGTGATTTTATCATTTATTTTTAGTATTTTTATTTAGCTTTTCTTCAATTTACTTCCGTTTTATACTTTTTTTTGCGTTTCAGGTGAAACAGAAATGGGAGGTTAAAATATAGTGCATAGGAGCAAAAGCGAGAAGGATTGCATGAACATTGCATAAAAGGAGCAATGCCATAGTAAAAACGTAGGGCAGTGCAGCTAATTCGTTGTGGGTGCTACGACCGCAGTGGCCTCGTGCATGCTTCCTTCTTCTAATTTTGGCACCCATACAAAAGAGTAGAGAGCACTACGACCTGTCCGTAGTGGGTGTTACGATCGTAGTGCTTCGAACACCAGTATATGATTATATTTTTTGATCAGTTTTCTTTTGGCTCTTGATTGCTATGTTGTCATAGTCTGCAATTTAAGGCCTTTAAATACGAAATTATGGAATTCTTAATGGTATTAGGCCTATAATAACCATGTAAACTAAGAACCTTACATGCTTTTTTTAGATAATTCCCTGAATAATTTAGTTTGTAATTTTCTGCATTTTAGGTTCCTGTAAAGTCTCCATTTGAACACATTTACTGCTATAACTTGCTTGCTTTTACTTAATTTAGGTTCTGTTTTTTCATAAATTCTAAGGTTGCGAAAGTGCCTCAGGTTTAATTGACAAAAGCTCCATTTTTAAATAGTTGTTCTTAAACGAACCTTACCCAATGAATCACACTACAAAAGTAGGAAATTAATTTATTTAGGACAAGATCTTACGCTGTTAAAAGGAGGTATGATTACCTTTTCTATTCACTTCTGCATAGCAATAATTTTCATAACAAGTAGAAAACAAGAACTTGCATGAGCGAGTCTAGGAAATGAATCACAATTCTAAGTCATACCTTAGAAATATTTCAATCAAAACAAAAATAATTCTAAACCAATTAATCACTGTCTTAGATAAACAATGAAATTATCAAATTTGGTAATCCGAATAGTCCTTAGCAGTACAGTATCTTTTCTATACTACTATGATATAACACTGAATTGCATCCTATCCTATTGCTAGAGACTATTTTTGATTTTGAATTCTCTTGTTCCACTGTCTAGAATAAGACATCCATTTTCTATTTATTTTTCTTGTTAGTAGTTGAATGCGAAGAACCCGAAGTCTTGAAAATCTTATTGAACCCATAAAAAAAATCAAATGCTATTTCCATTATATGCGTCTACAACTTAAACCCAAGTGGTGGCTTGACTTAATCATGCTCTCAAAGACTAAGAAACTACCAATAATGAGGAGCCTCCCTCGAGTATTGTGCGCTTTATCATGGAAGTAAACAATTTCGAGTTGAAGCCCTATTTGTCATCCATGGTACAATAGAACTAGTTCTCTGGTTCACCAATAGATAACCAAACTTACATATGTCTATCTTTTTTGAATTCTATGATACCATAAAAATGAATGGAGTAGATCTAGAATCCATCTGGATAAGACTTTTTCCATTTTCCCCAAGGGATATGCCAAAGCATGGCTACAATCCTTACCCTCCAATTCTATTACAACATGGGATGAGCTAAAAATCGTGTTTCTGAGTCATTATTTTCCTCTGAGCAAAACTCCTCAACACATAAACAGAATAACAAGCTTTAAGCAGAGCGATTAATCACTATACGAAGCTTGGGAACAGTTTAAGGAGATACTTAAGGTTTTCCCACACCCCGGACTTGGGAAATGGTTGATAGTACATACATTATATAATAGTCTCTATATTCTATGAGAATGACTATCAACACTACTACAGATGGTTGATTTGGTTGCCCTTCAGGAGGAATTTCCTCGACTACAATTTTCTTTGACCCTTTGTCAACTTCATCAGATTCTGGTTGAAGATTATCATGGGTGTCAAACCACCAGTACCATCAAAGTCATCGAGCTTTTGAGGGCTTAGCTCATTTGTGTTTTCAAAATTTACTTTGGGATCATTTTCATTGCCACCAGGTTGTTCCTCCAAGGTCTCTGCCTCTGGCTACTCCTAAGGAAAATTGATTGCCAATCGAAGATAAGGTGTAAATTGACGAATCAAAGAATATATATTACCTTAATAGTTTTCTTCGGAGTTTCTTTGTCTCCTAAATTGATTGTTTGGAATTTTGTTTCTTGATGGGGGGTAGTCGGAGTTTGGTTTTCTTTGTTGACTGGTTCCATAATTGAAGATGTAGCTCCCTGTGTAATATTCTTCTTTCGTGGGGCAGTTTTCTTGCTTTTGCCACCTTTGGTTTAGAAGGTGTTGGAACTCTGGAACTGAAGAAGATTTGAGTATGTTCACTCTTATCATAACTTTCCTCTTCGACTAGCTCCTCAGTTGGCTTTGGAAGGGCCTAAAAGGATTGGAAATAAATTAATCCCATTGACCATTGAACTTCGAAGGATAAAGAAAATATGTTTAATACCTGTATCTTTTGGGTTTTAGTAGTGTTCTTTTTCTTTGGTTGGTTGGTGGAAGCAGTTGAGGCTGGAGCATGTTTTCGACTCTGAAAAATCAAATAAGGTTAAAGTGACCTAGGCGAGCCTAGTGCCCTCTATATGTCGGGCATCTGTCTCACGCATAAGTTCCTTTGTTATGGTAACATGCAGGCTTGGCTCGAAGATAGCATTTAGCCAATGTTGTAACAGCCACAAAGAGCCTGAAACCATAATTTTCTTGGTGTCTCAGGAAGGTGTTTAAGTTTCAAAGAAGCAAGGCCTAGAGAATGATACAAAGATGCCATAGCAGTTTGCTCAGGAAGATCTTTCGACCTTCATGGAGCTGGATTGCCAAATTTATGAATCCTTTGGCTGCCTGTAGAGAACCTGAACAAAATAAGTAGTTAGAGAGCCAAAAGGTTAAGAAGACGACATGTTCTATGTCAGAGACTTCTACACTGTCATGATGGTCGAGGATGTATTGTTTGAAGCCAACATTCTCAAAGTTGAATTCGATTTCAGTTGGCAATGAAGGGTCGAAAGTTTCGCCCAAAGGTGAAAGGCCAGCTATGGCCGCCACGTCGATCAAAGTCAGTGTCATCATCCCGCAAAGGAGCTGAAAAGTATTGGCCGAACCTTCCCAAAAGAAGATAGACACAAGTAACATGTGAGAGTTAACCCTGTGACCATTTTTCGACAGTTGGATTACGTCGAAAATGCCTAAGTTTTCTCATTGCGCTTTTCATTGACCTTGCACTTTGTCGAGCCATGCCAGATAATAATTGTTTCCAGGAGTAGAAGCTGATCGAAAGACCCTTGTAGCAGGATCCATAAACTTTAAGTCGAGAGCACGTTGTTCAAACGCAGATGGAGTAGCAAAAACAAAACAAGGGAATAATTCCTGAACTCTTTCTGGGTGTGATTTAGGAGTAGGATATGGCCTTAGAAATGCTAGAAGTTTATCAGGAACGACAAATGGAATCAACATTTGAGTTTTCAAGATGGGAACCTTTTCTTTTTCTGTGGATGGTTTAAGGATGAAGCTAAGCCCTTTTGATTTTTCTTCTTTTGAAATAATAACTGCCAAAGGGTTGTTGTCGGTATCTATGGCGTTTGCAGGAGTTGCCATGGTAAAATGTTCAAGAAAGAAATGGAAAACGACCATTTTCTCTGGTTTTCGCGAAAGCTAAGAGAGATAGTTGAAGTTTTTTTTTGTATGTTTTCTGGCTAAGTTTGTGAAAAGGATGAAGATGAACCAAAACATTTATTTATAGTCATTTTAGTCATCACGACAATTGACAAGTGGCAGCGCGCGTTTTGGAACCCTAACGTTTCAGTTCCAAGAAGTGGGAAAATTAGCGGTAGCAGTTTAAACCCACGACCTAGGGATTAGGCGTAATTATGATAAATGCTGAAAGAATCCTTGGGAAGTGACAATATGCATAAAGTGGAAATTATGACAGTGACGTCAGCAGAAAGGTGCCCATAGTGTCTAAAATTATTCAAAACAGAAAACGCCATATTTCCTCGATAGTGTAATTGGATCCCAAGAACTAAATTGGATTTCATTGCTTTTCTTAAAGAATAGAATAAATCTTCACTAAAAAAATAGTGTACACGTATAAATTTTCTTGGCACGAATGGTTGGACATCCCGCTGTTTTTTCTCAAACACTAAAATTAATCACATTATGTATTTGCCAATACGTAATGTGATTGATAGATCTGAGTTTTATGTCAACAACGATTTTGAGAAATTGAACGATTTTGTTGGAGAAGAAAGAGTTCATAGTTTTCTACTGATAGCATATTAATCTCTTAGTAGAGAGAAAGATATAAAGCAATTGAAGTATATAAAGTAAATAACACTTTCATAAATATAATCACAGTTTCAGTAACAAATAAAAACAGAATAGCAATTATTGCTATTGGTACACTTATCAACTTTAATTTCCAGGCAGAGATTCAAGATGGAACTCATGAGGAATGCATTCCTTATTCTGTCTCAGCCTGCTGTTCTGTATATATGATATGAATATTGAAGTTATTCTGAAGAACCTAAGGTACTTTTTTCGGTTCTATACTTGAAGTGAAGAAGAACAAATGCATCTGTTTAACTTGATGATGGCATATGCTTGTTCTCCAAGAATGATCTAAAAAGAATAAACGCTTCGTGCGGCTTATGAAGAGGAACCTCGTGTCCAGCGCCTCTTACTGTCACGAATGTGAGTCCTTTATAAACTTGGCTCCATCCACAAACCCGGCCATTATCATACCAAGGGTACCAATTGATGATGGTTGGTAGCTTCAAAGCAGCAATAGAATATCGAGTTGCAGTGAGTGGAAGTACAGCATCAGTGTCTCCACTGCACCCCAAAATTCCAAAGTTAATATACAAGAGTTCTAGATTGCAGAATATGGCAAATTACCCGAAAAAATATTTAGTTAAGGTGTACCTGTATACCCATATTCGGAGACCGTCGTTAATAAGTTCTTGATATATAGGAAGCATGGACAATGGAGAATCAGACCAATAATTCCAAAGAACATGACTGCACGCCTTCCATGCATAGGAAATTCCTGTTACATTGGCATGAAAGGCCTTCTGAACTTCTGGACGATTGAAATACACATCCGAATACCTTTCAGTACATGGATCATATGCTTTATACATCCATGGCTGTAAGGAGGGGAAAAGAAAACAAGTTAAAGTAATCATAAAAAAGTTGTGTTTTTATAAGTAAATGTGAATGAATTGAAAGCATAGTAAGCTTACATAACGACCGTTCACGCCGCGTCTAAGCGATAATGATGTTTCGTTACAAGGTGGTGTATTAATGCTATATCCATCAATTTCTCCTTGCTCAGATTGTGCCACTGTAAGAGCATGCAAACATTGTGCTGATGGATGCTGCAAGGACCCCAAATCACAGGCAGTTCTTAGCATCTTATACGTGGAATCTGAAATCAAACCATGTGTCCACCAGTACTCGAATGTACCAACGTAATCATGATAATCATCAGTCACACCATTTCCAACCTGTGACAACAATCATAGAATATTTGAACTCAGTACATTAAAGTTACAAAACTAAGCTCTGAGCCAACACCTCTAGTGTTAACATAAGAGATTATGAAAACATGAACCTAACAATCTTACCATAAATCCCTTAAAATTTATAATTGGATAAACGATTCCCTTATTTCGCTGGTTAACAATTTGAGCCAGTTGAGGAACATAATGACCTGAAAATCATTTAATTTTTTATGAAAATCAACAATTCATTCCATTGATAAGTTTATATATCAACTATCAACTATGGATTCACCTGCATAACTTTCGCCGACCATGTAGAATTCTCTATGCTTATATTGAGGAAATCTTTCAAACCAATTAACAAGAAAAATATATGCATCTTCCGCTGCAAAGGTAACATGTCAATTCTCATTGCTAAAACAAAACAAACACCAGCAGGAGATTAAAGGAACAGTATGTTTGCTGCACTGTTTGTGCTTCGAGACTACATTACCTGTTTTCTGGTCGCCAAATGTGTGCATATCTTCTGTTTTATTACAGTAAGAAAAACCAACACCAGCAGTAGACTCAAGGAACAGAATGTTTGCCACTGCAGCATCCAAAATAATAAATATCATTTTCTTATCACGAAATCGAAACGACAAGGCTTGAATCTTATTATATAATAGTTTGACTTACAATTGTTCCAAGCATAAGGATTCAAGTAAAGTGATTTGCCATCAGACTTAATATGAAAAGGGCCAATTTCCTCAGAAGCACCGTACGCAATAGAAGAACAACCAGGACCACCATTGAGCCACAAAACCAGTGGCCTAGAATTAGGCTCCCGGCTCAGCGGAGCTTCAGTCAACCAGTAAAACAGTGCTCTTCCATTCTGTTCATTCACAGTCACATAACCTGAATACTGTTCAAATCCAACATTCTCTGGTTGCCCTGGTAATCTACTTATCTTATCTCTCTTTTGATCTTCAATTGAAGAAGCCAAAGAAATTCCAATGGATAGAAACAAAACAACACAGAATATGGAATAATAATAACTCATTATTCTACTGAAATACAAATGGTTTAATCTAATCCTACTAATTCATGCAGAGAATTGAAGCCAAAGCAGAAAGAGACTAAGAGACAAAGAGTGAGGAAGTGTGATAATTAAAACTGTGGTATTTATAATAAATAAAGCGTACATGTTTGTTATAATTGGATGTTAGTTAGCACCACTATCTATGTATTGTTTGTCTCCAACAAGTGTCAATCTCTAATGTATTCATTTCAATGTTGTACTCCGTAAACATATGGATCAACTATTTTGGGGAGTTTACACGCGTCAATGGACTTAATGTCTAGGACTTTTAAGAGACTTCGATATTCATTCAAAATCTTAAGATATTACGTATATAAGCCACATCTCTTAGGGGTATGTAAATTTAACTCATTGATGCTCCAGGCAGGCCCGACCACACTGTCAAGCGACCCAAGCTAGGGTTTTTGGCATCAAAATTTTGCGCTAAAAAGTGCTTTAAAAATTCAATTTAATTATAAATATATAACATGAAAGGAGAGTGAGATTCTAGTATAGATCAAGCCTATTGATGTGAATGACTCACATTTGTGAGGAAAATTTTAAGGAGTGAGAGCAAAATTTAGATATAGATAAAACTATTGATATCAGATCTTGCTCTCACTCTATAAACTTTTTAAAATATACTGGGTTAAACCGGTCTTGCCTCCAGACGCTTTCTGGACTCTCATACAAAAGTTCATGTTTAGCTTGTTAGAGAAGGGAGAGTTAGATGTTAATAATAATATAGATCAAGACTAATGATGTGAGTTACTCACACTTATAAGAAATTTTTTAGATAGCAAGATTTTAGTATATACAACTTTACAAGACTAGTGATACGAGTGATCTAGGATTTATAAGAAAAGTTATTAGATTTAATTATGAATGGTTAAATCTCATATTAACTAAAAATGAAAGAAATGTTAATGTATTCGAGAGATGGTCCATAAACCTAATGCATCAAATTTATGGTGAATATTTGATGTCAGTGTATCTTGGATCTTGGACGTTTAGCTCGGACTCTCTACGGACATCTCAACAAACTTAATATCGAATTTTCTCTATTCGCTTTTAATAGAGTTTCTTTGCTTTTTCTGGTTGTTAATTATGCATTGTATATTAGCATGCTAGTTGAGTGGTTGGTACACATGGGAATGGGATTTCTCAAAGTCTTCATCTTTGAGACTAAGATAAGATCTTTTTCTTTTTCTTTTTGAAAAGTATATAGGATTAAGAACAACATCATTGAGGCTTTAAATTAAGACTATGAAATCCTCATGGTCAATGCATGCAACAATAAATTTTGCAAAACTAAAGGGGTACTATGAGTCCTCGTGGTCAATGCATGTAACAATAAATTTTGCAAAACTAAAGGTAATGTTAGTTAGGGCAATAATAAATTTTCTATAAGTTTTAATGCGAGGCAATAATAATTTTTCTATAAGTTTTAATGCGACCTAACATGTATGTTTACTTTGACTCAAGTCAACTTTGAATAAATTTGGTTTTGAAATCAGAATAGAGGAGGATAAGTAATGATTATCTACTTATTTAAAAATATCACAAATCACTATGTCACTTTATTTTATATTTTATTTATATTATGTGATGGAATAAAAAATGATAATAAGTTGAATAAGACTATCGTAAAAGGTCTTCTCATACACTGATAGAAAATTACCACTTCAATGTTCAAGTAAGTAAAGAGATGTAAAACTTTCAAGTGTGTGAATGAATCATGCCTCAGTGTGATCACAGCCACAGTTATATATGAGTGAAGGTTAGAACCGTCACTAGTTGATCTGGCGCAAGACGTGAGAGATAGTTAAATGGATATTAACGATTGAGAAACTGAAAAACACAATTTACAGAGCTACACAAATTAGATGGTGACATGATATTTAAAGAGAAATCAGGAGTATATAGTACATTTATTAAAGAGAGATGAGGTGAAAAATTAACAGTGCCAGCATATTCATGTACAACAATAGAACCACTTGTTTTATTGAGACCTCATTTGATTGCTGATCAAATTGAGTGGATGATATGGAAATGTAATTTGAACTAGGAGTAGGATCATATACATATGCATAAGTTAATCAGTCGACCGTATTGCTCTTAAGTTATACCAATTTGGTTAGCAGATGAACTTTCTTCTCTATTGTTAACCTGTTGTTGTGCATCATCATTAACAGCACTAAATGCATTAGCAGATACTTATTTTTTTACCAAAATTAAGATGAAAAACATGTTTTATTTTATGTAACAAATACATATGGTATAACCTGGTCTATTACACTATATGCATATTCTATTATCTTTCTTATGGTTGTTAGAGCCATTAAATGATGCAAATAATCTATCTCGATCTTGCGATTTACTTGAACCATAAGCATTGATGAGTGAATTTGACTCTTCAAGAACAACATTGTTATTAGTTTTAGAAAGTAAAGCTACATTATTACTTTCTTCTTGGATAACCATATAATAGATCTTGTTGGAGAAGTTGAATGATTTTGTTGGAGAAGAAAGAGTTCATAGTTTTCTACTGATAGCATATTAATCTCTTAGTAGAGAGAAAGATATAAAGCAATTGAAGTATATAAAGAATAACACTTTGATAAAAATAATCACAGTTTCATTAACAAATAAAAACAGAAGAGAAACTATTGCTATTGGTACATTTATCAACTATAATTTCCAGGAAGAGATTCAAGATGGAACTCATGAGGAAGCATTCCTTATTCTGTCTCAGCCTGCTGTTCCGTATATATGATATGAATATTTAAGTTATTCTGAAGAACCTAAGGTACTTTTTTCGGTTCTATACTTGAAGTGAAGAACAAATGCATCTGTTTAACTTGATGATGGCATATGCTTGTTCTCCAAGAATGATCTAAAGAGAATAAACGCGCGAGGCTTATGAAGAGGAACCTCATGTCCAGCACCTCTTACTGTCACGAAAGTGAGTCCTTTATAAACTTGGCTCCATCCACAAACCTGGCCATTATCATACCAAGGGTACCAATTGATGATGGTTGGCAGCTTCAAAGCAGCAATAGAATATCGAGTTGCAGTGATTGGAAGTACAGCATCAGTGTCTCCACTGCACCCAAAAATTCCAAAGTTAATATACAAGAGTTCTAGATTGCAGAAGATGACAAATTACCTGAAAAATATCTAGTTAAGGTGTACCTGTATACCCATATTCGGAGACCGTCGTTAATAAGTTCTTGATATATAGGAAGCATAGACAATGGAGAATCAGACCAACAATTACAAAGAACATTACTGCACGCCTTCCATGCATAAGAAATTCCTGTTACATTGGCATGAAAGGCCTTTTGAACTTCTGCTCATTCCAGTCAAATTATCAACTAAATCCATATTGCCCGACCATAATAGCAGTTCCAAAACTGTCATGCAAAATCTTTCTGTACAAGAGATCACTTTAATGCTTTAGGATCCCTTGGAAGTGAACCAAATTATGCTGATTATCCTAAAAAATACTCTGCTGTTATCGATTCTAGCGGTGAACCGCTCCAAATGTGCCAAGCTATTGACAAGTACACAGCCTGCATAAAAACCACGATGCGAGCCTGCACAGGACAGTTTTGCTTCAAAGCAAAATTGTTCCAGTCAGCTTATACCACCAGTACCACAGAGGACTAAAATCGTTGCACAATGTTGTCTGGATGCTCTAATACAACGAGAGTCAACTGCCGATTTTCTGATCCAGTTACAACCACAATCAAAACAGCCTGATCCACACAGCATAGTTCATCCACTATCCGACCAAATTAAAGTATCCACAGATCCCATCAACTGCAAAAGATCAAATGTCTAGGCTTATCTAATGACTCTACCAATATCCACACCAAACAAACTGGTTCCATCATATAACTGATGACAATACAAATTTTGGAACAAAATGAAATGTGAAAACATTATTATGAAACAGTCAGTCAGCAGTTGATCCACCCTGCAAAGATAGCTCCAAACATACTGCCAGGAACACCAAACCTACACCTCCTTGGAGTCCACTTCAGTCTTTACCCCCAAAGCATAATTTTCGGGCACATGTAACATTGAGCCACACATCCTACTAACCAATTAGATGTGAAATTTATCCAATTCGCATTTGCTCCTCTAAGACATCCTTGTTGTTTGAATACTTTTTCATCGTGAAAATTCCGAGCCAATTTCTAACAATACACCATATGCATGAAAACATAGGACGACATAAAAATGGTGAGATACGATTTCCAGTATACCAACTACTCTCTTTGAAATATCGTGGAAATTCTGAGCCAATTACTAAAAATATACCATATGCATGAAAAAATAGGACACCATAAAAATAGCGAGATATGATTTCCAGTATATCAACTATTCTCTTTGAAATATCGTGGAAAATCCGAGCCAATTACTAACAATATACCATATGCATGAAAAAATAGGACACCATAAAAATGGTGAGATTTGATTTCCAATATACCACACCCGCCAACACATAGTTTCGAATCAAGACTGATAGCCCACCAATACCAATGCCAGATACACACATTTATCCGCCAACGCATAGTTTCGAATCAAGACCGATAGTCCACCAATACCAATACCAGGTACACACATTTATCCTCCAACGCATAGTTTCGAATCAAGACCGATAGCCCACCAATACCAATATCAGGTACACACATTTATCCGCCAACGCATAATTTCAAATCAAGACCGATAGCCTACCAATACCAATACCAGGTACACACATATATCCGCCAATGCATAGTTTCGAATCAAGACCGATAGCCCACCAATACCAATACCAGGTACACACATTTATCCGCCAACGCATAGTTTCAAATCGAGACCAATATCCCACCAATACTAATACCGGTACACACATTTATGGGATACCATGAACTATTGTTGTGGTACTTAGTTTTTCTGATTATTCAATTTTGACTTCAATTTATGGTTTTTTCATATATCAATCCAATATATGTATGTATTTTTATTTCTTTATTACTGAATCATGACGTTATTGTTATTTTTTTTAAACTCCTACAATGATATTTTGTTGGGAACCAAATACTTTCAAACTTTGTTCAATGACCATTAGAATGAGGCCTATTTTCTAACAACTTTGTCGGATAACTCTGTTTTAATAGAATATTGTTCTGCAGATACATGCCACCAATGCCTAAAAGTTATGGATTACTCTTTCCACCACCATGAATTGTTTCCCTTGTCTCATCTCAAATTTGATCTTCTACTCCCATTTAACCAAGAGGACTTCCTTAAAAACCCTCAAATTTTTTATTCTCAAGCCTCCCTTGGTCTATAGGATTGCCTATCCTCTCTCCCATCCAAAAGAACTGTTTGAACATAGATTCAAACTCGGTAAACATTTGCAAACTAATGTTTTCTACTTAATATAAAACCACAATATTTAGGTTTTAAAATTATGGCAATTGTCGTGGGGCATAGGTCCACCCCTTTGGAGTCAAATAGTTCCGTCCCTGGATACCATATATCGTTTTTTTAAACCAAAACACCATTTTATTGTTAATTAAAAAGGAACAAGACATTCCAAATACAAAACTTAGCAATAAACATACTAGAAAAACAAGCCGCAATACTAGATAAAGCACTCAGCCTACCACTAACAGACAGACCCAAAATAACTGACCAAAACTATAAGAATGCAACACTAGAATAAAATAGAGGCAAAAAACCAGACCCTCTCCTTAACAGCAACCTACACCACACCCTGCAACCAAATCCTTAGAGATACACTACTCAAACTAAAACAGCAACCAGACCTGCGAACTCAAAAACCATCACATCACTGTAGTGAAACTCTAGATTCTCCGCTGCTTACTCGAATATCCAACCGGAACATAAAACAGAAAACTGATGGACCATCTGCCTCAACAGTCAACACTTTCTACAAACCTGCAAAATCAAAATTATGCTAAATTTGAGCCTGCACAGCTCCCAGATTCAGCAAAACAGCTGCAACACCTTCTCGCCACCCAATCTCGCAAACGCCACTAACACCTTAGACATTCCCTTGGATTTGATATCCATTGATCGAGAGTAGTTGAATTCACCAACTTTACTTTTAAGCCACCTCCAAGAAGTCAATTGCACCTCATCAATAATAGCAAAATCATCTTTTTCCACTTGCTTAAAGATTTTTACATTCCACCTCCTCCATTTAATCCAAATGAATGCAAACCAAATTACCAAATATCTCTCCATGATGACACTGCCCCCCCGCAAACAGCCATCTGAACTAAAAAAAAGTTTGAAGCTGCGGAATTATGCAGCACGCTGTGACAATTCAGCCATCTTAGATCTCGCTCCAAGCCTCAAAATCTATCAGACATTAGAAGAACAAATGCTCAACACACACACTCTCTCTCTTCCGTAGCCAAACACGCGAGAATTTTGAGATTCAACCAAGATGCCTCTTTTGATCAAATTATCTCTTGTCGGGACTTTGTTGTGCCACAGTCTCCAAACAAAAGCGAAGACTTTTAGCGGCACCAAATTATACCAAGCATCAGAAAAAACCTTATCTTCATTAGATTCTACTGCCCGACCATCAATGATCACTGCATAAGCTTCTTTGACAGAATACTCATTTTTGAACCATCTCCATCTATCCTTCGTGTCAACTCTCATTCTGACTCTTTGAACCTTTTCTATAATTTCTTTCTCTAACTTCTTGTTATCCTCAACTAGCATTCCATGCCATCTATTAATCCACACATGACTCCCATCTCTTATCTCAATAGATTCTCTTACAACGCATCCTTCTCTACGGATAATCTGTAGAGACCCGGGTATAAATCCTTCAATCTTCTCTCCCCTACCCAGATATCCTTCTAAAATAGAGTTTCTTATCATTCACCAATTTCTCTAAACAAATTATCCTCAAACCAATGCATCCCTCCACCACAAGGAGCTAAATTTGTCTACCCTTTATCCTCCATACCCATTTCGACCGTACTTAAGAATAAGAACTTTGGCCCACAGCTTCTCTTTTTCCGATTAAAAGCGTCCATCTCTACTTCCCAATCAAGGCCAAATTAAAGCTCTTTAGGTCTTTTATCCCCAAACCCCCTTCTCCCTTCGCACGACACACCTTCTCCCACTTAACCCAATTCACTTTTTCTACTTTCTATCCCTCCACCCCACAGAAAATTTTTAAAAGTAGATTCTAGCATAGCGATAATACATGTCGGAGCTTTGAAGAAAGAAACATAGTAGACCGGTAAGGCATACAGGACAACTTTCAGTAGATACGGCCACCCACTGAAATATGTTTTTTGTTCCATGAAAACAACCTATTTCTAATTGTTTCCACCACAGGTTTCCACTCTCGTTCCCTCCAATGATTTCTTCCCACCGGCAGCCCTAAATACTAAAAGTTTACTCCCCCACTTTACAATTTAAAGCTATTGTTGTCATCTGCATATATGTGAAATCTTTACCTCGCCATTTCCAAACTGATATCCGTCAAAAAAGGTTCTTTTTTACACTTCTGGACATCATTAGATTCAGACCCTCTGCCGCTATCAGAAACAAAAACAGAGACAACAGGTCCCCTTGCCTAAGACCTATCCCGATTACAAATTCTTTAGTTGGTCTCCCGTCTCCCATTTACCAACACCGCAATCGTCGTTGATTGTAGACACTCTGCAATCCATCCCCTCCATTTATCATTAAATCAAATTCTCATCATCATATAATCTAGATATTTCCAGTCCATCAAGTCTAATGCTTTCTCAAAATCGACTTTAAAAATTAGAGCTTATTTTTTCCTACGCTTAACATTGTCTACCAACTCATTTGCTATGAGAATGCAATCTAGCATCTGCCTTCTCTCAATAAAAGCAAATTGTGCTTCCGAAATCACCTTATGTAACACCTTTTTTAGTTTGTTTGCAAGCAATTTTGCTAGCACTTTGTACATACAACCAATTAGAGATATAGGTTGGAACTCATTATACGTTACCGGATTAACAAAATTTGGAATTAAGGCTATGAATGAGCTATTTGCACCATGAACTATCCTCCCATTCATATGAAACTCTTCGATTAATCTAATGAAGTTACTTTTAATCACCTCCCAGAACTCTTTAATAAATCCAAACGATACATCATCTGAACCTCGACCTGAACTCTTCCAACTGTCACAATCCCAAAATGTCACTAGAATATACATTTTGTTATTTTTTCCAAATATTATAGCAAGTTGTATACAAGAGAAAAGACTCATGGATTGTAATATAGAGATTAATTAACAGTCTACTTGCTCTCATTCAACACAACTGGCCAATTTAAACAGTTTTAATCCTTGAGTATCTTGAATGTTATAAGGATAACCCGAGATAACAGGAAAATGAGACTACTAACAATAGCTCCATACTTGTTAGTCTGATTCCCTAGGGATTGTGAACACATCTTATGAACACATCTTAGACATAAATTGAATATAACAGCGTCAAAAAATGAAAGGTGACCACTGATCCAAACCAAACTAAAACAGATTAGAGTGCCTGACAAATAGAATGGGTTTAGCAGTGACCTTGACACGGGGTGACGCGTAAGCTTCATGCGCGGAAAGATCAAGAGATTCACTAATCAAACAATTTTGACAAATTCGGAGATTCACTAGTCACTACCAAATTTTTTTCTTAATAGTATAACAATGACTTGGCGTGAAGGCTAAAAGATGACTTATAAATCAACACACTACTTAATTTGATCGATATAGCTAAATACGGTTTATTCAACACACACTAAAATCTTACCAAAATGCTCTTACTCATAGAAAGTAACATCTTGCTGCTTTTTGATCTGGTGGGTTGTTGTATGACCCTCACTTCTTCATTCGAAGAGAAGAAGAAGAAAGAAACATACTCTTTCTTTCCCGTCAATCATGACAACTTTGAACGGATGCCAATCTGGGTCTTTTAGATACTCTTCCCACAATGAACATAGTTCTGTAGCTTTGTCTTCGGCTTCCTCCTCATTATATCTTTGCTTCATAGCTTCAAGGATTGGCTCAGTGTCAACTTTTTTCTTTCACTTTCATAATGTGCTTCACGTTTTTCCAAAGCAATTCAAGCTCACTTTTCTGAGATTCCAGTTGCGATTTAAGCTTTTCGTGATCATTAAAAATCCTTTGGAAGTGATCCTTAGCACTTGCCTGTATTTTCTTCATCTCCAAATTCAAAGATCACGAAATTTAGAATTAATAATCAATTCTTACAATTGTAAAATAAAGTTCAAGTGTAATATTCGTCTGAAATCAATTCAATTAAACTATGCCATATTTTATGGTGCAATCATTGCAATGATTCTAGCAATATTTGGCTATTTCCAGAAACTGGCAGTTGTATGTGTAACCAAAGCACAAGTTGCAAATTAGAAACACAAAAAACTAAACACCCACACAACCACAACACATACAAGTCCTGATCCAAATTAGTGAAAAGTAACTCAGGCTCAATAAATCTACCTTTATTATAAGACTGAATGAGTAAATCGTTTTCTGTCATAGCAGAATTCACATTTTCCGTAGTCTCGGTGTATCTTGCTTCAATCTCAGATAAGTGCTTGTTTTTCACTTGAATAATGTTCGTCAAATTGGACACGAGTTTATCTTGCCTCCGAGCCTCCTCTTCCATAAGTTTCGGTATGGTTTTGACATCAGCCATCTTCGACATACTCATAATCTGAGTGAAAAGCATTTTCTGCTTCGACTATCTCGCCATAAGCTACTTTCTTTTTACTAAACTTTGCCGTCTTGACCTTCTAAGCCTTTAATTGTTCAATTTGTGGAACTTTGTCGGCCTATTGGGCAATGTACACTAGGTATTGGATATCCGATTTGACTAACTTGTGCTCTGGCACTTGGTGAAACACCATGATTTCAAAGTTCTAAACCTATTTAGGTAATCATCAATTATTTCAGCCACCTTCCGCCTCACACTGGCCAATTCTGAGAGTAACGTTCGACTGTCCCATATAGAACTGTTTGTGGAATACTTTCTCCAATTGATTCCAGTTGAAGATGGAATTTGGGGGAAGAGTGGTAAACCACGTGAAGGCATTCTTCGTCAACGAGCTAGGAAAATATTTTATTCTCAGATTTTCAATAGTGATCGGCATAATGTGCCAGGATTGATATTCCAAGATCAACACAGCTCATACAATTTCTATAATGTTCTTGACCATCCAGCCTCTGATTGGAAAAATGGAAATGAACAATGCTTTATCTTTAGTTTTATCCAGCTCGACAATAATAGCAGTTCCAAAACTGCCGTGTTACATCTTTCTGTACAAGAGATCACTTTAATTCTTTAGGATTCCTTGGAAGTGGACTAAATTATGCTGACTATCCTAGAAAATACTCTGTCGTTATCGATTCTAGCGGTAAATCGCTTCAAATGTGCCAAGCTTTCCCACTGTAACACCAAAATCATCCCAAGCTATTGACAAGTACACAGCTGAACAAAAACCACAATGCGAGCCTGCGCAGGACAGTTTTTCTTCAAAGCAAAATTGCTCCAGTCAGGTTAAATCACCATTACCACACGGGACTAAAATCACTGCACAATGTTGTATGGATGCTCTAATACACCGAGAGTCAACTACCGATTTTCTGATCCAATTATAACCACAATCAAAACAGCCTGATCCACAAAGCAGAGTTCATCCACTATCCGACCAAATTAAAGTACCCATAGATCCCATCAACTGCAAAAGATCTAATGTCTAGGCTTATCTGATGACTCTACCAATATCCATGCCAAACAAACTGGTTCCAGCATAAAGCTCAATTAACACTATGACAATCCAAATTCTGGAACAAAATGAAATGTGAAAACATTACTGTGAAACAGTCAGTTAGCAGTTGATCCAATTCTGGAAAAAAATGAAATGTGAAAACATTATTATAAA
This sequence comes from Vicia villosa, assembly GCF_029867415.1. Taxonomy (NCBI): domain Eukaryota; kingdom Viridiplantae; phylum Streptophyta; class Magnoliopsida; order Fabales; family Fabaceae; genus Vicia; species Vicia villosa. The sequence continues at coordinate 101,209,127 of NC_081180.1, read as the reverse complement.
ACAGTCAGTCAGCAGTTGATCCACCCTGCACAGATAGCTCCAAATATACGGCTAGGAACACCAAACCTACACCTCCTTGGGGTCCACTTCAGTCATTACACCCAAAGCATAATTTTCGGGCACATGTAACATTGAGCCACGCATCCTACTAACCAATTAGATGTGTAATTTATCCAATTCAAGAGCATTTGCTCCCCTATGACATACTTGTTGTTTGAATACTTTTCGTCGTGAAAACTCCGAGCCAATTACTAACAATATACCATACGCATTAAAAAATAGGATACCATAAAAAAGGTGAGATATGGTTTCAAATATACCACTACTCACTTTGAAATATCGTGGAAATTCCGAGCCAATTACTAACCAAATACCATATGCATGAAAAAAAATAGGACCCCATAAAAAAGGTGAGATATGATTTCCAGTAAACCAACTACTCTCTTTGAAATATCGTGGAAATTCCGAGCCAACTACCAACAATATACCATATGCATGAAAAAATAGGACACCATGAAAAAAGGTGAGATATGATTTCAAGTATACCAACTACTCTCTTTGAAATATATGGAAATTCCGAGCCAACTGCCAACAATATACCATATGCCTAAAAAAATAGGACACCATAAAAATGGTGAGATATGATTTCCATTATACCACACCCGCCAACGCATAGTTTCGAATCAAGACCGATAACCCCCCAATACCAATACCAAGTACACACATTTACCCTCCAACGCATAGTTTTGAATCAAGATCGATAGACGACCAATACCAATACCAAGTACCCTCATTTATCTGCCAAAACATAGTTTTGAATCAAGACCGATAGCCCACCAATACCAATACTAGGTACACACATTTATCCGCCAACACATAGTTTCGAATCAAGACGGATAGCACACCAATACGAGGTACAAACATTTATCCGCCAACACATAGTTTCGAATCAAGACCGATAGCCCATCAATACCAGGGACACACATTTATCCGCCAAAGCATAGTTTTGAATCAAGACCGATAGCCCACCAATACCAGTACCAGGTACACACATTTATCTGCCAACGCATAGCTTTACACACATTTATCCACCAAGGCATAGTTTTACACACACTTTCCCGCCAACGCATAGTTTCGAATCAAGACCGATAGCCCACCAATACATGTACCAAGTATACACATTTATCCGCCAACGAATAGTTTTACACACATTTATCCGCCAACGCATGGTTTTACACACATTTATCCCGCCAACGCATAGTTTCGAATCAAGACCGATAGCCCCCCTATTCCAATATCAGTTACCCACATTTATCGGATACCATGTACTATAGTTGTGGTACTTCATTTTTCTGAGTATTCAATTTTGAGTGAAATTGAGGTTTTTTCATATATCAATCTAATATATGTACGTATTTAAATTTCTTTATTACTGGATTTAAGCTGAGCATAAGAAAATGTGAGATGGAATTAGTAGAATGATGAGACAAATAAACTCAGCATCTGTGGATTCCATCTCTGCGGTTGTCTGGCCGCTGCTCAATTACAACAAAACTACCAAATTTCTGAAAACAAGTTTATCAGAAACAAGCAGTTGCTATAATCAAGCTTTTTATATACGCACGGACTCTTCAACGAGAAAACAACATGCAACTGTTTCTCCATCCAAGAATCAAATAAGTGCGAAAAAACGTCAAAAGATCTAAAAGAAGAAATAAATTTCATAAAAATCAAGAATTCGTAATAAAATGAAAAGTTTCGGGGCTCATATCAAGTGTAAACTTGAAAAGATTATCGCAGTAGGAAATAAATCCAATTCAATTTGAAGGGACGAAAAGATGAAGAGGAAAACGAAGAAGACGGCAAAATATGAGATACCAAAGCCAGACAAAATTCTGACAATTAATTTTGTTTTTATTTTATTTTGATATTGATATTTGATTTCCAGACAAAATAGCACACCATAAAAATGGTGAGATGTGATTTCCAGTATACCAACTACTCTCTTTGAAAATATCGTGGAAATTCAAAGCCAATTACCAATAGCCCACCAAAACCAATACTAGGTACACACATTTATCCGCCAACGCATAGTTTCGAATCAAGACCGATAGCCCACCAATACCAATACTAGGTACACACATTTATCCGCCTACGCATAGTTTTGAATCAAGACCGATAGCCCACCAATACCAATACCAGGTACACACATTTATCCGCCAACGCATAGTTTCGAATCAAGACCGATAGCCCACCAATACCAATACCAGGTACACACATTTATCCGCCAACGCATAGTTTCGAATCAAGACCGATAGTCCACCAATACCAATACTAGGTACACACATTTAACGGCCAATGCATAGTTTTGAATCAAGACCGATAGCCCACCAATACCGTTATCAGGTACACACATTTAACGGCCAACTACCGATAGCCCACCAATACCATTACCCGGTACACATATTTATCCGTCAATGCATAATTTCGATCTTAGACCGATAGAAAAACAATTTTCATTAAAATCAACATTCGTAAAGAAAAAACCCAATCGTAAAGAAAAAACAAATTTCATAAAAATCAAGAATTCGTAAAGAATATGAAAAATTTCAAGGCTCATATCAAGTGTAAATTATGAAAGATCTTTCACAGTAGGAAAAAAACCCAATTCAATTTGAAGGGACGGAAAGATGAAGAGGAGAAAGAAGAAGGCGGCAGAATCTGAGATACCAAAGCCAAACCCCTTCGATGAAAAGAGATGGCGGCACCTTCAAATTCTGACCTACTAGTATTTTTTTTTCTTGATTTTGAGATGGAATTGGAATTGGTATTTCCTACTAAAGGCCTCTCTCATTATAATCATCGCCCCTTTCGATTCGACCTTCAACAGAATAGCTGAAGGTAGTGACAATAGAATTTAACCCACGAACACCATTATATAGAATAGAGCCTCGGCGACCAGTTTTAAGCTTTTACTTTTCCTAAAATATTTTGATATATACAAAATCTGATTTAAAAGATTTGATTTAAAAGATTAAGGAAAGATCTGATTTAAAAGATTAAGGTAGATCTGATTTAATTAAATGTATGTAACAAAATTATTTTATAAATAAAAATTAATTACAATTATTTATTATTATTATTATTATAATATAAGAGAAAGATAAATAGAGAGTAGAGAATAAAAATATATATTTTGTGAAAGTGAATTTAAAATATCTAAAAATATATTTTGTACTTATATTTTTTAGGTACTCAGTCTAATTTCAAATATGTTTTAAATTAGCATGGATAAGAAAAGTACACAATGTTTCAATTATATGAATGTGCTAACGTTCAACAATATTATTTTATTGTGGACAAGATTATTGATGTATTATATGGTTGATGGGGCATATTAACAAGATTATTGATGTATTTTATGGTGATGTACTTTTAACCATAAAAGAATTAGAAAATTTCTTTAGCCACCTCCCTATGGGGTCACTCCCAGCGAAATTCCCAAAATACCCCTGCTTCGGAAATGAACTTCCGAAGCGCTTTTTTTTTTAAAAAAATTTCCATAATTCGGAAGTGCATCTCCGAAAACACCTCATGGGGGGTGTCTTCGGAGATGAACTTCCGAAAATACCTCATGGGGGGTGAGTTCGGAAGTTCATTTCCGAATTATGCAGAAACTGTGTTTTTTTTTATGTTTTATCTAAAACAGTCTCGCATTTTAATTAAACGTAAACGCCAAATAAAATAAGCAATAGATAAACTGAAAATAGTAATATGATAAATAAACAAAAAAAAATACTAATCCGATGAAAATAATATATACAAACCGAAACAAATAAAAATAGTGTGCTAAAGATACAATCCGAAAACAAAAAATAAATAAACCCGACCACTACTGGGTGTGCCTAACCCTCTCACCCTGGGCCCTCCTCTGCCGCCTGTACCCCGCCGCACGGCCCGCATCAGTGACGATCATCTCCATCACGGCGACTGCATCTGGACCGCCCTGATGAACGACACCTCGATCCAACGCGTCCCGCCCAAGCATCTCTATCCGCTGGCAGATCGGCAGGAGATCAATGGCGTGGTCATCCTCGGCCTGCTGGTTCTCCAGGATCTCCTCATGTGTTGGCCTAGGAGCGCCGGGAACGTCGGGTCTCAGCAGAGGATGGGACACCCGGTAGAACCATGTGACGTACCCCTCCTCACTGTGTCAGTCCTGTGTGACCCGAGTGAGACGGTACTCCTGCGGTACCACATGATGCTGCCAGTCCTCCCATATGGCAGTGAGCTGCACTCGGTTCACTGTGTCGGGAGCAGCCTCAAAGGGTGACCTGGGTCTCCGCTGCACGAATCCGAACTGACGCATGCACCGCTCAGGGAGATACCGGACCATGATGGTAGTCCCGCATGCCAGCCAGCCTGAATATAGAGCAATGCCGTCAAAGGGGACAATCTGAGCGTAGTCGACGAACGGCCTCCAGGTGACGTCGTCGTGCATCGTGCGGTCCAGGTACAAACGGTATGGTCCCACCACATCGTTCCCCCTCTGGAGAGCGTATCTGGCGGCCCTGGGCATGGCGTCCACGTACACAGGATCGATGTGAAAGCCGTGGATGCGGGAGAAGTAGGAGATGATCCAACTCTGAAACAGAAACACGATAATGTATTAAAAATAAATACGAAACATAAATAAATAAATAAATACGATAATGTGTTAAAATAAAACGTACCGTAAATAGTGTGCAGGATCCGACCAACTGCCTCGTCCTCCAGTTGGAGGCCTCATTTAGCTTCTGGTAGAGGTATGCTAGAGTAGCTGCCCCCCAGTTCCACTGGTGAACGGTATCCAGGTCCATGAAGTAGCGGAGGTAGGTCACGTCGACGTACTTGGCACTCTTATCCACAAAGCATGCAGCGCCTACCACATGCATGTACCAGCACCGGAGAGCGCAGCCGCGGTGATACTGTGTGAATAGCTCGTCACCCTCACCCTCAGCCTCGGCAGCCGCGTCCAGGTGGTGCTCAAAATAAGTGATCAGTGTGGTGAACCGGACATGAGGCCCAGATGTCGTGACGCACTCAAAGTGAGCAACCTCGTGCTCCATGCCCAAATAGAGCGTCATCCACTCAATGGCCTCGACCCTCTGGATCCAGGAGTGGTGCAACAGTGGCCCCCTAATAGGCAGGTGGAGAAGACACTGCACGTCGTGCAAGGTGATCGTCATCTCCCCAACCGGCAGGTGGAAAGAGGACGTCTCCTTGTGCCAGCGCTCCACAAATGCCCCCTGCATGCCGGTGCTGATGGTGGTGTAACCCGGCATGTAGAGCCCGCAAAGCCCTGAACCTCGCACATGGTCGTTAAACCACTCAGCTGTTGGTTTAAACAGACTAAATATCTTCCGAGCGTGATTCACCATTTTCAACGGCTCTCGCTCCTGTTGAAAAAAAAAACAAATAAACTACATATATTAAATAAGCGACATATATTAAATAAGCGACAAATAAACGGTTAAACTATAAAAAATGGTGACAATTAAACGGTTAAATTAAAAAAATACCTCTCCCTCCCAGATCCGCCGAGCGACGTGATCGTGGTAGTGAATCATCACAGAGGTGTCAAAGGGCCCTCCCGGATAGCCGTCCTCCTGCTCATCCTCCTCCCCGGCTGGAGGGTCAACTTCCGGTACCCCCTCCGGCTCGTGGTAAGTCACTGCCGCCACCTCCTCCTCCTCCTCTCGCTGGCGGGAAGAAGATGCCCGAGCCAGCCGACTCCTAGATCCTGAACCAGATGTACCCTCTCCCACGTACACGGGAACTCGCACACGGCGTCCCCGGCCTTGCCCCCGTCCCTGGGTCGACGCCAGCTGCGCCGCCGCCCGCTCGCGTCTAGCCGACGCAGTCTGGGACTCTCTCCCCTGTCTGATGCGTGCTGGTTGGTTGCCTGACATGTTCCTGTAAACAATCGAAATCGATTAATATGCGAGACAAATGAAAAAACAAAAAAAAAATGAACTTCTGGTACAGTTCGGAATGGGATGGAGGTGTTTTCGGAAATGAACTTCCGAAACACCCCTGCGCAGACCTTCAATACAGCCTCCAATGGCAGACCCAAAAAACCTAAACCAAAACTACTTTTATGCCAACTAAACATCCTAATATCAGTATTAACCTATCTTAATGTGATTTTTTCAGTTTCTAAACACCCTATTAGAGTTTATTCAAATAGATCTAAAACTTGAAAAAACAATGTAGAACTTACCAACTAGTGTTTGATGATGAGTTTGGAAGAAGACTTGGGAATGCTCTTTGATCTTACACTTGATTTTGGCAGAAAATTTGAAGAGGGGTTGTGTTTTGATTTGAGTTAGGGTAAATGAATGGGGGGGAGTGTTTATTTAAATCTGCAGAACGCGCAGTATTTCGGAAGTGAACTTCCGAAATGTTGTTTTCGGAAATGAACTTCCGAAATAAGACAACTTTTTCAAAAAAAAAGGAGCTTTCGGAGATGCATCTCCGAAAACGCCTTTTTCTTGCATTTCGGAAATGAACTTCCGAAGTCAGGGGTAGTTTGGATTTTTCACCAGAGGTGGACTAGAAGGTTGGGAGGTCTATAGAGAAATTTCCAAGAATTATCACTAGCAAAATGTGAATAGAACCATAAAACTAATTTTGAATCTTCTTTAAAAAAAAATGAAATACATCTAATAGTTTTGAAATATAAATCTACATACATCTAAAAAGGACAAAAACATATAATTCTTACAAGGGTGAGTGGGATTCTTACAATTGAAGTTTGACTTAGTTCCCATACATCAAAATGAACGACATAAAAAAAAAAAGATAATTAGCTTATATCTAATACTATTAAGGTAGAGTACCTTAGGCAACAAAACCTGAATTGGGTGTATCCCTAATTTGGACTCTGGTCCCTCTTGTATCAGTTCGGTGGCTGCGCCGTCTTCGTAATATAAGAGGTGTTTTTATAAAAAAAAAAAAAAAAAAGTAGAGTACCATAAAAAGAAATTTAGAAAAACAGTTTGATGAAGAAGCATTTGTTTCGTTTTTTATTAGCTTTAGTGATATAAATGGAGTGTAAGATAGTAAATCGTGGGATTATAAATCTATGTATGAGGTGTGCATAAGGTAATATGTAATATTTTACATGGATTGAAATTACCAAAATTTCAAAAATAGTTGTTACTATAATTTAATCCAATAATTTAATAATTACAATTTTATTTTTAATTTAAATAGTGAATAAGTGAAATATTAAATCTTTGAATTTACATAGTTACCAATTAAACTGATTTATAAAAACATAATTAAGTCTTATTTATTTAATACCAAATTAACAAAAAAAAATCTATTAAATAGTTAATTTGTAAAACTAATATCAATTTGTCAAAAAAACTAATAAAAGAAACAGTTTAATTATTTAATAAAAAGTCTTATATTTAATAAAGATGTAGAATACATAAGCCAGATTAATTTTTTTTATTGCATAAATTTAGGTTAAATTTAAGGCTACAAGATGATACCTAAATCCAACATCTAGACTAAATAGTATATACTAGAATTAGCCAAATTAATTATTCAACAAAAATTAATTGAATAATTTTATTAATATACATCAGAACGTGTGATTCTTTAATGAATCCAAAAATAGAGAACAATATTAAATCACTGTCTCTCACCTATGAATCGTTATTATTTAGAAATTAGAATTATACAAATTTATATGTTAATAATTTGTTAAAACAAATTGAAATATAAGCGGAGATAGAAATAGAAGAGTACCATAAAAGTTGCAGGTGCATTTGAAGTAGAGACGACACAAAAATATTATGAAACATGAATTTAAAAATAATTTAAAATTAAAAAAAACAAAAAAAAATTCCTGAAAATAAAAATAAAATCTAAAAATAACAAAAATAATTTTTCCAAAATTAAAAAAATCTTAAAAACAAATATTATGAAAATATTGTGTTTTAATGAAATTAAATAAAGTTCAAAATATAAAATTGGTTTAAAGTTGTAAACTGATTATAAACTAGTTGGTAAATATAAATCGGTTCTAAACTAGTTTTAAACTGAATTGAAACTGTTTTAACAATTATCTTAATTTTTATTGAAATGGTTATTGCAAACTGAACCGAACCATAAATGTGGTCATTGCAAATTGAACCATGAACACCCCTAGTTGGCATAAACATAATTGTTTTTTACTTTTTTTTATAAAAGAATCAATGTCGATTTGATTCGTAATTTGGTTAAACCGTTAATAAACACACAAACAGAAAACAATAAAACAAACACGGTGAAGATAGATAATATTATTCTGATATAGCCAATAATAATACAAATGTTGTTTAGAAAGTACAGAATATAATATTAATTCATCAAAAAATAAAAAATAAAAAAAGAAAGGCATAGCTTACTACGCATGTCTTATCCTAACCACCTGACCCCTCATCTACCTTATGTATACCACAACACTCGATACCTCCCTAACCATCCTTTCTACGATGGCCACCGCTTCAGAACTGCCTCTCTCAACCACATCTAAGTCTAAAGCTTCTTGCCCAAGAAATTGTATACGCTGACAAATCGGCAAGACATCAGTGGCATGGTCATCATGGGTCTACTGGTTCTCTAAGATCTCCTCATGAGCTGTACGTGGACGACCGGGAGCATATGGTGTCATAATAGGGTGTGACACTTGTAGAACCATGTCATGTATCCCTCCACACAATGCCAACTACTCGATGGTGACATCATCTGATACTTCTTTAGCACCATATGATGCTTCAATCCTGAAAGATGTCATTGAGATCCCGATGGACAATATTGTCAGGAGCAGCGTGAAAGGTAGATCTGGGGATCCTCGTAAGGCATCCAATTGATGTCATCGTGAATGGTCCAGTAAAGATACACCTAGAACGATGACACAACGTTATTCTCTTTTTGCAAGAAATACATGGCAGCCCGCGGTAACTCTTCACGATACTCCTCATCAATGTAGAACTCATGAATATGGTGGAAGTGGGAAATGATCCATCCCTCAAAAACGAATAAGAGCTATATAAGAACAAAATGTTAAAACCAAATTAAAATTAATAGTTTGAATGAAAAGTACTGCCAGCAGTGTACAAGAGCCCATCAGCTTTCTTGTCTTCTAGTTAGAAGCTTCATTCAGCTTTTGGTATAGATATATCAAACACCCGACCCTCAGTTCCATTCTCTAACTGAATCAAAATCAAAGAAGTACTATAGGTATGCAACATACAGGTAGGTTGCACTTTTGTCCATAAAAATGGACGTGCCAACCAAGAAAATAAAGTAACACCTAAAGCACAAGCACGATGGTATTGTACTTAAAAATAATTGTCCTTTCTTTCAGATGCTTCTGCCACATTCAGGTGATCTACAAATAGTGTCGTTGGGTAGGAGAACTTGGCATGAGCTCCATTAGTTGAGGCACACTGGTCATAAGCGTGTTCTAATTAAGCTCCTAGACATTCAACCATCCATTCAATCGCATCGTTACGATTGATCTAAGAGTGGTTAAGAAACCTGCCTATAATAGGAAGGTGTAGTAGACATGCGATGTCATCTAATGTGTCATCATCTCCCCCAACAGGAAAGTGGAAAGATGAGGTTTCCTTGTGCCATCTGTTAGCTCCTTCTTTTTGGAGTTGGCAGAATTTTGCTAAAACACAGTGCTTAAAGGACGTTAAGCAAGATGTCATAACATATTGATCTCTTGTTACAACTGATGGCGAGCTTACAGGAAAAAACAGATGTCATGTCTGATGTCGTGACATCCTGTATCAGAAGATCTACATAGGCGGTTTGGAATCTTGACAAATTTGATTTGTTTAAAATTTATTCTGTGATGTTTCCTTTGGATGTATTTTAGTGATTTACGTCGGTCAAGAATATTTAATCTATAACAAAGGAATCAAATCTCCACCAGAATTTAAGTTTCTAAAATTAGAAGATTGAAACAATATTTATTTTCAAGATTCAAAAAGATTTCTCTGCAGATTTGTTGCAACTCTCAGCTTATGGATAAAGTAAAGTGTCTCGAAGCCCATGAATTTCTGAAGACTATTTAAAGAGATTCCTAGACCTAATGTAACTAAATTTCCACAATTGTAAAATTAGGGGAAGGTTGGAAAGCTTAGGTTTTGAGAGTCTCTTGTGTTTCAAGTCTCCCACGTATCTTTTGATAATGTGTGGCAGACTGTATGGTAGACTGTATGTTGCTTGACTATTTTTCAAGATGTTTGTTCTCACTCAGAAGCTCTTAGGTAATGAGTTGAGTTATTTGTTCTCACTCTTAAAGCTTTTAAGCGAAAGAGTAGAGTTCTTGTATTGGAAGTGTGATCTTCTAAATTGGTTTATTTTTTATACAATCACTGGGATTGGGGTTGTTAGATATGATTGCGGTGATTTAGGTTATGGGATGTCGACTTCCCAGGTCTATATGTCATTGTCTAGGTAAAAGTAACGTTGGGTAGTGATTTAGCGAGAAATTGTAAACAGGGGATTCAAATATGCACATCCGAACATCCCTGCAAACATCCATTGATGTACGGGTGCATGTTCTTGCCCTAAATGCCCTAAAAAAAATTAAATAATGACCCAAATAGCCACATTTATAATATAAGAAAACAAATATATATAAAAAGACAATATTTCCCCTTGCCCTTTTGCCAACACCAACTCAATTTTGCTTATTTATTGTCTTTTCTCACTTTTTGGTCTGATTTTATTATTATTATTATATTATGGCGATCATTTTATATAGGTCTATTTCAATTTTTATACTCATTTCCAACTTCTTCTCTCTCTCTTTCGTTTTTCATCACTCTCTCTCTCTCTCTCAAAATTTCCCCAATAACTTTTCTTTCTCTCTTTTTTCACTTTGTTTGCTGCCTCTGTCATATCACTCCCTCTCTATTACTTTTTCTTCCTTTTATCTCATCTATTTTTATTCATCAATGTTTTGCACCTTTCAAATTTCTTTATCTATTTCCTTTCTTCTTCACACTAAGTAAAATAATTAATAAGTAAAATTTTACATTTTTTAGCTAATTACAAATTTAAATACTCATTAGTGACTATTATTTTAAAATAATTAATAATTATTTTAAATTCAAATTTCCTTTTTCATTTGAACTCTACACATTTCAAAATTTATTCTCACTTTTCTATTAACAATATATAAAAGTTAAAGTACTTGAAAGTTTCACTTCAAGCCCTCTAGAATATAACTAAAACTTTTCTTATTTCATGGGTATAAACGACTTTTGTCAAAATAACACAATATTGTTGATTTAGCATTAATTATTGCTGACATGTCAGTCTCTTAATTTTTGTTGATTTTTTATTTTATATAATTTAGATTCATTTATATTAATAAATAATAGTTTGAATAATAGTTTGATATTGATTGGTTTATTTATTTATTTAAACCTACACGTTTTTTAAGTTACAATACCCTAATAATATTCTAATAGATCCTATTAAATAGCTCCTATTAAATTAGAGTTGAATGCCCTATAGTTATTTCATCATTTGGAATGATAGGTTTTACGTTCTTTGAAAACATCAATTCCTCCCCTACCAAAAAAATCAATTATTTTTGCCCTTCCAATTTTCTATACAGTTTCAAATCTTCTCCTTATATCTATATACTGAAACAATGGAAATATACTATTCACTTTCTTTTTTTCAGGTTTTCAAATCTTCTCCATATTTGTCTTGCAATATGTACGATTTATATTTTGTTAAATGTTTTCTTTCTTTTTTTATTATAAAATACATTTTATAATGCCAAATCAAGTGAAATCTGTTTTGTTCTTGTAGCCTTTTAAGCATTTTCATGGCTTGCCCAATCGATTCTCTGAAGGACATCAATGAGTCGAAGAATTTATGGATTCTCTAAAGCATACCCACATTGATTTTCTTGATTTGGCGAAAATAAAAAACGATAACTTGATTTTTTTTTTGTTCTTTCGTGTTATTGAATTGGTTTATCATTTGATTAAAGGATTGGTAGTATTAGTTTCTCCTATTTCTTCTTTTTTACTTCTTTCTTTTTTTAGTGATTTTTGTTTGGTGATTATAGTAATGAATTTTTGTGGGTGATGTAGTTTATGACTTTGGAATGAAGATTCAAAGGTGAATGGTGTTTATGGTGGTTGCAAGTTAGCTTCAAGTTGCTGGGGAATGTAGATGGTGAAAATTTTAATGGTAGTGATATTTTCGGTCATCACTATAGTTGTTGTTATTGAGTTTTTTTCTTTGTGTTGTGTTCTAAGCCTTTTATCTATATTTTAGTTTTTTCTATTTCGATTTCTACAAGTTTAGTGTAGAATGATTTGTAGAAGTTTTGGTTGTGGAGTGAATGAAATTAGTTTGATTGAGTAAAGTTTTTTTCATGAATGATTTGAAGAGATTTAGCAGTAAGGTTAATGGAAGAGTGATGATGGAGGTTTTTGATGGAGGAGAAAGAGGATTTAAGATAAGATTATGGTGATTTCATGGAAGACAATGGATGAAGGTTGGAGGAGGAGTTTTTGTTTTTCGTGGGATATCTCTTTGTATTATTTACTTCAACCATCATTGTGGTTCATTATTGTTATTGAATTTGTTTATCCTTTAATTGAGGGATTAGTATTGTTATTATAACAGACTATTTTAGTAGTAAGATTTCTCTTTATATTTTGATTTTGATTTTGATTTTGATTTATATTTTAATAATGAAGATATTATTTTTTTCATTTATATTTTAAACAAGTAAGTACCGTAATCAATAAATTATTAAATTATTATTTATGTATAATTGAATTTATAAATTACTAAATTATTATTTATGTATAATTTAATTTATTATTGACTTTTTATATTAAAAAAATAAATAATACTATCAATATGTATTTAAGGACAATTTTAAACGGAATTATATAAAAGAAAAACTAACAAAAGTAACTGTAATAATTTACATTCATCAATCGTTTGAAATTTTAATAAATTTTATAGAATTAGAAGAATTAGAGAAGTGAGTATGTATCATATTAAAATGTTATTATTATACACTAAATTAATTATTTAATGTAATTAATTTTACAATGCACATTACGAATGAAACGGAAAGGCCCCATAGGAAAAAGAAAAACTCTCCATATTCATTAAATAATATTAATATTTATAGGATAGATTTTGCCTATACGTTATGTTTTTTCTATATTTATACAATAAATTATACAATAAACTAAATTTACTAAGGCTCTGTTTGGTAAGACATGTTTTCGAGCTTATAGCTTATGTCTTATGTCTTATAAGCTCATATGATAATTTAGACCCGTTTGGTAACAGTCTTTTCATCACGAGCTTATAGCTTATTTTACTAGCTTATAGCTTATTTTCCAGACGCTATTTCAAATAGCGTTTTAGCTTATGTCTTATAGCTTATTACTTTTTCTTCCTTTTTTATCCTTCTTATTTCAATTAAAATTCATTTTTAACCCTTATAATTTATCTCAATTTAAAATAAAATAATTATATATTAAATATCTTTTATGTCATTTTACATTTATAAGTTAATTGAACTGCTAATTTTACCAAACACTTCAATGAGCTTATAAGCTATCAGTCTCAATCATCCGCTATAAGCTATAAGTCATCAGTCATCAGCCATCTGTCATAAGCTATAAGCTATCAGCTAGCTTATCAGTCAACCGCTATTTTTACCAAACAGACCCTAAGAAAAAATATGGGTGACTGTTTTTCTATAATTTTTATTTATTCTTTATTACTAATATAGTATTTTTGAAACAATAAAAAATACAAATTCCTATATGGGAAGACGGAAAGACTTTAAACTATGGGATCCAATTTTTATTTCTATTCATATTTTTATTTTTATATATGTTAAAGGCAATTAAATAATAATTACAATAATTATGGTTAAATTATAAAATTTTATTATTAAATTGAAAACCAAACCAATCTTATGGTTTGTGACTATACAATAAATTAAAATTCCCACGTTATACTTTTTCTATGCATAAATCAATCACTTTATGATATTTATACATGTCCCTTATTACTACAATAAATATTTTATTCATTTATTAAGGAAATTAAAATTTTTCCATATAACCACTTAAATATTTTTTATTTTTTATTTATCTTAATCTATGTTTTCTTTTATTATTTCTTATAATCATTATTTATTTCTTAATTTTATTTCAATATTAAAGTTGAGTTTTAGTTTTTTTTGAAGTAAGTTATATTGGTGGAATTAATATTTTTAAGTTATTTATTTTATTCATCATACAATTAATATTAACAATAAAAATGTAATTTATGATAACTATTAAAACTAAATTTTTAGTGCTCAATGTAACTAATCTGTAAAGGTCCTACGGGAGATGGAAAGTGGACTTTCAATTCAAATTTTTAATTTTTCTAAAATCTTAAAGGTAGTTAAATGTTAATTACAATAATAATGATCATATGATAAATGGTAATCATGAAAAATAATGATAAAACATAAAAATTTATTAATATAGCTAATTTTATAAACTGAATAAGCTATAATTGTTTTTATAAACGGGTAAAAGTTACAAACAATTTTATGAAAGTAATAAATTTATCTATTTATAAAATTATTTGTATAAATGAGAATAAAATGTAGATTATGAAATTTTCATAATTTTTTATTTTCGAATTAATTTAACATAGATTTTTATTTTATTTTTTTAATCTATACATACCTTTTTAATCCATATTTATAACTTTTTATTCATCATTTATTTCTATCTTTATAACTTAAAAAGGCATTATACATAATAAATTTATATATTTTGTATTCTGAAATTGATATTCAAAATTTTACTTTAATGTTTAAGCATTTAATTTTTTAAATATAATTTTAATTTTAGTATTCAAAATTTACGAGGTTGTTGTTATTACATTTATTTTTCTTTTTAAAATTATAGTAATATACTAAATATAATTAAAAGTATTATTTAAATATAGTAAATTATATAAAAATATTAATTTATCAAAAAATGTTAATGTTTTTTATGATAAAATGTTATCATTTATGCTATAAAATTTTATAAATATTTGTTTTTGATAAAAGAACATGAGACAATTATGATAGAAAAATTAACTGAGGTTTGTTAACTAATCTAGATTCACGGGTAGATGTGAACGTATTTATATTTTCAATTATTGTGTTTACTTATTAAAATCTTACAATTAAATAATACATTAATTTAATTTTAAAATTTTCCAATTATTATGTTTAATCGTAAAAGATGTACGTTGATAGTAAATTTGCATTTAATTAGAAAGAGTATCTCCAATTATTATTTTTAATTATTTTTTTCCATAACAAAACTATCTATTTTATTTATTTATCAATTATTATTATTATTCTTATATGCATTGTTTTTAATGACCAAATTCATACACGTTAAACTTATAATTTTAAACAATATATATGTATATATATTTTATTCATATATTTTATTTAACATACTACATGTTTAATTTTTTTCCGATAGTCATCTAATTAAAATGTGTATTGTTTAAATATATACTGAATAACTTTATAAGATAGATCTTATCCACGTAATATTAAACCCAAATGGCCCCGTGCGATAGCACGGGTATCCCGCTAGTTTTCTATGAAATTAGTCATCCAAATATTTTTATATAGGTAAATATATGTATTATGATCTAAATGTTTTTATAAACGATTATAACTTTAGTATTGATACAAATATTAAATAATAGAAATTATAATGGGAACATGAAGTTATTGATCAAAATATTGAATATTAACGGGAGCATGAAGTTGTTGATCAAACTATTAAATATTAACGAGAACATGGAGCTACTTATCAAAATATTGAATATTAACAGGACATCTCAACAAACTTAATATCGAATTTTCTCTTTTCGCTTTTAATCGAGTTTCTTTGTTTTTTCTGGTTGTTAATTATGCATTGTATATTAGCATGCTAGTTGAGTGGTTGGTACGCATGGGAATGGGATTTCTCTGAGTCTTCATCTTTGAGACTAAGATAAGATCTTTTTCTTTTTCCTTTTGAAAAGTATATAGGATTAAGAACATCATCATTGAGGCTTTAAATTAAGACTATGTAATCCTCATGGTCAATGCATGCAACAATAAATTTTGCAAAACTAAAGATGTTGTGAGTTAAGGCAATAATAAATTTTCTATAAGTTTTGCCCTTGTTATAAGCGGGACTCCACTAATACTTTTTCTATTATTTATTTAATGGGAACTAACATCTACTAACTATAAAAAATCAATGACATGTTTTTGTCTAAATTACCCTTTCTTTTTAAAATTATATTACTAAAACGTTTATAAATAAATAACAAATGTCTCAATTAAAACTCTTCTTCATCATTTTGGATCCTCTTTTTCTCTTCTTCCCTCTTCTTCCCTCTCCTTCCTCTCTATCTCTCTCTTAATCTCATTATCTATCTTAAGCAAAAATAATTTTATAATAAAGAGAGAGTGAAATTAAGAGAGATAGAGAGGAAGGAGAGTGATGGAGAGAAAAACAGATGGAGAGGATCCAAGCAGGGCCGTCTTTGAGGGCGTGCAAAGCGGGCTACCGCACAGGGCCTCAAATTTTTTAGAGTTAAACTATAGTTAAATAGGCCCTCATAAAATATCAAGTAGGTTAAATCATGAGTACATAGGGTCTCTAATAATTTTTTATGGTTAAATTGCAGCTAATCTACACAGGGCCTCCAAAAACTTGTGACGGCCTTAGATCCAAGTCCCTTCTTCATATCACATTGTCTTACAAATGTCATTTACTTATCGGTTTCATTGATTAACTTTTCCCCCCAACATACACATTCTCTCTCTTAATTAAAATTTCAAATTTCTCTTACATTTATTTTCTCACACTTTCTTATTTTCATTTTCATTTTTTTCTCTATATTTATTATCACTAAAAATAATAATAATCCAATTTTATTTATCTCACGGGTCACTATCAACACAATATCTATTTTATTTTAATTAATTATTGTCTTAATTTGAGAGACAAAATTTTTATTTTAAATATTAATTTTTTCTTCATCTCACGATGTCTTTTTTTCTTTTTCTTTTCGTATGATTATTTAATACAATTAAATTTATATGATTATTGTTCATTTTATAATTAGGTAAATTATTTCAAAATTTTCATTTGTATCTAAATACATTTTATATCGCATCAAATAATTTTTTATTTTTCACGGGTCATTATTAACACAATATTTATTTTATTTTAATCAATAATTACCTTTATTTGAGAGAAAAATTTATTTTTAAAAGTTAAAATTTCATTTTTTTCTCCATCTCATGGATTCTTTTTTACATGATTATTTATACAATTGAATGTATATGATTATTGTTCATTTACAATTAAGTCAACTCATTTCAGATTTATATGTGTCTAAATACTTCTTATACAATACCAAATGAATTTACCCGTACGGGAGTACGGATATCTTACTAATGTATGTTTACTTTGACTCAAGTCAACTTTGAATAAATTTGGTTTTGAAATCAAAATAGAGGAGGATAAGTAATGATTATCTACTTACTTAAAAATATCACAAATCACTATGTCACTTTATTTTATATTTTATTTATATTATGTAATGGAATAAAAAATGATAATAAGTTGAATAAGACTATGGTAAAAGGTCTTCTCATATAGTGATAGAACGGTCATAGAGATTTCTAACGGTGGGAGAGGAGTAAATACAAAATTACCACTTCAATGTTCAAGTAAGTAAGGAGATGTAAAACTTTTAAGTGTGTGAATGAATCATGCCTCAGTGTGATCACAACCACATTTATATATGAGTGACGGTTAGAACCGTCACTAGTTGATCTGGCGCAAGACGTGAGAGATCGTTAAATGGATATCAACGATTGATAAACTGAAAAATACAATTAAGAGAGCTACACAACTTAGATAGTGACATGATATTTAAAGAGAAATCAAGAGTATATAGTACATTTATTAAAGAGAGATGAGGTGAAAAGTTTACGGTGCCAGCATATTCATGTACAACAATGGAACCATTAGGAAGACATACATTGACAAACCTAATCTTGTAATATGAACTAAACTAATGCAAAAATAAGCATACATCTAAATCAATAATCCAAAAATAAGCTTTGGTGTTAATTGAACATGATATAGTTGACACGCTTGTTTTATTGAGATCTCAATTGATTGCTTATCAAATTGAGTGGATGATATGGAAATGTAATTTGAACTAGGAGTAGGATCATATACATGTGCATGAGACATCAAATTTGTCTATTGTAACAAGTTAATCAATCAAGTGTATTGATCTTAAGTTATACCAACTTGGTTAGCAGATGAACTTTCTTCTCCATTGTTAACCTTTTGTTGTGCATCACCATTAACAGCACTAGATACATTAGAAGATGGTTTTTTCTTCACCCACCTCCTAACCTTCTTGCCCACCCCTGGTGAATTTACAACATTACCCCTTGTTTCGGAAGTTCATTTCCGAAACGGTACGTTTTTTTGAAAAAAAGGTGTTTTCGGAAATGAACTTCCGAAAACGTGTTTTTTTTAATATAAAAAATTGGTTTCGGAGATGCATCTCCGAAATAAAGTTACATTTTCAGAAAATGTGGTGTTTCGGAAGTTCATCTCCGAACGCACCCCCTTGGAGAATTCGGAAATGAACCTCCGAAGATATGTCTGGACAGAATAAAATGAAAAACAACAACAATTCGCTTTATTTAATCGGGTGAAGATTACAACGATAATAATACATAAAATTAAAGTTACATATTGTTGAACACGGGTAGGTGGGGATGAGAGAGTGGTGGGGAGAAAAAAAGGCTTCCAAATTTCAAAAGGTGTACTACTGTAAGTAACAAATGACGGAGGAGGTGTAACCGGGGCCGGAACATATGACGGAGGAGGTGGATGTCCGGAGGAAGAAGAACCGGAGGTACGTCCACCGCGAGACAAAGAAGCCAATCAATGTAAGCTATAATTTATCATTATCATCAGGGGACGTCATTACAAAAAATTGGGAAAAAATCTTATTATTTTTAATCTTGATTTTTTAGAAATGACGTCCCTAGATGATAATGATAAACTATAGCTTACAATGATTGGCTCCTTTGTCTCGCGGTGGACGTACCTCCGGTTCTTCTTCCTCCGGACATCCACCTCCTCCGTCATATGTTCCGGCCCCGGTTACACCTCCTCCGTCATTTGTTACTTACAGTAGTACGTATTTTTATTAACATGATAAATCCAATACAAAAACACTGTGCGATACAATCCGAAATCCGGACAAAACAAAACAAAACACGTCAAACAAAACAAAAACATGTTATTCTGCCCGACGAGCGTTACAAAATACACATCAAACAAAATAAAAACACGTTATTCTTCTCGACGAGCGAACTCCTCCGAATGAAGATAATTATACCAATCTTCATCCCACTCAGTATCAGAACCATCAGCGTTGATCACGCCTGAAGGCTGAGCCTGCGCGTCCGAGCCATGGACTCCCAGGGGACGAGAAGCAGAACCAGTCAAAAGCTTCTTCTTCTCCTTCACCACCTTCACCTCCTTCACCTCCTTCACCTCTTTCACCTCCTTCTTTGAAGAACCCTTTCTTCCCTTAGCGCCCTCTTTAGAAGACGCAGTCCTGCGTGCTTGTTGGTTGCCTGACATGTTCCTGTAAACAGTTGAAATCGATTAATATGCGAGACAAAATAAAAAACAAAAAAATTTGAACTTCTGATACAATTCGGAAGTTCATTTCCGAAAACTGGGAGGGAGGTGTTTTCGGAAATGAACTTCCGAAACACCCCTGCGATGGACTTTTCTGCAACTTCCATGGCAGACCCCTAAACCAAACTTCAAACCAAATCAAAATGCTTCTAAACAACCTAAATACTACTAACAACCTAACCATATATCATTTATGCAATTAAAACCCTAAATAACATGCATTTGAATAATAGATCTAAAAATTTCAAAACTTACAAAGTGTTAGGATTGAGGGCTTTTGAATGTTGTTTAGCAGTGTGATTGGAGCCTTGATGCAGCTTTGGAATTCTGTTTGCACAAATTTTCGCCTTTGCCACTTTTTGTTTTGATTTAGGGTAAATGATTGGGGGAGGGGGAGTGTTTTGATAAATCTGCAGAAATCGCAGTATTTCGGAAGTTCACTTCCGAAACCCCTGCTTCGGAAATGAACTTCCGAAATAAGTCAATTTTTTCAAAAAAAAAGCGCTTCGGAAGTTTATTTCCGAAGCAGGGGTATTTTGGTATTTTCGCTGGGGGTGACCCCTGTCGCTACCGCGAAAATTAACAGAGTCGCCACTAACATATTTATCCTGAAAAGGAAGGGAATGTCAGCAAACCACAAAACAAGACAACGGTCTCACGACCAGAGAAAAAGGGTAAGGGAGTCGGTTACGCGAGGGGAAGGTATTAGCACCCCTCACGCCCATCGTACTCGATGGTATCCACGCCTGTGTCTAAAACTATGGGTGTGTAACAAATCTATGCTAATCTGGACTAAAATGAATGCAGAATGTAGGGAAAAGAAAGGATTGTGCTCGCACGGGCCCTACCCCGCTGCCTACGTATCTGTTTTGCAGAATCAGAGCTACCGTAGCTCGGCTAACTAATCTCTGTTTGTTTTGTGTTTTTTAGGTGAACGAGTTACATTCACACTCCGCTGCTCGACCTTTGGAGGCTTATGCTTGGGAATGGAGCGGAAATAACAAGCTCTTAAGAAAAGAAAATCAAAGAGTGTGGTTTGTGTTTTAAAAGATGCATGAGGAAAACCTAAGCTAAAGGGGAAAGCTTGCTACCTAATGTTATCATACAAAGGGTATCAGTCTAAACTAAACTAATCAACCTACGAGGGAAAAGGGAAGCAAACAATGAGCACACAAACGAGCATCCACTCGTAAAGCAAACAAACCAACGGTACTGACCGAGTGGTAGAAAAGCGGTCCCGCCATAGCCAAGGGGAGCAGCTCAACCCAAGTCAACCAAGCATTAGACCTCGCGAAAATGATCGGGCCATAGACAAGAGGGCGGACCCCTCTCAGCAACCAAGCCGTCACGGATCATAAAGGAAAACGGTGCGTGCGTACACCGAGCATCATCGTCGAGCGACGCGAGCTATAGGAAAGGCGGGGGTCCGACTGCATGAACCCTTTTCCTGACATACTCGATAACAAGATCTTGTGCAGGTTCAGAAGCGAGCAACGCGTAGCGTGCGCATAATGAACAGACTCGATGAGACTAGGCGGGGGTTGATTGCTAACCCTTGACCGCATGCCTTCCATGAGGACTTAACGGAGTGCCATATAGGACTTATTACACCGTGACTCCCTGCCGCAAAGCACAAATATAAACACACCAACAAAAACAGAGCCTCTTTCGAGGGCTTGGCCAGATGCATGTCTAAGTCATACTTCTCATGTTAAAGGATGATGCGAGAAAGCGATAAAGTGCGAGAGAAATAAAATGAAACGGAATCAATACCAAACGGATGATGATCCGTAAGCTAAAGCGAAGAGAGCAAGTAAACTAGGATCCCGCGAGCGAGCTAGCAAAAGCAATAGCAAACATGTCAGCACTCCGATTAAAATCCGCATAAGCAATCAAGAGTCGGCGCGATGAAAGTAAATCACGCGCCAACGTGTGCATCGGGCACAACGAATACCATACACCTGCAAGGGAAACAGAAATTCGGACAAGCAAGCATAACGATAAAGGATGCGTGTAGAAACGCGAATCAGAGAGAGGATAAATGTCGTGCCCCGCAAATAAAGCGGAACACGAGAGCGGGCATCGACCAGAGCCTCCATGTTGCCTTGCATACTAGCACACACGTTAGAGATAACAAAACACCGCAATCGGAATTGCGTTATTGAACTATAAGCTAAACCGGAAATGGATAACAGAATAGAAAGTGAAAACATAACAAAAGCGAATAAGAAGAAACATGAGATAGTATTCAAAAGCAAATCAAATATGTACACTAAAACTACGGAAGCCAACACAAGTATTTACATGCACAACGGTACACCGAAACGGCGAAACCGGACAAAAATGATGAAAACTAAACTCGTCAAAATTAAACCAAAATTTTATTACAAGGTTAAAACGTGCTAAAGAAGTCAAATATGCAATCCGAAATTACAAAATCGGCTCGGAAGAACGACTTTCGGAACAGGGGCAGTAGCAAAAACGGTAAAAAAAGTCGGCCGAAACCAAAAATAAACTGTACAAACAGCTCCGAAAATATTATTACGTATGAAAAACATTATTCACATACTCAAAAACTCTTCCTAGATCAAAAGTTATGGCCAAATTGGTAAAGCCGACATACCGCGCGTGTAAGTGTTGAAACCGAGCAAAACGCGATAAAAAGTAACACAGAAAATTTCCAGCAATCAAATACCGATTAATAGCACATGGAAACAACATTTTAACACTTAGAAACAAGCCACAAACAAAATCAACAAGTTCTATGTCGAAAAAGAAAAAAAAAGTAATTAAATGTCAATTTTCATGAGTTGTGAAGATGGAAGTGTAGTGTAAATGGAACCAACAAAAATTCTACATTATGGAGTACAAAAACCAGTCCCCAAAAGCTTCCTAAAACATGTTCAAACTCAATGCAAAACTTCAAGGTAATTCACATAAAAGAAACATGCATTTGCAAGTGAAACTTTGTGCACAAAATCAAGTATTCAAGTGGCAATTGACATTAAATTTGCTGCACTATTTTGACATAAAACCAGTCCCAAAAAGTCTCAAAAAAATGTCTAAGTTCAATGCAAAACTTCATGGTGATTAGCACAAAACTATGCCTGCAACAAATTCAGCACATGACATGTAGAAACAAAAAAAAAAAACCAAGTAACATAAACTCATGGCAACAAACAGATCAAGAAAATTCAGCTTTGAATTTATTTCTAACCATATTATCCTCACCAATTCATGGGTGATATCCAGCTCTAGTGATCAAACCTTCACACAAAGCAATTCTAAACAATTTCTAACAAGCAAAAATTGGAAACACAACACAATCTACGCTCAAGAAACTAGTTCATATGCAACAAGAATCATCCACAAAATTCAAATTAAGAACTCTCACCATTATACAAAATAACTATATCTTATCCATATTCAAATTCAAAAATCAACCACAACACTAACTCTACTGAAAATTCAGCACCATCACTTTCATTAACAACTCAACCATTATCCATTTTCAACCATGCAACATCAACAATTTTCAAATAAAACTTCCAGCATTATTATCAATCCAAATTAACACCAAAAGACTACCATATCATCACCAACTATCATGCTATCATGCTTTTGTCAAGTAATGTATTCCAAAATTAAATCATCATACATTCTATCACCACAAATCAACCTTAAGCATGTTTAATCCACAACACAACATCAAGCTCATGTCGACAATACAAATTCCATAATGAATTCAACAAACATATGGTGTGCATCAATTCAAACTATGAGTAAGTTAACAGTAACGATAATCTCAGCCAAAACTTCAATAACCAAAACCTAATCCACCTTAAGCATCATTGCTAACGTTCAATTAACAATTCCAAATCATCACTAAAGATTTATAATCATGCTCAAGCATCACACTACTTCTAATCATCATTCAACACTCAAGTATATAACGTAGAGCATTACCTAAAGAAAATAGAGAGGAGATGAAATGGATGTCAGCTGTTGAAGTCGTGAGGAGAAGTAGAGTGCAACGCCGGCTTCGAAAACTCGACGGAGAGAGAGAGAGATCTACGGCGTCGCGCGTGGCCGAAAGCGGAGGGAGTGGTGCCGACTGGATATAGCGTGTCACGGCTGAATCGTAAAATGAGAAGAAGATCCTTGAGTTTTGATCAATTTGTGTTCTTGAGCTTGATGAATGTTCTTGAGAAATTGATGAAGTTGTTATGAGTTTATGAGTATTTTTGTAGTTTTGATTTTGAGAGTTGAGAGAAGAATTAAGAATAGAGTTTTTGAGATTTTTGGGTGAATGGAAGTTATGAAAGAAAAGGAGGGAAAATTGTTTATATAGGGTAAGCGGTGAAAAGTCAAAAATGCCCCCCGACGTATCTCTTTTTTGCTCGTTTTTTGGGGAAACGTGAATCGGTGCGAAATTCGGAAATAAAACGAACATCACTGTGAAGATGACCAAATTTGTGACTCATAGCCGCGAGAATCGTCTCAATCCGACAAACGGTGAGGAAATTATGCACGTTTGAATGACGAGAAATATCGGTTCATCTGGTGCGACTGTACAGAATTTTGCGAGTACCGTTCAAAGAACGCGATAAAACTCAAACTTCGGCTCAAAATCCGAAAGAGCACGTGTGACAAAGAATTGAAGATAACGAAATTTCCGAGAGAATGCCGCCGGAATGGACTTCATACGATAAAAATCGAACAAGTTATGAATTTTCGAACTAGGCGCGACATACTCGAAAACACATTTTTTTACCGAAAGATTGCGACGTTCCTTAAAATTCTTGGCACTTCTGGTGCATAATCGGCCGATGGTCCGAACATATGAAATCTTGGTAATGATGGCACGGATCCCCAGTTAAATTTTCAAGCGAATCCGACTGGCGGATTAGGAGATATGAATTTTTTAGTGTCCGAAAACCTGCGGTTCAGCACCATTTTCCACTGTAAAAACTTAGGTGATTTGCGAATTTGAGGACCTTCTTCATAGAATACGTTGTTGAACCCAACAAGCAAAATGAAGTAGACCTCAAGACAGAACTTTTGACATAGGTCTGGCTTCAAGACGGTGATTCAACCAAGAGATATGAATTTTTGAATATCCACAAGACAGTGGAACGGCGAACCCGAGGTTTCGGAAACAATTAATTCTCACCACTTTCCTTGATGAATTAGCTTTTGACTTGAACACGGAAGATGTAGAGAACAACAAAATAGTCCCGGCAGCGCGGGAATCAATCTCATAGTACCTTCCAGACGAGACTTGCAAATTTTCTCGTAATTACCCAGTTTAAACCATTTTTATGTCGCACTTCTTCGAAACCATAAGAACTCTTTTATTATTTTTCTTCACTTTTCGAATGACGAAATAAACGTCGTTAATAACTTATAGCTCGAATAAAGAGGGCAAATTTTGGGGTGCAACAGCTGCCCCTATTCAAACTTCTTGAACCTGACGAGTGAGAAATGAAAGTTTCGAACCGTTGAGGTGGTAGGAGATTGAATACCAAAATGAACTCGAAAATTTGCGCTCTTGATCAATAGAAGATTCCATCTTGCATGAAGAAAGAATGTACCACCCTTCTCCTAATTCGAACATCAGGATAAGTGCCTGTAATGATTAGGCGAGCTGCTCTGGGAGGCATTTTGAAACTTGATAACTTTCCTGTAAAAAGAGACAAGTATGACATGATTTATGCATGATGCATGTATGAATGTTTTATGGAATAGTATTCCGAGAAGGAAGACGCTATACGCTTTTGAGAATGCTATGCAAATGATGCATGATTCGAACGTTGCTTAGGGAAACAACGGATGAGCACTGAATTGCAGAAGCAGTCCTGGAGAGAGCATAAAACTCTACGGGGAGGACAAGACGAGTGACCAGAAGCCACAAACTGCAAGCGGGCAAAGATGGATCAGAAATCTGCTGGAGACGATCAAATCTAGACGCGAGCTCTGTTTGGGGGATAAATCTTGCTTGAAGATAAGAACATCCCACTTACTTGCTTGGGGAATACCCTGGCAACTTCTTTGGAGAAGCAAATTCTCGACACTTTGGGGATGTGGAGATAAGGGCAAGTCATGGAGACAACTCTGATGGGGAGTGACCAACTTGATTGTGTAGAACGCATTCCGCTGGGGAAGTTCTAAACGAGAACAGATTCTGCCGAGGATGCATGTGAATCTCTGCTAAGGAAAGAAACTCAGTGGGGAAGATGAATACTTCTGCACAGCGATCTGCTATGGATATGCGAGATCCGCTGGGGATAAGGAACTTAGCATAAGAACCTTTTGTTAAGATAACTCCACTGGGGAATAAGATGACTCTCTTGGGGAAACAGGTCCATCTGATGGAGAGAGAAGCGCTCTACTTGGGAGAGAGAGAGGCATTCGGGCAAGAAACCTCATTAAGAGTTTGCTACGGAATCAAATACCATTCAGTCATGACTCAACTAGGGAGAAGACACTCCATCGGGGAAAAGGCTTCTGAAGCACGAAAATTGCATTGAGATGTGCTTTGCTGAGGAGATGAGAACCTTGGAACAAAGAAAGTCTCATATGAATGCACTCAGCTGGGGAATGAGAATCTCTCACCTGGCTAGATCCGCCACTACGCTGACATGGTGTACTCGAAAGGATGTACCTGCGAGGTAAACAGATGAGAATGTCCCGGGATATAGCATAACATCTTCACGGGGTTTCCTCACATGACAGAGGATAGCGATGCTCAACCACAATGGGAAAATGCAAGAGCAAACAGATTGTCACACATCTTGTCTTTGAAACTTTCCAAACAAGCAATGGATTCACAGTTGGCAAGCAAGCAGTGATTAGAACGCCAAACAAGCATCGGCTGGATCATCAAACATGCACTGTCCAAGAGAATGCCACCAGGAAGTGGGCTTAAGGGGTCAAGCAAGTGTTGACTTTAAAGGGACCAAACAGGCATTGGCATTCACAGTGTTCTGCATATTCGTATTGATTGTAAGGATGTCAACAAGAAATGGGCTTACAGACACATTGAGGTGTATATGACAATCATCCGCAATTGTTGGAAATTCACGACACAAGGGTCGGAAACTCACGACTCGAGGGTCGAAAATGAAGCAAACTCACGACACGAGGGTCGGAAAGGAATCAAACTCACGACACAAGGGTTGGAAACTCACGACTCGAGGGTCGGAAAGAAATCAAACTCACGACTCGAGGGTCGGAAAGAAATCAAACTCACGACACGAGGGTCGGAAAAGAATCAAACTTACGACTCGAGGGTCGGAAAGGAAAAGACTCACAACACAAGGGTTGGAAACGAATCAAACTCACGACACGAGGGTCGGAAAGGAATCAAACACACGACACGAGGGTCGGAAAGGAGATAAACTCACGACACGAGGGTCGGAAAGGAATCAAACTCACGACACGAGGGTCGGAAAGCAAAGAATAACTCACGACACGAGGGTCGGAAAGGAGATAAACTCACGACTCGAGGGTCGGAAAGGAATCAAACTCACGACACGAGGGTCGGAAAGGAGGTAAACTCACGACACGAGGGTCGGAAAGGATGTAAACTCACGACACGAGGGTCGGAAAGGAGATAGACTCACGACTCGAGGGTCGGAAAGAAGATAAACTCACGACACGAGGGTCGGAAAGAAGGTAAACTCACGACACAAGGGTCGGAGAGCAAAGAACTCACAACACGAGGGTTGGAAACTCACGACTCGAGGGTCGGAAAGCAAAGAAATCACGACACGAGGGTTGGAAACTCACGACTCGAGGGTCGGAAAGCAAAGGATTCACAACACAAGGGTTGGAAACTCACGACTCGAGGGTCGGAAAGCAAAGGAATCACAACACGAGGGTTGGAAACTCACGACTCGAGGGTCGGAAAGCAAAGGACTCACAACACGAGGGTTGGAAACTCACGACTCGAGGGCCGGAAAGCAAAGGAATCACAACACGAGGGTTGGAAACTCACGACTCGAGGGTCGGAAAGCAAAGAACTTTGATGTCCATGTTACAGGACTCTAGTTGAGGGATACCGATAAGCAGTGGTTGCAACCTCTGGAAGAGATTTGAAAATTGCACTAAAATGCGAAGATGCCACTAAAGATTAGACATTCAGCTTCAGACCATTGAGGATGACGACCCTGACGATTCTCAAATTCATAAGTTGTTTAGCTCACACCTGAACTTTAAACTGAACACCTCCTGATGAGGAAAAAATGCCAATGCATAGCGTCTTGCCCCATCCTATAAGGACTTTGAAGATATTCGTCTTGTAATGACCTTCTGATATCTGTTTACATCAAATTGACTTGCCCCAGTATCAAGAATTTTGGCACCATGCCCCTGCCTGACTTGTATCGTAAGTAGGTTTGACTGAGCTTGGGTGAATGCCCCTGATTGCTTAGCGTTTTGAGAGATTCTTCGAATCTTGACCTGATTGCCTCAGATTGATTGAAAACTTACTCGCTAGAATAATCACACGCTTTTGTGCCCCTGAGGGTGATTAGACTTTGAAATATTGCTGCCTCTACTCAACGGAGTTCGGAAGACAACTTGTCCTTCGGGGGATAAAACATTTTCATTTGAAGTTCATGATGGAAACTTTCTTGATGTTAAGTACTTGTTCATATGCAAAGAATGTTTATTATGAGAAATATAATTCTAATGCAAAGTTCATGTTTGTCTTGAAGTTTAAAGAAACTTTATGAAAAAGATGTCGTGACATCGATTTTTTTATGAAAGAAAGAAAAGATGGTGTGATACCAACTCAAGCGCTTAGCGGATCTCCTAGGAGTCAGCTTACCGTATTCTCGTGTATAGTCTGCTTTCGAATTAACCCTGCTTCAATTAGGACTTCTGAGGGTTGTAACGTGGCCAGGTTCACGGTTTTTTTGAAAAAAAGAATTTTAGGCTCAAATTATTTGGTGCCCACCCCCTTCGTGATGTTCTCCAGTCCTAAGTTCAGTTAACTTGACACGAGGATTCATCTTTCAAGAGGAGCTTGAGATAGTTGAGGAATTGATGAGGTCTTCCGGATGCGGCGGCCACTTCACCTTTCTTGATCCCCTGATTTAACATCACACGACTTTGTTCTTGATTAACAATTTCATTATCATTTCCTCTTTTTTCCTTTTTTTCTTTCTCTTTTTTCCTTTTTTTCTTTCTTTCTTTCTTTCCCTTTTTTTTCTTTCCTTTTTTTTTTGACAAGTCGTGTGATCCCGCACTACCTCTGATTTGTTTGAAGTGATTGTGACTGCCTGAATTCTTGGTAGATGAAGAATTACCATTGTGGTATCCTCATCGTTTAACCTTACGATATGAGGGATAACCACCGCGACTCTGATGTTGGTCTCAACCTCCGGAGGTGAGGAATAATTTTGATGTCTCAACCTCCTGAGGTGAGGGATAACCGTTGTGGTTTTGACGTTTCGTCCTCCTGATGCGAGGGATAACCATTGTTGTATCCTTAAGTGCACACTCCTGATGAATTTTGAATGCTCAACCAGGTTAACTGAACACTACCCGGCCCCTGGGTTAAAAATAAGGGTTTTTTTAATAGAAAAGAAACTCCTACTTCGAAGGCTCAGAGGGGTTAACGAGGGTTTCACTCCCTTATATCTCCAGTGTTTGGGAATTTGAAACAATGCCTGTACATCATCAACAGGGTTCTACTCAAAAGCATACCATTTGAGGTTTTTAGTATTATGTTCATCATTCTCCCTTTGGAGTTATCATGCTTTATTAACAAGAGTTAGATATCACAAAAGCATAGAGAAACATATAACAGCAAAAGCGAATGGATTTTTTTTTAAGACAAACATATCCAATGCATTATGATTATAGTTCAAAAATAAACAAGTTTTACATACAAACAGTATTGAACAAAACAAGAAAGCTTAAACATGAACATGCATGATGATTCAGGAATTGCCAATGTTGAGGAGATCCTCTCCGTATGGACTTATTGCTTCAGAAGATCCAGTGAGATAGAGGAGAATTTCAATTCTGGCCTTCAGGTGCGAATGTGACAGCCTTTGAATCAATCAGGTCTTGAACCTTGTCTTTGAACGGATGACAATCCTCAATCAGATAACCAGGTGCCCCAGCATGGAGAACACTTTAGACCACTTCCTGGAAGAAGATTTCGGCAAAGTCATACAGAAGTTGCAAGTGTCTAGCTTTTAGGGATTTGAGCCATGCAAGTTGTGCACAAACTCAAGATACAAGGCGTCTTGCTTATCCCTCGGTCGGGAGCCCCAAATATAGCGACTGGAGTTTGTAGAATTCTTTAGGGATTTGAGCTGCCAATGATGCGAACTCAAGAACACGGAGTCTTGCTTATCCCTCGGTCGGGAGCCCCAAATATAGTTGCTGAAACAGAAAACACCATTATGAATGGAGAAACTTTGTATTACTATTGGTGAACAACCATAACCTCTGCCGTCTGGCCATCAAAGTCGTTACTTGGAACACACAATGGTTGTTGGGAAGGAAGCCTCTGGAGTTAGAGATTGCAAGTGATTCTCATGAGTTACTTCCTTGAGGAAGAACAAACATTCTAGTTGCAGCAGATGAAATGAGATTGACCAGTAGAAACCATTATGAATAAACTCAAACATCTCTGTATCGAGCAAGTCTGGACTCTTTGTACCTCAACACCTTGTAAAGCTCGACATTATGATCGAGTGCCCCGAGAATGGAAAACACCAAGTATTGTCATCGAAATCAGGAGAGCTATCTGTGGTGAGAAAGACCCAAAGCACGAATCTTAACCAATTGAAATTTCATCAAACAGGAAAGCAATTGAACACCAGGCATTGGGATTACATTAGCTTGCTTCTTATACTCTTTCTGTCTCTGTTGACAAGCAAAGACTATTGACAAGGAAACTCCAAGATGAGCAGGTGACTCAGGATGTGAAGCAGAACCTTGAGAATAAGAGGTGTCTATATGAGCCACTGTTGATTACTGTCTGGCGGAAGATTCTGGCGAAGTCACACGAAATTTGTAAGTGCTTTAGGGATTCGAGCAATGCAAATGGTGCAATGCTCAAGATAGACAATGTCTTGCTTATCCCTCGTGCGGGAGCCCCAAGCAATTTCAAAGACTTGTAGATCCTAACATCACGACCAGGTGCTCAAGGATAGAATTCACACCTAGTGTCATCATCATCAAGCAGAGAACTTGCAAACATCAATACAGTACGGAACTTAACCAATTGCAAATAAAGCATCCGTGGAAGCAAATGAGAATAAGACCTGTCTTCAAAAAGAAACCCAATTGAGTTTTCACCTTGGATAAAATCCCCATAAAGTTGTTCCATGACCAATCTTTGAGCTCACAATAGTAACAAGTCAAGTGTGTGAGCCTGAAGAGAGTACCAAGTCTGAATAAGAGATCCTCGAGCTTGAACACCTGTTATGCATGAAATGTATGAGATGCATGGTATGAATACAATGCCATGTTCATTCGATTTCCAAGGAATTCTCATGTTTTGATTTTTAGCAAGAGATGAAAGAGCTTGACACGAGGCTCAAAGATATGATTCCTTGAAAATGGAAGGAACATGCATGCTAGTATGCTAGTTATTTTTTTTTGTACATCATTTTTTGGAAAGTAAATATGCAATGATGCAAGGTGGTGGGATTTTGGATGTCTCCCACCGGACATGTCTGGATTTCCTCAAAGTTACACGACTCAGGTTCAAAGGTTCGGCACCAATTCAGAACTCCCCGTAGATCACGGGCCATAATTAATAGAAACAGAACCATAGTCATCATAACAGGAACAAAACCACTCGAACAAGAACCACAGTAACCCTCGAACAAGAACCATGGTAACCCTCGAACAAGAATAGCGGTAACCCTCGATCAAGAACCAAAGTCACCATCAATGTACCTGTTAAGCAATGATTGATTCCCGCCCCACTCACGGGTAAAATCTAGGCCAAGGTAAGGTCATGAAACGCAGTATACGGTCCGCCCGAAGGTAAGCATCATCACAGCGCGGATGCGGGTGACGATAATACCTCCGTTTGAAACCACTACTCTGCTCGTGGTCACATAATCCATCCCGAGACGTACACCTCGAGACAAACCATGCTCCCACTCTATCCTAGGGTTCCTATGGTTCACACATAGCCTGGGTATTGGGCCTTTTACCTCTTGAAACACCCACCCAACAGACAGATATCCAGCCAGTCCAGAATCTGATGCAGAAAAGTAAAAGCGCACATAGAATGCAATGCAAACAGGTAAATATGCAAACAGGTAAACACCCACCCAATACAGCCGTCATTTGTTACTTACAGTAGTACGTATTTTTATTAACATGATAAATCCAATACAAAAACACTGTGCGATACAATCCGAAATCCGGACAAAACAAAACAAAACACGTCAAACAAAACAAAAACATGTTATTCTGCCCGACGAGCGTTACAAAATACACATCAAACAAAATAAAAACACGTTATTCTTCTCGACGAGCGAACTCCTCCGAATGAAGATAATTATACCAATCTTCATCCCACTCAGTATCAGAACCATCAGCGTTGATCACGCCTGAAGGCTGAGCCTGCGCGTCCGAGCCATGGACTCCCAGGGGACGAGAAGCAGAACCAGTCAAAAGCTTCTTCTTCTCCTTCACCACCTTCACCTCCTTCACCTCCTTCACCTCTTTCACCTCCTTCTTTGAAGAACCCTTTCTTCCCTTAGCGCCCTCTTTAGAAGACGCAGTCCTGCGTGCTTGTTGGTTGCCTGACATGTTCCTGTAAACAGTTGAAATCGATTAATATGCGAGACAAAATAAAAAACAAAAAAATTTGAACTTCTGATACAATTCGGAAGTTCATTTCCGAAAACTGGGAGGGAGGTGTTTTCGGAAATGAACTTCCGAAACACCCCTGCGATGGACTTTTCTGCAACTTCCATGGCAGACCCCTAAACCAAACTTCAAACCAAATCAAAATGCTTCTAAACAACCTAAATACTACTAACAACCTAACCATATATCATTTATGCAATTAAAACCCTAAATAACATGCATTTGAATAATAGATCTAAAAATTTCAAAACTTACAAAGTGTTAGGATTGAGGGCTTTTGAATGTTGTTTAGCAGTGTGATTGGAGCCTTGATGCAGCTTTGGAATTCTGTTTGCACAAATTTTCGCCTTTGCCACTTTTTGTTTTGATTTAGGGTAAATGATTGGGGGAGGGGGAGTGTTTTGATAAATCTGCAGAAATCGCAGTATTTCGGAAGTTCACTTCCGAAACCCCTGCTTCGGAAATGAACTTCCGAAATAAGTCAATTTTTTCAAAAAAAAAGCGCTTCGGAAGTTTATTTCCGAAGCAGGGGTATTTTGGTATTTTCGCTGGGGGTGACCCCTGTCGCTACCGCGAAAATTAACAGAGTCGCCACTAACATATTTATCCTGAAAAGGAAGGGAATGTCAGCAAACCACAAAACAAGACAACGGTCTCACGACCAGAGAAAAAGGGTAAGGGAGTCGGTTACGCGAGGGGAAGGTATTAGCACCCCTCACGCCCATCGTACTCGATGGTATCCACGCCTGTGTCTAAAACTATGGGTGTGTAACAAATCTATGCTAATCTGGACTAAAATGAATGCAGAATGTAGGGAAAAGAAAGGATTGTGCTCGCACGGGCCCTACCCCGCTGCCTACGTATCTGTTTTGCAGAATCAGAGCTACCGTAGCTCGGCTAACTAATCTCTGTTTGTTTTGTGTTTTTTAGGTGAACGAGTTACATTCACACTCCGCTGCTCGACCTTTGGAGGCTTATGCTTGGGAATGGAGCGGAAATAACAAGCTCTTAAGAAAAGAAAATCAAAGAGTGTGGTTTGTGTTTTAAAAGATGCATGAGGAAAACCTAAGCTAAAGGGGAAAGCTTGCTACCTAATGTTATCATACAAAGGGTATCAGTCTAAACTAAACTAATCAACCTACGAGGGAAAAGGGAAGCAAACAATGAGCACACAAACGAGCATCCGCTCGTAAAGCAAACAAACCAACGGTACTGACCGAGTGGTAGAAAAGCGGTCCCGCCATAGCCAAGGGGAGCAGCTCAACCCAAGTCAACCAAGCATTAGACCTCGCGAAAATGATCGGGCCATAGACAAGAGGGCGGACCCCTCTCAGCAACCAAGCCGTCACGGATCATAAAGGAAAACGGTGCGTGCGTACACCGAGCATCATCGTCGAGCGACGCGAGCTATAGGAAAGGCGGGGGTCCGACTGCATGAACCCTTTTCCTGACATACTCGATAACAAGATCTTGTGCAGGTTCAGAAGCGAGCAACGCGTAGCGTGCGCATAATGAACAGACTCGATGAGACTAGGCGGGGGTTGATTGCTAACCCTTGACCGCATGCCTTCCATGAGGACTTAACGGAGTGCCATATAGGACTTATTACACCGTGACTCCCTGCCGCAAAGCACAAATATAAACACACCAACAAAAACAGAGCCTCTTTCGAGGGCTTGGCCAGATGCATGTCTAAGTCCTACTTCTCATGTTAAAGGATGATGCGAGAAAGCGATAAAGTGCGAGAGAAATAAAATGAAACGGAATCAATACCAAACGGATGATGATCCGTAAGCTAAAGCGAAGAGAGCAAGTAAACTAGGATCCCGCGAGCGAGCTAGCAAAAGCAACAGCAAACATGTCAGCACTCCGATTAAAATCCGCATAAGCAATCAAGAGTCGGCGCGATGAAAGTAAATCACGCGCCAACGTGTGCATCGGGCACAACGAATACCATACACCTGCAAGGGAAACAGAAATTCGGACAAGCAAGCATAACGATAAAGGATGCGTGTAGAAACGCGAATCAGAGAGAGGATAAATGTCGTGCCCCGCAAATAAAGCGGAACACGAGAGCGGGCATCGACCAGAGCCTCCATGTTGCCTTGCATACTAGCACACACGTTAGAGATAACAAAACACCGCAATCGGAATTGCGTTATTGAATTATAAGCTAAACCGGAAATGGATAACAGAATAGAAAGTGAAAACATAACAAAAGCGAATAAGAAGAAACATGAGATAGTATTCAAAAGCAAATCAAATATGTACACTAAAACTACGGAAGCCAACACAAGTATTTACATGCACAACGGTACACCGAAACGGCGAAACCGGACAAAAATGATGAAAACTAAACTCGTCAAAATTAAACCAAAATTTTATTACAAGGTTAAAACGTGCTAAAGAAGTCAAATATGCAATCCGAAATTACAAAATCGGCTCGGAAGAACGACTTTCGGAACAGGGGCAGTAGCAAAAACGGTAAAAAAAGTCGGCCGAAACCGAAAATAAACTGTACAAACAGCTCCGAAAATATTATTACGTATGAAAAACATTATTCACATACTCAAAAACTCTTCCTAGATCAAAAGTTATGGCCAAATTGGTAAAGCCGACATACCGCGCGTGTAAGTGTTGAAACCGAGCAAAACGCGATAAAAAGTAACACAGAAAATTTCCAGCAATCAAATACCGATTAATAGCACATGGAAACAACATTTTAACACTTAGAAACAAGCCACAAACAAAATCAACAAGTTCTATGTCGAAAAAGAAAAAAAAAGTAATTAAATGTCAATTTTCATGAGTTGTGAAGATGGAAGTGTAGTGTAAATGGAACCAACAAAAATTCTACATTATGGAGTACAAAAACCAGTCCCCAAAAGCTTCCTAAAACATGTTCAAACTCAATGCAAAACTTCAAGGTAATTCACATAAAAGAAACATGCATTTGCAAGTGAAACTTTGTGCACAAAATCAAGTATTCAAGTGGCAATTGACATTAAATTTGCTGCACTATTTTGACATAAAACCAGTCCCAAAAAGTCTCAAAAAAATGTCTAAGTTCAATGCAAAACTTCATGGTGATTAGCACAAAACTATGCCTGCAACAAATTCAGCACATGACATGTAGAAACAAAAAAAAAAACCAAGTAACATAAACTCATGGCAACAAACAGATCAAGAAAATTCAGCTTTGAATTTATTTCTAACCATATTATCCTCACCAATTCATGGGTGATATCCAGCTCTAGTGATCAAACCTTCACACAAAGCAATTCTAAACAATTTCTAACAAGCAAAAATTGGAAACACAACACAATCTACGCTCAAGAAACTAGTTCATATGCAACAAGAATCATCCACAAAATTCAAATTAAGAACTCTCACCATTATACAAAATAACTATATCTTATCCATATTCAAATTCAAAAATCAACCACAACACTAACTCTACTGAAAATTCAGCACCATCACTTTCATTAACAACTCAACCATTATCCATTTTCAACCATGCAACATCAACAATTTTCAAATAAAACTTCCAGCATTATTATCAATCCAAATTAACACCAAAAGACTACCATATCATCACCAACTATCATGCTATCATGCTTTTGTCAAGTAATGTATTCCAAAATTAAATCATCATACATTCTATCACCACAAATCAACCTTAAGCATGTTTAATCCACAACACAACATCAAGCTCATGTCGACAATACAAATTCCATAATGAATTCAACAAACATATGGTGTGCATCAATTCAAACTATGAGTAAGTTAACAGTAACGATAATCTCAGCCAAAACTTCAATAACCAAAACCTAATCCACCTTAAGCATCATTGCTAACGTTCAATTAACAATTCCAAATCATCACTAAAGATTTATAATCATGCTCAAGCATCACACTACTTCTAATCATCATTCAACACTCAAGTATATAACGTAGAGCATTACCTAAAGAAAATAGAGAGGAGATGAAATGGATGTCAGCTGTTGAAGTCGTGAGGAGAAGTAGAGTGCAACGCCGGCTTCGAAAACTCGACGGAGAGAGAGAGAGATCTACGGCGTCGCGCGTGGCCGAAAGCGGAGGGAGTGGTGCCGACTGGATATAGCGTGTCACGGCTGAATCGTAAAATGAGAAGAAGATCCTTGAGTTTTGATCAATTTGTGTTCTTGAGCTTGATGAATGTTCTTGAGAAATTGATGAAGTTGTTATGAGTTTATGAGTATTTTTGTAGTTTTGATTTTGAGAGTTGAGAGAAGAATTAAGAATAGAGTTTTTGAGATTTTTGGGTGAATGGAAGTTATGAAAGAAAAGGAGGGAAAATTGTTTATATAGGGTAAGCGGTGAAAAGTCAAAAATGCCCCCCGACGTATCTCTTTTTTGCTCGTTTTTTGGGGAAACGTGAATCGGTGCGAAATTCGGAAATAAAACGAACATCACTGTGAAGATGACCAAATTTGTGACTCATAGCCGCGAGAATCGTCTCAATCCGACAAACGGTGAGGAAATTATGCACGTTTGAATGACGAGAAATATCGGTTCATCTGGTGCGACTGTACAGAATTTTGCGAGTACCGTTCAAAGAACGCGATAAAACTCAAACTTCGGCTCAAAATCCGAAAGAGCACGTGTGACAAAGAATTGAAGATAACGAAATTTCCGAGAGAATGCCGCCGGAATGGACTTCATACGATAAAAATCGAACAAGTTATGAATTTTCGAACTAGGCGCGACATACTCGAAAACACATTTTTTTACCGAAAGATTGCGACGTTCCTTAAAATTCTGGGCACCTCTGGTGCATAATCGGCCGATGGTCCGAACATATGAAATCTTGGTAATGATGGCACGGATCCCCAGTTAAATTTTCAAGCGAATCCGACTGGCGGATTAGGAGATATGAATTTTTTAGTGTCCGAAAACCTGCGGTTCAGCACCATTTTCCACTGTAAAAACTTAGGTGATTTGCGAAT
Source organism: Vicia villosa (assembly GCF_029867415.1). Taxonomy (NCBI): domain Eukaryota; kingdom Viridiplantae; phylum Streptophyta; class Magnoliopsida; order Fabales; family Fabaceae; genus Vicia; species Vicia villosa. Next base: position 101,171,428 of record NC_081180.1, on the reverse strand, counting down.
TTGAGGACCTTCTTCATAGAATACGTTGTTGAACCCAACAAGCAAAATGAAGTAGACCTCAAGACAGAACTTTTGACATAGGTCTGGCTTCAAGACGGTGATTCAACCAAGAGATATGAATTTTTGAATATCCACAAGACAGTGGAACGGCGAACCCGAGGTTTCGGAAACAATTAATTCTCACCACTTTCCTTGATGAATTAGCTTTTGACTTGAACACGGAAGATGTAGAGAACAACAAAATAGTCCCGGCAGCGCGGGAATCAATCTCATAGTACCTTCCAGACGAGACTTGCAAATTTTCTCGTAATTACCCAGTTTAAACCATTTTTATGTCGCACTTCTTCGAAACCATAAGAACTCTTTTATTATTTTTCTTCACTTTTCGAATGACGAAATAAACGTCGTTAATAACTTATAGCTCGAATAAAGAGGGCAAATTTTGGGGTGCAACAACCCCCATAGGGAGGTGGCCAAAGAAATTTTCTATACTTGTTTTTTTTACCAAAATTAAGATGAAAAACATGTTTTATTTTATGTAACAAATACATATGGTATTGGTCTATTACAATATATGCATATTCTATTGTATTTCTTAAGGTTGTTAGAGCCATTAAATGATGCAAATGATCTATCTCGATCTTGCGATTTACTTGAACCATAAGCATTGATGAGTGAATTTGACTCTTCAAGAACAACATTGTTATTAATTTTAGAAAGTAAAGCTACATTATTACTTTCTTCTTAGATAACCATATAATAGATCTTATTCATTGAAGGCAAAGGCTTTGCCAAAGAAGACTTGAGACACATATTTGATCAGCTTTGGCAAACATTTCAAAGAACATTTTCCAAGAACACAATTGTTTGAGCTATTGGTGCATTAACATAGTTCAAAAACCATGAATGAACAAGATAGTTACATTGTTCCCATGCACCTCTTTGAGATTACCGAGATCAGGGACAATAATGGATCCATCAATCAAAGCTAATGTGTTTTTGGCGCCAAGAGCTCGTTGCATTGAGCGAGACTAAGAAAGATAATTGAAACCATTCAATGAGGTGGTGTAATACTAAGAGACTTTGGACCAGTGTTTTAAAAATCGGACCGGACATCAAACCGGTGAGAGTACTGTGTCACTGGTTTATTGGTCGAACAATTTGGTCACTGGTCGAACCGCATGACTAAACCGGGTTAAATCGGATAATTCGGTTGAATAGAGCAGTCGTTATAACAAAATTATATAGGTATAAAATATGTCGAACCGGATGATTCAGTCTCTACAAAATATAACTAGCACTTAATTTTTTTGAAAATATCATATTATAAAAAAATCCACAAATTCATAATTTAAGTTCAAATTTTACACTTAAATATCACACACAATAAAATAGTACATAATTATAAAATATAGGGTTAAATAAGTTTTTGGTCCCTATAAAATTACCAAATTTCGTTTTAAGTCCCTCTAAAATTTTCCTTCAAATTTCAGTCCCTACAAAATATTCCGTCTAAAGAAATGGTCCCTGACGTTAAAAGCCACTAACGGCTGCTGACGTGTCAAGACAGGTGGAATTTTTTTAAACCAATTGTTAATTGTTTTAATCCAGCGTGTTATTAAAGGGACCACACAGTGTCATTCCTTTGCAAATCCTTTGCCCTAATTCCTCTTCTTCATCTTCTGCATCCATTGTGTCCTAGTTCCTCTTCTTCTTTTGCCCTAATTCCTATATCAGTGTCACTTTGTGCTTCTTCTTCGTTCATTCCTTCAAGTTATTCTTCGTTCATCGTGACCTATGTCGTCTGTTTCAGTGAAATCGCGATTTGGTGGTAGGTTTTGTGGGTGTCAAGCTCGGATGGTGATGTATCAATGTAACAATGGACCAAATAAGGGGAGGTTGTTTTGGAGATGTCCTTACTGGAAGAATGCTGATACTTGTAATCTATTCATATGGGCTGAAGATGTTGGTGAAAAATCTGGAAATGAAGATCTTACCATTAGGAATTCAGAATTTGATGTCATGGAATCTGTGGGATATATGAAGTCATTGTATGAGGATGCAAGGAAGAAGAACAAGAACTTAAAGGCCAAGTTGAAAATATTGGAATTTCATGGAAAAATAAAGATGTTGGTTCTTGTTGTGTCCTGTATGATTAATTTGTATTTTGTGTTCAAGTGTAATTACTGAGTTGTTTAGGCTTGTGAACAATTGATAATGTAGTTTGATGTTCTTGTTTGATGTTCTTGTTTGATGTTCTTGTTTGATGTTCTTGTTTGATGTTCTGTAATGATGTGCCTGGTTTAATGAAATACAATGTAGTTCTTGTTTCAATTTTGTTTGTTATGATACACATAAATGAAAAACCAAAGCAACTGATAAAATGGTTCATAATACCAAAGCAACTGATAAAAACCAAAGCAACTGATAAAAACCAAAGCAACTGATAAAACCAAAGCTCTTAGATTCAGTACAAAACAAAAGAGATACATCCAAAAGTGGTTCATAATACATCTTCATAATACAGCTTAGATTCAGTTCAACACAAAAGAGATACTTCCAAAAGGGGCTCATCATACATCACACAAATGTTTCAAAGTAAATAACAAAACAGTAGGACAATTTTGGATCACTGAGTCATGCTCTTTTGGATGTCAGCCCATGGCTTGCTCCCACTAGCACTGCTCACATTAGAGTCTTCATCAGGAATTTCAAGTGGATCATTTTGATCCCTTCCAGGCCCCGGTATATTTTTTGCCTTCAAAGTCCTTAGTCTATCACTCTTTCTAATTGGAGATGCAGCAAGATTGGACTTTTTCCTTGGTGATATCATTACCTTTACCTGTTAAGACAAAAAACAGTTAACAATGGTTTATAAATACAGCATGCCAAGGTACATCAATTTTTGTTACAAACTTACAGGGTCACTCATAGTTGACATAGTTGGCTTGTTGGCAGCTTTGGACACCTTTGGAGCAATGGATGGTTTGACAGTTTTTGGAACCTTGGGGCATTTCCCAATAAAGGTCTTGGGACCAGATCTTTTACTCTTGACAGGACTAGTATCAATTCTCAATGGTGCAATATCAAGTATTTCCTCATCATCTAACAAGGCCTCCAATTCATCAGGATCAATTCCACAATACCTTTTCATTGCCTCAGCTGAACTGACAGTGTTTTGTGAATGAGGCACATCATTAGCTTGATTCTCACTTACAGATTCATTGGTATAAGGCACATCATTAGCAGGCATATCATTAGCAGGCGCATCATTAGATTGCACATCATTAATTTGCACATCTTCAGCTTGATTCTCATTGCTATGAGGCACATCTTCAGCTTGATTCTCATTGCTATGAGGCACATCTCCAGCTTGCACATCTTCAGCTTGATTCTCATTGCTATGAGGCACATCTCCAGCTTGCACATCTTCAGCTTGATTCTCACTTACAGCTTCATGTTGTGGCACATCATTAGTTTGCACAGAACCTCCTACATTTGCAGTAGACTTTGACTTCTTTGATTTCCCTCCTACATTTGCAGTAGACTTTGACTTCTTTGATTTCCCTCCTATATTTGCAGTAGACTTTGACTTCTTTGATTTCCCTCCTATTTGCACAGAAGCCTGCAACCAATGTAATTGTAAGAAAATCAACCAAAATAACTGTAACCAATTTAGTTCAATTACTTACCCTTTTTTGACTCCAGAAGTTCCCACATTAGGTGTTTGGCTTCCTTGGGTGGGTGCAACACCTGTTGGTACATCTGTTGGTACATCTCTTGATACATCTCTTGGTACATCTCTTGGTACTTCACCAACAATAACTGCTAGCTGTTTGTTTTTCTTACAAGTCCTTTTGTTATGTCCATATTCAAAGCAAATCTTGCACCTATGACTTGTGTTAGTCCTTTGCCACCTTGTTTGACTTTCTTCATCAGCCTCTCTTCTTCTCAATTTCTTTGGTCTGCCAGGGCCTCTCTTATAACTAGGTGGCAAGATTTCAGGGTCAGTGGTCTTTGGCCATTTGTTTTGGCCATTAATAGGACTGATAACTTCATTGTAACATGTTACATAGGTAGACTTATGATAACACTTGTGTACATAGTTAATGGGGTTATCTACCTTCCTATGAATGGCTGCAACAGCATGTCTACATGGGATCCCTACCAAGTCCCAAAAATTACAAGAACATGTATGTTTTGCCAAGTCCACAACAAAACTATCTGTGAACATTACATGAGTAACCTGAAATGTTAATCTACCTGCATAAGTGGGCAGCCAACTAGCACTTTTTTCTATCTCCCTATCTAACCTTCTAAGTGGCTTAGACATAATCACTCCTTTGTAATTCTCTACCTTCTCCCTAAGAGTGGCAAACCTACCCATTAGATAGTTCCTAATCCATTCAAACATGGTTAGTATAGGTTTATCCCTTTGCATCAAAATAGTAGCATTAAAAGATTCACTTAGGTTGTTCATAAGAACATCACACTTAGAGTAGAAGGGAAAGGCGTGCTTACACCACTTATTCTTGGGAATAGCATTCATCCATTCATAGGCATCTGGATTTGCCTCTTTAATTTGATTCATCTTAGCCTCATGGTCTTCAAAATAGGTTGCCTTTGCTGCAGCCATTATTAGATCTCTATAGAGTGTACCACCCCCAAACTTCTTCTTGAAGTTAGCATACAAATGTCTTAAGCAAAACCTGTGCTCAAATTCAGGATAGTCTTCCTCAAATACATTCACCAGTCCCTGCATATAAAGACCTAAGTTAATACTTAAAATCACATATAATCACATATAAGGAAAGAAAGATTAACAAATAACACCTTTTGCTGATCAGAAATGAAGCAACACCTATTATCAGAACCTATGTCTTCAAGAAGCAACCTCATAAACCAGCTCCAAGAGTCCCTACACTCAGTCTCCACAACGCCAAAGGCAAGTGGAAGATACTGATCATTAGCATCCCTACTGACAGCTATCAACAATATTCCACCATATTTGTTCTTTAAGTGACAACCATCCAATCCTATGAAAGGTCTACAACCATTCTTGAATGCTCTCTTTGTACCATCAAAGCACATGTAGCACCTTTCAAACTTAGGTGGCAAACCAGAAATGTTCAACTTAAATGTATTACCTATACATGCCCTTCTCAATTCAGCTCCATATGACCATAACATAGTGTACTGCTTGGCTGAGTCACCTTCAACAACCCTTCTAGCTATTTGCCTTGCTTTGAAAGCCCTACATCCAGTAATTTCTGTGGCAAACCTCAATCTAACATCAGAAACAATCTCATTCAATTTCATACCTGAATTGTTCTTCAACTTGTCCACAATTATTCTAGACACCCAATCAGCATTAGCATTCTTGTTGAAGAACTTTCTTCCACATTTGTGCTTCTGAATTAAAGTCTTAATCCTGAATGATTCAGTTCTCAACACTCTACTGCATAAAACAGTGTAACCACATTGTTGTTTATCCTTACAAATAACCCTGCACCTTTCCCCATCATTTTTGGCAAACTTAACTTCCCTCCCATTCAACACATTGTGTTCCAGTACAGCCTTTTTAAATTGCTTCAGAGATGAAAATTCCATTCCAACCTTGAACTTAAATTCCTTTCTAAGTTTTTCATCATCCCTAAACTTTACCACTGAAGGCCTACCACCATCACTATCATCATCTGCCCCACTATCAAGCTCATCTGTTAAGTAGTCATCATCAATTATGTGTTCCCTTTCCATCTCTGCTGTCATCATTCCTGTATGTATACCACCTGCACCATTTTCTGCTCCACCTGCACCATTTTCTACTCCACCTACACCATTTTCTGCTCCACCTGCACCATTTTCTACTCCACCTGCACCAGAATTATTGATCTCTTCACCTACATCTTCATCATTATCATTCATCCTCTCCTCTTCACTATCTTCAAAATGTATGCCATCCAAAGAGTCTTCACTTGATTCACTATCTTCACTATCTTCTGAATTAACATTGTCTTTTGGCTCAGTATATATCTCAATATCAGACTTTGTCTCCTCAGCACACATAGCTAACAATGTTGCATCCTCATCATTAACAAGTGGTTTTAGATCATTTTCAAGTGAGCCATGTTCGGACTTCCACCACATTTTCACATCTTCCTTTATAAATGAAGCATCCAAAGACTTAAGTAAATCACATGCTTCAAAATATGACCAGAAATCTGGGTCCTGACCAGCTATAGCAAAAACATCGCCCCCTTCATATGATACCCCTTCATCTCTTACAAATTTGCCATTGGTAAAAAAGACAACCTTAAATAACCCCATTCCCTACACATTTCAATGGTATATCAGACAGGGACTTGACAACAAAAATAGAACCCTAAATAATGGTATATTGCATGCAAGGAACGCACAACCCTAAACAAGTTTCAAGACAGAAATGTCGCAATTATTAAACAATAGAATCAGAAAGTGGGACTTACCTTGTCGTTTTTTGGGACCGGAGCAGGAGTTGTCGTTGTTGGAAGGGACAAGAATGGATGAGAGAAGAGGGACCACGATGAAGATTAGAGAAAGAGGAGGGACCAGAAGAAGAAGATCATGTTAAAGATAAGGCTGGATTAAAACAATTAACAATTGGTTTAAAAAAATTCCACCTGTCTTGACACATCAGCAGCCGTTAGTGGCTTTTAACGTCAGGGACCATTTCTTTAGACGGAATATTTTGTAGGGACTGAAATTTGAAGGAAAATTTTAGAGGGACTTAAAACAAAATTTGTTAATTTTATAGGGACCAAAAACTTATTTAACCCTAAAATATAATTGCAAACAAAAGTTGAATCGCAACATAATCTAATTGAATAATTTATAAGAAAATAATTTCATTGTCTACTAATTTAATTTCAATAAAAGAAAAATTGTTTCAATGATGGGATCTCCTTCAATATCAAAAGCAACCGCATCTGCAACAATTTTTTTATTTTATTTTTTATTTTAATTTTTAATTAAAATAGTCAAAACGATGTTGTTTTAAGTTTTTAAAATAAAAAAAAATATCACCGGTTTTTAAAAATCGTTGATTTTCCCGGCTTTAGCAGTTTACACCAGTTTTGACCGGTTCACACCGGTTCAATGACATTCCCGATTCAGCTATTGAATCAGACCGGTTACCTGGTCTGTTTCCGGTCCGACCGGCCGGTCCGATTTTTAAAACACTGCTTTGGACCTTCGCTTAGGGGAACATAGTAAACTGAACCAATATCACCATTAGAGATGTGAGCTGAAGCATGGACATTTTGTTGTGGCATGGTGTTGATTGAAGAAGATTTTGCAAAGAAATTCAAATAAGAATACGAATCAATGACTAGAATAAATCTTCACTATTAAATAGTGTACACTATAAATTTTGACACGAATGGTTGGACATTCCGCAGTTTTTTCTCAAAGACTAAAATAAATCACGTTATGTATTTGCCAATACGCAATGTGATTGATGGATATGAGTTTTATGTCAATAACGATTTTGAGAAATTGAATGATTTTGTAGGAGAAGAAGAGTTCATAGTTTTCTACTGATATCATAATAATCTCTCATAGAGAGAAAGATATAATGCAATTGAAGTATATAAAGAATAACACTTTGATAAAAATAATCACAGTTTCATTAACAAATAAAAACAGAAGAGCACCTATTGCTATTGGTACATTTATCAACTGTAATTTCCAGGCAGAGATTCAAGATGGAACTCATGAGGAATGCATTCCTTATTCTGTCTCAGCCTGCTGTTCCGTATATATGAATATTGAAGTTATTCTTAACAATGTAAGGTACTTTTTTCGGTTCTATACTTGAAGTGAAGAACAAATGCATGTGTTTAACTTGATGATGGCATGTACTTGTTCTCCAAGAATGATCTAAAAAGAATAAACGCTTCGCGTGGTTTATGAAGAGGAACCTCGTGTCCTGCACCTCTTATTGTCACGAATGTGAGCCCTTTATAAACTTGGCTCCATCCACTAACCTTGCCACTGTCATACCAAGGATACCAATTGACGACGGTTGGAAGCTTCAATGCATCAATAGAATATCGAGTCGCGGTTAGTGGAACTACAGAATCAGTGTCTCCACTGCAGCCAAAATACGAGAGTTAAGAAGAGTTCTAATTCTAGATTACAGAATACGGTTTCATTTGTAAACGATTTGATTTAACTAGATACATGCTTTCGGTCTAAACTTTGAACCACAAATATACATGTTCGTTACCTGAATACCCATATCCGTAGACTAGCATTGATAAGCTCATGATATATAGGAAGCATAGACAATGGTGAATCAGTCCAATAATTCCCAACAATATCACTGTCAAGAAATAAAATAGTAACATTTTAAAATCGATATTTTGATAGAATCATAGACCTCGATAGAACATGTTAAAAAGCATATACCTGCACGTTTTCCATATATATGGAATCCCTGTTACATTGGCATGAAGTGCCTTCTGAACATCTGGACGATTGAAATACAAATCAGAATACCTTTCAGTACACGGATCATATGCTCTTGACATCCATGGCTGTTTCGTTTTAGAAGATCAAAATGAATTAAGCACAATTTGAATGTATGCATTCGCAATAGATAAACCAATTCAATGGGTTGATAGCGTATAGAGGCTTACATAACGACCCTTCAAGCTGCGTTTAAGCGACACCGTATTGTTACAAGGTGGTGTGTAAATGCTATATGGATCGATGTTTCCTTGCTCAGCAACAGCGAGTCTAAGAGCCTGCATACATTGCACGGATGGATGCTGAGACGATCCAAAGTCACATGCAACTCTTAGAATTTTATATGTGGAATCGGAAATCAAACCATGTGTCCACCAGTACTCAAATGTTCCAATGTAATCATGATAATCATCGGTAACTCCATTTCCAACCTGTGCCAACAATAATAGAATTGTGTTAAGCATTTACTATAAAGTTTTCTTCTTAAACCGAAACATGAGATCCTAACAATCTTACCATAATTCCCTTAAAATTCATAACTGGATTATTGATTCCCTTATTTCTCTGGTAAACAAGTTGAGCCAATTGAGGAACATAATGACCTGAAAATCATATAACTTTTAACAAATTGAATAATTCTTCATGGTACAACGCACCAAAGTCGAAAACCGAGGAATCAATTATCAAACATAGATTCACCTGCATAACTTTCTCCAGCAATGTAGAAATCTCTATGTTTATACTGAGGAAATCTTTCAAACCAATTAACAAGAAAAATATATGCATCCTCAGCTGCAAAGTCAAAACAAAACCAGATCCCAAATCATTACAAACTTATACATCACAGACACACGACACTGATAGATGTAATCATATTCAATTGTTGCATTTTCTCAAATTTTATTAGAGTCTATATGTCCATTTCAATGTCTATATCAGTGCTTCGTAATTACAAACTAAATTACCTGTTTTCTTGTCACCAAATGTGTACAGATCTGCTGTTTTATTACAATAAGAAAAACCAACACCGGCGGGAGAATCAAGAAACAGTATATTTGCCACTGCAACATACAAATTAAGAAAAAGGCATAAATATTGGAAAAAACGAATCGAAACGACAAGGCTTGAATCTCGAAAATTGAACTTACAATTGTTCCAAGCATAAGGATTCAAGTAAAGTGATTTGCCATCAGACTTAATATGAAAAGGGCCAATTTCCTCAGAAGCACCATAAGCAATAGAAGAACAACCAGGACCACCATTAAGCCATAAAACCAGTGGCCTTGAATTAGGTTCACGGCTCAGTGGTGCTTCAGTCAACCAGTAAAACAGTGCTCTTCCATTCTGTTCATTCACAGTCACATAACCTGAATACTGTTCAAATCCAACATTCCCTGGTTGCCCTGGTAACCAACCTATCTTATCTCTCTTCTGATCTTTAATAGAAGAAGCCAAAGAATTTTCAATGGATAGAAACAAAACAACACAGAATATGGCATAATAAAAACAACCCATTATTCTATCAATCAATCAAACCAAAAATGAGAGAACCAATGGAATCAAAGACCAAATCTAGAAACACACATCCCAATAGAGCTTTTTTCACATAAAACTAAAAGATCTAAACTTCAATCTAATCTAAACAAATGCCAGGTGAAAGAAAGTAAGAGGGTTGAGAGGGTTAAGAGAGAGAAAGAGTGAGGAAAGAAGAGACATAAAAGTGTGGTATATATAAACAAGAACAAGTACAAAAATAATGTTTGTAATAATGAGTTGTTACCAAAGTAGCAACAACCATGCATTTGGTCTTAGAAATCAATAATGAATGGTTTGAATTTTCTTTGCTGTTTGTAGACTCATTGTTGCATGTTATGCATTGTATGTTATCTAGATAGTTGGGTGGAGCACATGGGATTTCTCAAAATTTTCCGTCTTTGTTGTGGCTAAGATGGATTTTTTTTCAAGTTTTTGGAGTGTATAATAATGTTAAAAACATCATTATTGAGGTTTTGAATTGTGATTGTGTCATCGTCAAGGTCAATGCTAGTTTATGCAATTGTTGTAACACTTTTAATGTTACTAATTTTTATTAACAATTCATGTATGAAAGTTACACAAGCATCTCTTTAACTAATTAGAATTTTTTTTTTTTTGGTCTAACTAATTAGATTTCTAGTTATATAAAGCTCAACTATAAATTAATGGTGAGATGACCTATTTCTATGATAATGAAAGGGGATGACTCTAATTGACCACCACTTATCTCTACTTATATTGTGTTTAAGATTAATTTTCAGATATTATGAATTATTTATTGTGGGTATAGTGGTTATATGGAATTTATTTACCTTTGCTAAAAAAAAATAAATGCATTTTATTTTATTTTGAGATCATGTCTTCCGGTTGATTGACTTGAGTTAAAATTCGGACAGATTTGGTTGATCGGATCGACTAGACCATAAATAAAAGGTAGGGCAGAATAAAAAGTTCAAAAGATCAAATATGCAATTGATCCGGTCAAAATCGATATGACCCATCTAATTCACCTGTCAAACCAACAAACCAGGGAGTTTGCTTGAGTCGCAGGGTTGTCTTGTTTTTTAGTAACACATTTTAGATGAACTACAAAAATTTCAAAATTGAAACAAAATCTCTACCTTTTTATCTCAAATTAAATTATGAAACTTTCATAATTAAAAAAATATATCTCTTCCAGCTGAGTTGAGATGGTAAGAGTTTCTTCCGGTTTAACTAGAAGTTCTGAATTTAAATCTAACTCTAAGTTAATTTTAAAAATTGATCTCATAAAAAAGAAGCTAGAGAAATAACATTATATTTTGGTTTTTTTGGTAAAATATTAAAATAGTAAAAGTGTAGATCTAATTTTAAAAATTGGTCCCAACAAAAAAGAAGATAGAGAAACAACACTCATTTTGCCGTTTTTTTTATAAATAATATATTAAAATAGTAAAAGTGTAGACAATACACATTAAACCATTGACCTTTGAACAACTCATATTTATATATTTATTTTAATTTCAAGTTTATAACTTATAAAAAATATTTTTGAAACCCAATTATTGTGGGTCTGGTTTTCCTACCCAAAGGTCGGTCGTATATATCATCATTAATCTATCTAAAATTTCAACAGTCATAATCAATTTTCTTTCCTTATTGTTGGACTCGACTTTGTTATCAATTTCGTTGTTATTGTTGATGACTTGAGTTCTTTCATCTACCTTCTTATTACTATCGATTTTAATATTACATGTTCATTTTGCGTTTATTATTTGTCATTTAATTTTGATTAAGACTTAAGAATTGTTTTTGGATTGGCCCAATGGCTAGGCATGACCCAATCCACTCTTGATTTCATAATGGCCCAATAGCCTTGGCTCAATCACCTAAGGACAATAAGAATGTCATCTCCCCTACCGTATTGTCGGGCTCTCTCCCCCTTTATGCCGTGGACAACACCTCATCACTGTACTCGACCAACTCAGCCTTTGCGCCAGCAATGAGGTAAACACCCTGCTCCTCGTCGAGGAGTCGAGCACCCATGCTCGATAAGCGTCTATGTTGATCAGAGATACCTCTCTGCAGGACCAATTACCATTTTCGGGCAACCTCCCAGGATTTCTAAACATACTCCTAGAATCTTAATAGTCACGCGTTTTGGGCCTAAATCCACGCCTCATCCCAAAACATGGACCAATGGCCAAGCGTTTGGGGACACAATTTCAAAATCTTGAAACACTCTCATGTATCTACGCTCCTACTTACTTGCTCGTCGGAGTGTCTTGCAAGTACACTCCCTTGTCCTCATCATCAGCATCGTGCAGACGTCTCTGGCCCACTTTCTAATTCTGATCACGCTCCGGATCAATGGCACTGTCTATGAGAATCATTTGTTCTCCCCGTCTTTTCCTCCTCAAAAATAAAAGACCAAAGCAATCTTTAACAACCACACCATGGCCAGTCTTAACGTCGATCACGATGTTCATAACATTGTTATCTCTCCCGAGCGCAAATTCAGCCTCGACTTTGCCAACCCCTTCCTAGAGGACATAGTCCCTTGGAAAAGGGATGGCGCCACCGCATCTCCATCCTCCGAAGATGTCCGCGATCTTGGCGACTAGAATGTTGAGCCCAACAGGCCCAAAAAACCTCAAGAAAGCGCGCTGGAATCTTCCCATATGCCAATTCGGGCCAACACCCTCCCCCTCATCACCAACATTGTGCTCGAAGTCGTTGGCCCACCTTCAGGTTTTGATCAACCGGTAAGATAAAAAGTTATTAATTTATTTTTGTTGAAGGTTAAGACTTGTAATTTAAGAAATTTTGAATATGAAATAATGGGCTATGTAGTAATTATTTCTATAATAATGAAACGTCATCACTCTAATTGACCACCACTTATCTTTACTTATTGTGTTTTAGATTAATTTCCATATATTATGAGTTATTTATTCTTGTTATCTATAGTGGTTACTTGGAATTTATGATTGTACTATTTTATATGTCTTGAAACGGCATCTACACTTATTTATTTTTATTAAAAAATAAATGCATTTTATTTTATAATTTATTTTGAGATCATGTTTTTTGGTTAATTGACTTGTGTGAGAAAGGTGTTCATGGTTTGGGTCGAATCGTGAACTTGTTTGAGTGTATTCATTCAGGGTATACCTAGCTAACTCAACTCACAATAATTTGGATGGTTTTAGTTGGATTTGAGTTTGAGTTTTTCAATCTTGTTAATATGATATTAACGATTTTTATTTTTATTATTATTATTTTAAATAAAAATATTAATTTAAAACAAACATATATGTCACTACAGAGCACAATTTTGTCAAGTTTTTTTATTTTTCATGGATATTACTATTAGACCAATAAATTTACGTATTTTATGAAAATTATGTGTTTTTATCAAATTTTCTTCTATTATTATGTCTAAGGCATATGAATAAATCTATAATATAAGAAAATTAATGGCTCTGGAAAACACCAATTTAACCTTTTGTCTTTGCCCTCCACCTCATCATTTTGGGGGTATTTTATGTCATAAAATTACTTTTTTCAACCAATGATGTCATCTGTTTTTATTTCAATTACATGTTTACTATTTTATACCTTTGATATCTCTCTTTGAATGGGTTGATGATGTCACATGATTTCAATCCAATGACACCTTTAATTCAAAATTTAAAAATTTCTTTTCTGACTCTATGTACCCTCACCTCACTGTATCTCTCTTTTCTCTCTGTCATCCTTTTTTTTTCTCTTTCTCTCTCGACTTCTTCCTATTCTCCTTCCTCAACCATCTTCCTCTTCTTCTTCTTCCACTATCATCGATATTCTGTATTCGGTAACATCGTCACCATCCTCTTCTCCATCGTATGATATTATCGGCGGCGAAATTGATTCCGACGAGATTCTAGGTTGTTCAGTCTATCGCTGGTGATGCACCACCATTTTAAAGTTTAATTTTATTGAGCACTGTATCCAATTTTTACCATTTAACTCTCTATGCAGGTCTGCAAAATAGAGTTCTTTTTGTTAATTTTTAGTTAGGGTTTCATCGAAACTGTATGTTTTTATGTCTCAGATGTTTCCAATCATTGAACTGGAGGAATTAATTAAAGCTTTTAGAAGCCTCGTCCTATTTTTTTGAGATCAAACAGTTTAAAGGTTTCTTTTCTATTTATATCAACCTGAGTTTATTTGTTAATATGACTTATCCATGTTGAACTTTAAAGGTTTCTTTTTTATGTTCTTGGTTGAAATTGAACATGTAGACGAGATTTTGCAGGTTATGAGATGTATATTTGGTGATCCTTGGAAAGCAATGCTTCCTATTAAGAAACTCGGTCCTGAAGCATATTTGTGTCTCTCTAGAAAAGAGTGGGCTTATTTGTTGAGGAGCTTCTTCAGTGCATAGCCGCCCATGTGAAAAAAGATAATTTGTATGATTGAAAATCTTTTATATTATTAAATGAAACTACGTGAGTGCTTTAATTTGTTTGAATCTTTGAAGGATAGCTCAATATGTAGATACACACTTTGTTTTAACTCAGACTTTTGAACTTTCTAATGCTTTAGAATTTGTTAATTTTAACGCCATCATATGTCTGATTTTTCATCTTTTTGTTCATGTTGTATTAACATGTGCAGTATCAAAGATTTTCTTCCAAACTTACACGGGGAACATATTGATTGTTTTGAACCCTTTCACAAAGCTTCCTCATTAAATGATAGCCATATGATGGCATAATACATTGGAGCAACATTTGGTGAGTTAACATTTAAATCTGTGTTACACTTTAGTCCATTGATAGATAAAATCTGTAGTTATTATGATAAAAAAGATTGAAAACTTTGAAACCAATTTGCCTTTCTTATTTTTGTTTTTCTATCTTGCCAATATGCCTTTGAGACCAACATTGACACAAAATTGACACATGTGGATGTAGTTACATTTGCTCGCTTCCATTTTCTCTTTATTGATGGAGCTGACATGTTTGTGTCGTACTTGATGTTCGTGTTTGTGTGTTATCTAGGCATTTGAGTGTAATATAATGTTGGTTTTATTTGCAGGACATCTGAGTTCTGATATTGACAGCAATGGATACTAAACCAGAAAATTTGTTATTGCCATCCTCGCCTAACCAACGACACTTTCATTTGATGAGGAGCTTTGGAGAATGATTGTGTTTTTATAATGCCTCAGCAGGGGGTTCTGTTGTTGGTGTTATGATAAACCAACATGACACTAAGTGAAGAAGGCACTCAAGAGAACCTTGACTGACATGGCTTCGGTTATTCCAAATGGATTTCTAATGCTTCTTTCGGTGAGTCCTGGGGTTCAACGAGGGGACTAAATGACGCTCTGAGATGCATTGATTTGACAATAAAGCATTCAGATTGAGCCTAGGTATTGCATTTTGAATTTGAGTTTTATTTCACCATGAGGTAACTGATTATTTCTGATCTCACATTTCTAAAGTGAAGAAGCCCATGTGCATAGTAGATAGATACTCATTCCTTCCTTACTTTACTATTATTCCCTCTTTCTCACTGAATAAAAACATATTCGGATTCTTGATTTCTGATCATTGTTAAAGATCTTACAAACTGAATCAACAGCCTAATTAATCATTATAACTCAGATGAAATTGATCATACTGAAGCATTTAATGCATCTTCTGATTCTGATTTGACTATAGGTTCAACATGGCTCAGCAGTATGTGCAAGTGAATGTGATGCAGTTTTGAATTGGCAATAAAATCATCAACCTGGCACTTAATCTGAATGTGGGAATGAAATAATTAGTTTATGATGTTGAATGTTATTGTTATGTGTTACTTTATCTTTTCTTCAAGATGATTACAGATAAATAAACACATGATTGCCTATATGGAAAGAGGGATTTTGATCAATACATGGAGATTGTTGGAAGTATAAAACATGATAATGTGGTTGATTTAAAATCTTACTACTGTTCAAAAGACGAGAAACTGATGGTATATGATTACTAAAGTCGGGGGAGTGTCTCTTCTTTGTTGCATGGTATGCACCATCTATACAATAACAATTCGATTGCTGATTGTTTTGGTACAGCAGGTAGTATATGATTCTGCAATATTTTTTTCAGTTATACTATAACTATATGTGAAGAATCAAGTGGGGCTTCACGAGCCTGAATTTTGTAACTGATGAAATCCCATAGGTTTGAGGAACAGGGAGACACTATCATACTCCAACGTCATATCTAGAGCAGAATCTAATCGAAGTTCGAATGCACCTTTTCTTCTTCTGTAGGGACGAGAGGTTCTGATTGTTCATCGTGTAAATAAGGTAAGCTCAATATTTTGGTTGACTTTAGTATGTTCCTTCCAACAATTGTGTCATTACTGAATCTGATTCTGAGGCAAAGTGCTATGTATCTTCTCACGTTATGTCGATGGCTTCAAGTACCACAATAGAAACAGCCACAACACCCGTTGAGCCAGTTGCAGCCTCTGCTGAGCAGATATGGATGGGTTTCCATAGACCATAATTTTTTCTTAGTTGAGGCTTTCTTTGTTGATCAGTTTTGATGATATTCTTGGAAAATTTATTTGTTGAGGCTTTCTTTTTGTTTTGTTTTACTGTCAGTCACCATATGTTTGATGATGGGTCTATGAGAAAATCCTTTTTAGAATTAACATTTAAGCTAATACTTTTCATGTTTAATTTGTGTGTAGTTTAGATATGTTCAGTTATTTATATCCTACCCATGCTTCTGATCTATTTAGTATATTCATCATGGAAGTGACAATTTTGTGATTTCATTTACTGGTTTGTTTTGTTTTAGTTTTCTATCAGTTACCACCATGTGTTTGATGATGTTTAATGGCACGAGGTTCTTTGGTTCCCATGGAGGAGATATTTCTATCAGGAAAATCGAACCAAACATGGTGATTGAGGATGATTTGAAAGCTAAAGAAATAACTTAATGCATGATTGGTGGATGCTTTGTATGCATGCATTCTGTTAATTTAGGCATGTGGTACAATATTCAGTGATTGGAGTACATGAAATTTTGTAATACAGACTAAACTGATTTTCATATATCAGGTATAAATTATATTATTTTGTTCCTACTATAGTAACAACACACACTTTCCAGTTTTCACAGACCTGTGTAAAGAGGGAAAATGTCATCACCCACTATAAAATTTCAAAACACTCTTCAATAGTTACACTTATACATATGTATTCTTGCCTAACAATTAGCATCATTTCAAATCCAAATATACAATTATGTTGTAAATGTTTTCATTAGTCTTGGACTACTATGAAATAGATAGACACAAATTGCAGGCGATATATTGTCAAAGTTGATAACAAATTAAAAATGCAAGTGTATTCAATATGGACAATATAAAGAAATCACCTTCAGAAATAACCAATTTTATCAACTTTTCCTTGGGATCTATTTAACACCATCACCTTCACTAACTTCACCAAGAGGTGGTTGTGCTTATTGATATGTAACAGTTGTAATAAGTTAATTAATATGTATGAATGATGATTTAGGAAGAAGATCCAAGAATAAACTTACTGATTGATGATGGTTTTGAGTTGTGATATTAACTTAGCGTGAGAAGAAGCTTGATGGCTTCTGTTCTAAAACAATTTGAGTGAAAGAATGCAATGGTTGCAAAGAGAAAAAAAATCCAAAATGAGTGTTCCACTAACATGCTCATATTCTCTACAAGAAAACACATAATTAGCATTAAGGATGCCCCTATCAACTACATCCTCGGAAAAAATCTATTATTAATTTGAATATTTTTATATACGAAAAATAGTATTTATGATAAAAAAATTGATTCAAAAATGGTATACAGAAAAAAAAAAAACTATTATTGATTTAAATGTTTTTATATACGGAAATTTATTATTGATCCAGATATTTTTGTAAACTATACCTAAGTAAAAATAATATTTGTACGCGGGAAAAAATATGTTCTTGATCTAAATATTTTTATATATGAAAAATGATATTTATAATCCAAATATTTTTTATAAAAAATAGTATTAAGTAAAAAAAATTATTATTTATCTAAATATTTTTTTTTATTCTTCTATTTTAAAATAAATATATTATGTAAACAAATGCGCATAACAGACCAGAACCCGTGCGTATGCACGGGTTTGTTACTAGTTTTATTAAACATTGTATAATGTGTTTCATCCAACTCTAGTTTTGGAAATATGCATAGTTGTATTACAGTTTTATATAATTGAAAAAAAATTAATAAAAATATATTATTCATTTGAAACACAACTTGTGAACTCAATTCAATCCAACTCATATATGACCGAATCAGTTTAGTTCGGTTTTGACCGCGAAATTGTAGATTGAATGATGAAACCAACCTATTGAAGTTTAAATAGATTGTATAATATATTAGGTCAAACCCAGTTTGACCTAACTCATATACAACCTTATGAAAAACAAACGATAAACATCAGGGCAACTACTAGTATGAGACTAACATTATCTTTAATGAAAATTATTTTTATTTAATTCACATTAAAGAGATTTTATCCCTTTAATTTCGGCCTTATTTATAAACAAAAGTTTTCTAAATTTTTTAGCCTTAAATATAAGCAAATGTCAACAAATCTAGACACATTTAATGCTTTTATTCCAAAACTATGCTTATATTAATTACTTACTATTGTTATGGGTTAACAATGTAGTTAAGGGTACATGCGTTATTGTGTTATTTCTTCTACATGAAATCAAGAAAATTAAATACACTTGACTATCTTTCTTAATAAGCGTGAAAGTTGTCTTTTTTGCTTATAAATCAGATCGGAGAAGTTGTATCAATTTTTTCATTCAAAATAATTTTGCATGTATACTACTTTGGATCGCCCACATGGTCCAAAAAGTTCAGAGGTCCAATGGTGGTGAAAGGCGGCGTTCGGTGTAGAACATGAGGACTCCTTTTTTTCACCAAGCAGGTAAACTCCGACGAATCATATTCTAGTCGTCCATATCGATATGACGATTGGTTGCACCCCACGCCCTCTCACACTCGTTTAATTGGTAACCAATTATCCTATTTCAATAGGAGATCATTCCATTTCTCAGGTATTCAAATCCTTTCTCATTTAAACTCCATTTCTCACTCTCTTAGTGACTTGAGTGTTGGAGTGTTAATCTTGTATGTTTGTCTCCTCTCCACCGTATCAGAATCCTTGAGCAACTGTGTAATACGGTGAACTGACTTTATATCGAAATGTCGCGGTTAAGCATGAGTCGCCACCGACTTTTATTTTATCCAAACAAGTTAGAAAGGCTAAAAGAAACAGAAAAAAACCTTTTAAAGAAATCTGAGTTCGGGGGGTAATTTATGCAAAGGGAAGGTGTAAGGCACCCTTTGCATCCATGGTTTTCCATGGGCTCTTAATTGCTTTGCTTGCTTTTGTTTTCAGAAAAAGTAGATGAAAGAGATAGGGACTTTAGCTTGTAAATAAGCGTTGCCCTTTCGAAGAATTTTGAGAAAGAATATAGCAAGAGGTTTAGAGCAAGGCAAAGCAATTAGGGGCAATTACCTTGAACTTAGATGATAGGTCTCTTTTTAGCCTTTCAGGATGAAAGAGTCTATCCTTGCCATAAGAGGGCAGGAAGCCTTTCGTTTGGAGGTTGAAGGGTCATCTCGTTATCATTCGCCCAAAGACTGACCCATGCCATATAGAGGCAGGTAGTCTAAGAGGAAGGATCCAGAATAGCCTTTCGTAGGCAACCAGAAGATACCTCAGCCTTTTTCGTAGGCAACTTCCGAGGGTCGAGGTCATGTTAGTGTATCGAAGGCAGCATCATTAGGGACCATGACCTTTAATCGAGGCAACATGGCTGAGGTATCCTCGTATTCGAGGGACTGGCTATTCTGCAAAAAATACATAGGGCAAAGGCAACGGGCAACAGGCAACAGGCAACATGCAACAGGCAACAGAGAGGGTTACCCAAAAGTGTGCGTGTGTGCACCAATCACGTGATTCAATTCGGAATATATTATCTTATAATTAAATGGCTCTAATTCAGTTCAAGATTGCACTCCCTAAATTACTAACCACGCAATTTAAATAATATAATCAAACAAATACGGGGGAGGGAAATTGTAACCAGCGGATCCCTTAATAGGGTTTGATATAAGTAATAATAAAAGCAGAAAACATTAGGGTTAGGGTTTAGGGTTACCAACACTCGTAGCTTTGGCGGTCGACAAACCCTGGAAAAAGAATAAACAGAAAAAAGGGGTGAGTGTATTATTTGTTCAGAGACAATTAGGGTTAACCCTAAAAATGAAAATAATAATAAAAGAAAAAGGTAAAAGAAACTTAGCTTCGTGTTTTTGAAGGTTGATAATTGGAGGTAGCCTGAAGCATTGACTCTGACCATCTGAGAATTGACAGAAAATGTAATAGGAAGAAATAAGTGTAGAAGGAATTCATTGATAGCGGGAATCAAACCTTAAAAATAAATAAAAGGTAAAAGAAAAAATTAAATAAGAAAGAGATCAGGACTTAGCTTTATGGAAGGTGTGGCGCGTAATCGGAAAGCATCGGAAAAGTCAACCCTGAAAAGGACACAGGAAAATAACATTTTTAGTGTAGGACTAATTCTTGCAAACCCTGATTCGGGCGTAAGTTGAATAAAGTGACAGACCGATTTAATTAATTATTGGTTTTGCAACCTAATTAATTAAATCGGCGAATAAAAATTTAACTATCGAACCCATTCATCTAAACCGATTTTAAATCAATCATTTAGTTATTTAATCTAGAAAACTATATATTAATTAAAACAAATTTAATAATAATAATAATAATAATAATAATAATAATAATAATAAAAACTAAATACCAAATTTTATATAAAAGCCTAGAATGCTAATTTATAACCCTAAATTGCCTTTAGTTATAAAAAAAAACAATTTTAAAGTAGCTATATAGAAAACAAATAAAAGAAATAAAAATTGAAAAAAAAATAAAGAAAATAAAGCAAGAACTCAGCTTTGTTTTGGCGTGACTGAGCTCTGAGGATGCATGGTGGATCTCCAATTTGTAGACGTTGGATGCATCCTTGGGAAGATCCAAGGGCCTTGAGATCAAGGTGCACCATACCGTTTCGTGAAGCAGCACGCACATGATCTACAGGTGAGAGCTAACATAGGAAATAAACAAAAACAATTTGTCTGAGGGAGGAATCGAACGGCCCCCCTCGCGCTCGTGACAATCAAAGACGTGTCTCTCCACTGAGGCACTTTTCGAACGCTGTTACAGATTCAACTTAGAAACAAAATAAGCAAACTGAAAATTCAAATCCAAACGCATGTGCGCCAAGACCCTACATCGTCTTCTTCGTTCTAGCGATAGCCATGGCTGGTTCTGCGACCTTGATCATTCCTGCAAAATAATCACTAAAAACGCACAACAAAGACCCAGATCGATTGTAAACGGCCCTACGGATTCGATGGATATCTTAATTCGGCCTAAGATTGCTTCTAACGACAGCCCCCAAATCATGAGGTCGAAACCCTAGCTATGGTAAATTCCCAAATACGCAACTGAAATCAAATTAAAGCAACCAGGGAGTATCATAACATCATTCTAATCATGAATATATGCTTAAATCATATTAAAAACACATGTAGGTATGAATTCAAACTCAAAAATTTTCGAGGCAAACCGTGAGTAATATGGTGATGATACTCGATGCTGCAGCGTCTGTATCGATTGCAATTGCTTCTGAATGATCCCAGGATCGTGTTTTAACCCTTAATTGGGCTTGAGAAAGCCTGCAAACTCCAAACCGAAATTGATTTCTTCTTGATTTCTTGAAGTCTTTTTTAGGGTTCTCTCTAGCAGAAAAGTCCTCCTAGGGGTCTGAGATCAATGGGTATATATATGTGATGATACTAGGTTAACAGAAACTCATCAAATCTTGGTGATTTGCTTGATTGAAGATTGATTTTTTGATGAATATTTTTTATTCTAATCTTGCTAATTTTGGATTATTTGCTCATTCTCTTACCACTCTTAGGGAGCACGAAATTCAATCATATATTTGCTCAATATTGTGATTGAATTTGATTAGAAACTTTTACCAAATCAAATCCTTCAATATTTCCTTAATTACTTGATAAAATCTCTTTTTTTTTAAGAATAAAAATTTAAATAAAATCAATAAATTATCAAGGATTTGTGGCATTGGACTTGGGTCTTCTAGAAGACTTGGGGAGCAATATTGGGCCATAAAAACTTGGGCTCATTTGCAAAAGAAATCAATTTGAGCCCTTTTATTTCACATTTTCCCTCTCAATTTTATCCAACTTTGACAAGGCATATCTCCCTCAATTTTTGAGGTATGAAAGTGTTATATGACTTTTTAGAAACCTTATAGAGTCCTCTAACCAGTGGCTTTGGTCTCATATCAAAATGATTTTCCATTCTCCTTGTGTGTCCTTTTGAAAAAAGTGACTTTTTGTTGACTTTTGAAAAGGACCTATAATGTTTTAGTCCATATCTCTCAAATAAAGCATTTTTAGACTTGGCATGTGAGAGACAAAATTGTAGAGAATCAAATTTCATTCCAAATGAGCCTTGGATGGAAAATTTCTGATGTTCCATGTGAGAGTTATGACTGGTCAAAGTTCAGTTGACTTTTCCTATACAAAACCCTAATTTAGAAACTTTTTGATTTGTTGATTTTTTATCTTTCCTTGATACACCATGATCAATTCTTGATCAAATGGTGGATGATACTTCAATATGAGGATTTTGACAAAAAATCAGGAGTTCTGACTTTACTTTGACCACAGTTGACTTTCTGAACTTCAGAGCTTTGAGATAGACCTTGATACTTGTCATAGAGGTAATGTGGGATATATTGAATCATATGAAATGCCTTGGAACCATTGATTCACTGATTTTCCTTGGAGAAGACCAAACCCTAGTTTCAGAGCCTTGCATAGGAGAGTGTTTTCTTGGAGCTTTGCACCCTGATTTGAATTTGTGTAAGAGAAGAAATATGGGCAAATTTTGGGGTATGACAGCTGCCCCTGTTCAATTATCTTAAACCTGAAGATCTAGAGTGGTTTGTATGCCAGTCGGTATCTGAAGGTGGAAGGTGATTGAACACTAGAATACCAAGAAATTTGCCCTAGCTGATGATGAAGGGACTTTTGTCGGGGATGGGCTTGAAGATGCCATCCAGATGGGAGTATGAAGTGAATTAATCGTAATGACTCTGTTGTCATGATTGTTTCTGAACTGAATACTGGGATTAGATGTGTGACTTACTCGTTGTGACTCCATTGTTGTCGTGATTCCTTTATCGTGACTCAGTTGTCGGGATTCCATTATCTTGACTCAGTCGTCGTGATTCCTTTATCTTGACTCAGTTTCCTTTATCTTGACTCAGTTGTCGTGATTCCTTTATCGTGATTCCTTTATCTTGACTCAGTTGTCGTGATTCCTTTATCGTGACTCAGTTGTCGGGATTCCATTATCTTGACTCAGTCGTCGTGATTCCTTTATCTTGACTCAGTTTCCTTTATCTTGACTCAGTTGTCGTGATTCCTTTATCGTGATTCCTTTATCTTGACTCAGTTGTCGTGATTCCTTTATCGTGATTCCTTTATCGTGATTCCTTTATCTTGACTCAGTTGTCGTAATTCCTTTATCGTGACTCAGTTGTCGTGATTCCTTTATCGTGATTCCTTTATCTTGACTCAGTTGTCGTGATTCCTTTATCGTGACTCAGTTGTCGTGATTCCTTTATCGTGATTCCTTTATCTTGACTCAGTTGTCGTGATTCCTTTATCGTGACTCAGTTGTTGTGATTCCTTTATCGTGATTCCTTTATCTTGACTCAGTTGTCGTGATTCCTTTATCGTGATTCCTTTATCTTGACTCAGTTGTCGTGATTCCTTTATCGTGACTCATTTGTCGTGATTCCTTTATCTTGACTCAGTTGTCGTGATTCCTTTATCTTGACTCAGTTATCGTGACTCAGTTGTCGTGATTCCTTTATCTTGACTCAGTTGTCGTGATTAAGTCTGTTTCTTTCTTTGATTGTGTCAGCACCATTCGTGGTGTCCGAATTAGGTCTTGGAGAGATGATCGTGTCAGTACCGTTCATAGTAACTGAATTAGATCGTAAATATTGTTTATCTGCTTGTACTTGTGTCCTGAAAAAAAGTAGAATTAGTTTTTATGCGATGTTATGATGCATGTATCATGAGTTTCTCAAAATAAATGAGAAACTAGCATGTGAGGTAATGTATGCAATGTATGAATATGTTTATGATATATGATGTCAGAATAGGATTTGTCCTTGATTGAGAAAATAAATCTTTGTATCATTGTGATTTTGATATCTGATCTTGTTTTGAAGATGCTCAACTGAGGGATTTTTGATTTTGCTTGGGGATGACCAGTAACTTGATGTACCCTGATTGGGGATTAGAGATATTAATACACCATGTTGGAGAAGAGCAAAGTGTTGGAGAAACGGTAGTGTTGAAGATGTAAACTCTGTTGGGGAGCCATGTCTTTGAAGATATCTTCTTGAGAATTGCTCTGTGGGGATATGATCTTGTGAAATCGGAGTTGTGGAAAGGCATGGATGCCTTGAATATTGTCCCTGGTATTATAGTAATTACCATTCCTGGATTTGATTAGGACACACCGATGAGTATTGATCAAGATGTCAAACTGGACTTGCATAGATTTGCCATTGCTAGTAGGGACTTTGGAAATATTTGCCTCGCGCGGACTTTATGAGATGTGCACTATGGGTGACATGCCTCTAGTACTTAGTATGATGCCCCTGATTGACCGGGAAGTAGCTTAAAACCCACTTGGGTGCATGTCCCTGATTGTTTGATACTTCTGAGAGATTTTTGAAACTCGACCTGATTGCCCCCAGGTTGATTGGGCAAACGTGCCATGCCCCTTGTATACATAGGAGACATTGCTCCTTTGGAGTAATCTTGTCTGTCGGAATAATTCTCAGTCATTAGTTGTAACCTGTTACAAGTTCTTTCTGATGCTAACATTTGAAATTATGTAGCAGAATAGGTTTAATAATGAATTCATGAGATGCAATGCATACGTTTGTCTTGAGTTTTTGAAAAACATTAAAGCAGGAGATGTAAAAGCGCGATATTTGTAAAAACCTGATGTTTGTAACAATGTGATGTTTGTGAAAACAAGATATCAACTAATCATTTGTAGTAAACCTTAAGGAGTCGGGATACCTTTTTGGTGACAGTATGCTTTCGAACTAACCATGCTTCAGTTAGGACTTTCAAGGGTTGTAACGTGGCTCAGTTAATGGTTTAAGAAACAAAGAATAAAGGCTCAAAGTTTGATTGTACCCACCCCTCTTCGTGATGATCTTCAGTCCTAAGCTCAGTTAATTCAGATTATGCATTCGGGTTCCAAGAGACTTTTGGGTTTGCACCTTTGATAATGATGGTGGTTCACAAGCAAATAGAACTTTTGAGATGGCAGTCACTTCTTCCTTTTGGTAGTCACAACATTGTGTTGTTCAGGAATTTATTGACTTCTCTTTTTTCATCTTTTTGATATCCCTAACTTTTGCCTGAACTGTCTATTTTGAGCTTACAGTCAGCGGGATGCCTTGATTTTTGCCTAAGTCTTCTTTTTGATTTTTGACTTAGCAGGCTTTTCTTTGTATATATGTTTTCTCATTTTTTATTTTTGAAAGATATTGACTGCCTTGCTTAATGATTGATGAACCATCGTTGGCTTTTGATTGATGTCTCCAACACTTCTTTGATGTGTGCGGATGATCGCTTGTGATTGAAACCCTTGTTGAAAGGTGTACTGAATGATTCTCTTAAAATAGAATGCACAGCCAAATTAACTAAGAACTACCCTGCCCCAGGTTTTGATTAGTACAACAAAGAAACTTCCACTTCTTAGGCTCAAAGGGGTTGACGAGGGATTAACATCCTTATATCTCCACTATTTAGGAATTGAAACAATGCCTGTACATCGTCAGCATAGTCCGCTTAAAAGCATACTGTATGAGGTTGCGGTATCGTTTTCGTCATCCTCCCTCAAAAGGTATACATTTTTAGCAGGAGTTGAGTATCATAAAACATATGAAAAGTAAAGACATAATTTTAAAATGAGTGGCGAAATAAATTATTCAAGACAAGCATATGCAAGGCACTGATGATGATTATTAAAATAAGATAATGTCTATCATAATTCGAATGTTTAAACAAACAGAATAGAAATTTGCAAATGAAAGTAAAACTAATGATTAAGAGTTTATCCTTCTAGCTATCCACATTATTAGCAGTTACATTAGGAGTCTCAGGAGGGTCAAACTCAACTTCTCCAGCATCGATCATATCTTGGATTTTGTTCCTCAATGTCCAGCAGCTATTCGTATCATGACCAGGACTATCAGAGTGGTATGCACACCTCATGTTAGGATTATAGCTTCGAGCAGAGGTGCTAGGATTCTTAGGGGGGTCCTTTAGAGTGATCAACTCTAACTTCAACAGGTGTTGTAGTGCTTGAGCCAGTGACATATTGATCTTTATGAACTGACGCTTAGGCGTGTCTTGCGTGCTTTGACGACTTCTCTGAGATGTCGGTGTGGAGATCAAAACTGCCCCAACAGATTGGCCATGGTTATTATTTGAATCTGACTTCCCACTGAGAGGCTTCTTTGTAATACCTGAGGATGTAGCGGTTTGAATCTTACCACTTCGGATGCCATTCTCAACACGTTCCCCAGTTAGTATAAGCTCAGTGAATCCAGATGACGAACTTCCCAGCAAATGACTATAGAAAGGGCCAGTCAATGTATTCATAAACATATCTACCATTTCTCTGTCAGCCAAGGAAGGTTTGACTCTTCCAGCTAGATCTCTCCATTTCTGAGCATACTCCTTGAAACTTTCCTTAGGTCCCATAGACATGCTTTGTAGTTGCATGCGAGTTGGTGCGAGATCGGAATTATATTGGTATTGCTTATAGAAAGCAACAAACAAATCTTCCCAAGTATGGATGTTGATAATTTCCAGTTGATAGTACCATTCGAGTTGAGTTCCAGATAAGCTTTCCTGAAAGAAATGGATCCAGAGCCTCTTATCTGCAGTGTGAGGCTGAATCTTCCTTACATAAGACCTCAAGTGCATCTTGGGACAAGAGACTCCATCATACTTAGCAAAGGCGGGAGTTTTGAATTTCGGAGGAATAACAACCCCAGGAACGAGTCCAAGTTCTTCAAAATCCAACCCATGTACCTTCTGGATTTCCAAGCTTCTCAGACGCTCTTCTAACATCTTGTATTTGTCATCGGGTTGTTCTTCATCATGGTAATAGTCCTCTTCTTCTTCAGAGAGTTTGGCAGAATCGTGGTTACTTTTTGCCTCAATTTTGGTACTAGCATCATCATCTTGCTCATCTTCGTCACTGTCTTCAGAGGTTTCAGCATCCCTGAGTTGCAAGATCGGTCTAAGCTTTTTCACCTTAGTCTTCTTACCCTCTTTGGGAGTTTCAGCTTCTTCAACCTTTTTTAGAGGGCCTTTGAACCTTCTTCCCAGATTGAGAACACCTTTAGGTTTCTTGGTCTTCTTTTCCTTCTTAGTCAGAAGGGATTTCAGCTCATCTTGCCCCTTGGACAAATTCAGGATCAAGGCTTGGAATTCAGTATTTTGAACTTGGAGATTCTTCACAGATTGTTCGAGATCCATGATGCTGAAATAAACAGCGAGGAAGGATGAGAGACCTATTGTAAGAAACCTGTTATGCGGTGTTATAAATGCAAATGCAATGCTTTCAAGGATCTTTAGGAATTAAGTTAGCAACATTTAGAAAATGATTTGGTCATGTCTTTGTCTGAAGAAATCTGATTTTTGTCTTTGAATGTCTTTCTTTGAGAATCAAGCTCACCATATCCAGTGGGTCATAGCCTCTGATTCGGGAACTTCTGCATTTGAAGGTACATGGCTAGAGGAAAATAAATCCTCTCGCCCCTTGATAGGTACGACGTCTCTGAATTGGAAGGTATGTGGCGAGAGGAAAGTAAATCCTCTTGCCCCTTGATAAGAGTTCAGTCCTTGATAAGAGCACCTGAAATTGTGCGCCCTAAATTCCTAAGATCCTTGAAAGGGTTAGTAAACATGCAATGTTATGATGTCATGATGTCATGATGCTATGCGGATGCAATGCATCAGACGAAACGTAAGGTAATAAGGACCAGTGAGCCCCACAAGAAAAACCTGCAAGGAAACCAAAGGGTTAGTAGCAAGCACAGACAAGTCATACAAGTCACACAATTTTTGGCTTAAGGATTGCATGGAGTCTGATCAGGTGTCCTTCCCAAGGGTATTTCTATGGATAAGGATGATATCAACAAAGGGTTCTACCGAGTTACCCAAAATTGTCAGCCCTCCAAAAGCACCCTCGAACATGATACATACATACCATGCAATGATACTTTGAGAAAGAACCTATCTGAGTTGTAGTATCGGGTAGCGACTATGCTCTCAACATACATCAAGAGTAGTCCCCCCACTACGTTCCTAAAAGTCAGGATGGGTTAAAGGTTACTAAAGGTCCTTAAGCTCCGACTCACCCACAGACATCCGCACGAACCTCCCTCATACAAGAGAAGCATGCAAACACCCATAGAGGCCTAACTTAAGCGTGAACTCTCATATTGACCAATCCTCCACATACATGAAGGAGGTCGCCATGACTATGCCACTTCCTATCTTAGATGTACTTGAATCCGGGTGTAGGATTCGTCCTTTAGTTAATTCCCAAAACGCCCCTGAAAGATAAAACAAACAAGCAAACAATAGAAAACATTTAAAGTGAATCCTAAACTTTTAAGGTAACCCCTCTTTTATAAGAAAATTCTCCCCAGCAGAGTCGCCAGTTCTGTAATACGGTGAACTGACTTTATATCGAAATGTCGCGGTTAAGCATGAGTCGCCACCAACTTTTATTTTATCCAAACAAGTTAGAAAGGCTAAAAGAAACAGAAAAAAACCTTTTAAAGAAATCTGAGTTCGGGGGGTAATTTATGCAAAGGGAAGGTGTAAGGCACCCTTTGCATCCATGGTTTTCTATGGGCTCTTAATTGCTTTGCTTGCTTTTGTTTTCAGAAAAAGTAGATGAAAGAGATAGGGACTTTAGCTTGTAAATAAGCGTTGCCCTTTCGAAGAATTTTGAGAAAGAATATAGCAAGAGGTTTAGAGCAAGGCAAAGCAATTAGGGGCAATTACCTTGAACTTAGATGATAGGTCTCTTTTTAGCCTTTCAGGATGAAAGAGTCTATCCTTGCCATAAGAGGGCAGGAAGCCTTTCGTTTGGAGGTTGAAGGGTCATCTCGTTATCATTCGCCCAAAGACTGACCCATGCCATATAGAGGCAGGTAGTCTAAGAGGAAGGATCCAGAATAGCCTTTCGTAGGCAACCAGAAGATACCTCAGCCTTTTTCGTAGGCAACTTCCGAGGGTCGAGGTCATGTTAGTGTATCGAAGGCAGCATCATTAGGGACCATGACCTTTAATCGAGGAAACATGGCTGAGGTATCCTCGTATTCGAGGGACTGACTATTCTGCAAAAAATACACAGGGCAAAGGCAACGGGCAACAGGCAACAGGCAACAGGCAACAGGCAACAGAGAGGGTTACCCAAAAGTGTGCGTGTGTGCACCAATCACGTGATTCAATTCGGAATATATTATCTTATAATTAAATGGCTCTAATTCAGTTCAAGATTGCACTCCCTAAATTACTAACCACGCAATTTAAATAATATAATCAAACAAATACGGGGGAGGGAAATTGTAACCAGCGGATCCCTTAATAGGGTTTGATATAAGTAATAATAAAAGCAGAAAACATTAGGGTTAAGGTTTAGGGTTACCAACACTCGTAGCTTTGGCGGTCGACAAACCCTGGAAAAAGAATAAACAGAAAAAAGGGGTGAGTGTATTATTTGTTCAGAGACAATTAGGGTTAACCCTAAAAATGAAAATAATAATAAAAGAAAAAGGTAAAAGAAACTTAGCTTCGTGTTTTTGAAGGTTGATAATTGGAGGTATCCTGAAGCATTGACTCTGACCATCTGAGAATTGACAGAAAATGTAATAGGAAGAAATAAGTGTAGAAGGAATTCATTGATAGCGGGAATCAAACCCTAAAAATAAATAAAAGGTAAAAGAAAAAATTAAATAAGAAAGAGATCAGGACTTAGCTTTATGGAAGGTGTGGCGCGTAATCGGAAAGCATCGGAAAAGTCAACCCTGAAAAGGACACAGGAAAATAACATTTTTAGTGTAGGACTAATTCTTGCAAACCCTGATTCGGGCGTAAATTGAATAAAGTGACAAACCGATTTAATTAATTATTGGTTTTGCAACCTAATTAATTAAATCGGCGAATAAAAATTTAACTATCGAACCCATTCATCTAAACCGATTTTAAATCAATCATTTAGTTATTTAATCTAGAAAACTATATATTAATTAAAACAAATTTAATAATAATAATAATAATAAAAACTAAATACCAAATTTTATATAAAAACCTAGAATGCTAATTTATAACCCTAAATTGCCTTTAGTTATAAAAAAAACAATTTTAAAGTAGCTATATAGAAAACAAATAAAAGAAATAAAAATTGAAAAAAAATAAAGAAAATAAAGCAAGAACTCAGCTTTGTTTTGGCGTGACTGAGCTCTGAGGATGCATGGTGGATCTCCAATTTGTAGACGTTGGATGCATCCTTGGGAAGATCCAAGGGCCTTGAGATCAAGGTGCACCATACCGTTTCGTGAAGCAGCACGCACATGATCTGCAGGTGAGAGCTAACATAGGAAATAAACAAAAACAATTTGTCTGAGGGAGGAATCGAACGGCCCCCCTCGCGCTCGTGACAATCAAAGACGTGTCTCTCCACTGAGGCACTTTTCGAACGCTGTTACAGATTCAACTTAGAAACAAAATAAGCAAACTGAAAATTCAAATCCAAACGCACGTGCGCCAAGACCCTACATCGTCTTCTTCGTTCTAGCGATAGCCATGGCTGGTTCTACGACCTTGATCATTCCTGCAAAATAATCACTAAAAACGCACAACAAAGACCCAGATCGATTGTAAACGGCCCTACGGATTCGATGGATATCTTAATTCGGCCTAAGATTGCTTCTAACGACAGCCCCCAAATCATTAGGTCGAAACCCTAGCTATGGTAAATTCCCAAATACGCAACTGAAATCAAATTAAAGCAACCAGGGAGTATCATAACATCATTCTAATCATGAATATATGCTTAAATCATATTAAAAACACATGTAGGTATGAATTCAAACTCAAAATTTTTCGAGGCAAACCGTGAGTAATGTGGTGATGATACTCGATGCTGCAGCGTCTGTATCGATTGCAATTGCTTCTGAATGATCCCAGGATCGTGTTTTAACCCTTAATTGGGCTTGAGAAAGCCTGCAAACTCCAAACCAAAATTGATTTCTTCTTGATTTCTTGAAGTCTTTTTTAGGGTTCTCTCTAGCAGAAAAATCCTCCTAGGGGTCTGAGATCAATGGGTATATATATGTGATGATACTAGGTTAACAAAAACTCATCAAATCTTGGTGATTTGCTTGATTGAAGATTGATTTTTTGATGAATATTTTTTATTCTAATCTTGCTAATTTTGGATTATTTGCTCATTCTCTTACCACTCTTAGGGAGCACGAAATTCAATCATATATTTGCTCAATATTGTGATTGAATTTGATTAGAAACTTTTACCAAATCAAATCCTTCAATATTTCCTTAATTACTTGATAAAATCTCTTTTTTTTAAGAATAAAAATTTAAATAAAATCAATAAATTATCAAGGATTTGTGGCATTG
Organism: Vicia villosa; assembly: GCF_029867415.1. Lineage (NCBI taxonomy): Eukaryota > Viridiplantae > Streptophyta > Magnoliopsida > Fabales > Fabaceae > Vicia > Vicia villosa. Next base: position 101,139,433 of record NC_081180.1, on the reverse strand, counting down.
GACTTGGGTCTTCTAGAAGACTTGAAGGATTTCTGATGTTCCATGTGAGAGTTATGACTGGTCAAAGTTCAGTTGACTTTTCCTATACAAAACCCTAATTTAGAAACTTTTTGATTTGTTGATTTTTGATCTTTCCTTGATAAACCATGATCAATTCTTGATCAAATGGTGGATGATACTTCAATATGAGGATTTTGACAAAAAATCAGGAGTTCTGACTTTACTTTGACCACAGTTGACTTTCTGAACTTCAGAGCTTTGAGATAGACCTTGATACTTGTCATAGAGGTAATGTGGGATATATTGAATCATATGAAATGCCTTGGAACCATTGATTCACTGATTTTCCTTGGAGAAGACCAAACCCTAGTTTCAGAGCCTTGCATAGGAGAGTGTTTTCTTGGAGCTTTGCACCCTGATTTGAATTTGTGTAAGAGAAGAAATATGGGCAAATTTTGGGGTATGACTGTTGAAAGTATTTGTGGGTAAATATTTTCGGTAATATATCGTATCCACAGGGATTGGTTAATATCACTGCCGTTCTATAGTTGTTTATTTTGAGTTAGGAAAATTGAGTTGGTTTGTTTTATGATTCTAATAATATCAGAAGCAAATAATAAAATAAAAGCAAGTAAAGGACTTTGTGTTAACAAGTAAAGAAAGATGTTGAGCCTTTAGGGTTCATCAACCTAATCCTATACAATTATCAATTAATTCACAATAGAACAATCCTTTGAATCATTATCTTCACTTATCCTCAAATAAGATTCCATGTCTGCAAATCAAATTAGATAAACTTTTACCGGTATGAGATTCGATCTCTCCAAATATCAATATCGGTAATAGTAATTAAGAACGATAATTATGAAAACCCAATCACAATTCCATCTCTGCAAATTATAATTGAACCAATATAGTAACCTAGGGCAAAAGTAAAAATCCTCTCTTTCGATCAAAGATTCAACAATGATGTAAATTAAAACAAGGTTTCTTATTGATAATAAATTCAAACAATTGTTCACAGGAATTAATCAATGGTAATGTATATTCATAGGTTAACTACTACCTTAGACTCAACAAGAGGGATTTAGCTCTCCATAGACATGAAGAACACACAAGAATTAATAGAGGAATTCATCTTCATCAATGGAATGTCTTCAATTGGTAAAGAATTGGCCTTCAATTGTTGTTCTTGATTGCAAACTCAGAATGCTCTCCTAATTTCGCTCTTCACAAAGTTCTCTAACCACCCTTTTTCTCTTGGAAGCTAGGGCTTTTAAACAGAATTTTTGGGCTTTTAACGCCGAGGCCGCGGCGCGGCAACGGGCTGGCGCGGCGCGCCCCTCAAACAGAGATATTTTCGCGGCGCAAGGAAGAACTCTCGCGGCGCGACCTTTGCAAAAACCAACTTTTTCCTTTGCCTTTGAGACTTCAAGCTCTCTATCCTCCTCATGTTCTTCTTAAGTTCCAATTCAGCTCAAAACCTGCAACAATAACACCCACAAGTGATTCGATTTGCTTTATACATGAACTAAACTTATTCAGTTCAATTCTTCATAAAAACCTATGGATTCATCACATTTTGCATTGGTTTGGAGACTAAATCACTTCTATTAACACATGAATTTACCATTAATTTACTCCTAACAAACTCTCCCCAACTTAGAGTTTTGTTTGTCCCTAAACAAAATTACTTACCTCCAGCAAAGTTTACCGACAATCAAGCAACAAGTTTTTCAAAAAAATTTTCTCAAGTGGTTCAATCCAGTAACTAAGTCAAATACTCCTCTTCTACCTGCAAACTCAGAACATCCACATGAAACAAACGTTGAAAGCAAATTACCTCCAGAAGTTCAAAACACTACACAATTGTAATTGAATCAGCACTAATCACTCTCATCAAAAAGTATGATGAATAAAAGAGGGGTTAAACACTCATCCAAACAATTAAATCAACAAAGATCCATATCATACGTTCACCAAATTGCTCGCATCAAGTCTTGTGGAATCTGAGAATCAGAAGGTCTTTCTATGGTTGTAATGTGGTTTAGATTCAAAGAAAAGAAGATAATCAAGGGTTGTTCCTAATATAGGGAAGCATCCAATTCATAACTTATTTCTTTTTCTCTAAAACTCTACTTCCTTTACCTGTCCATCTTTTTTCATTCATTCGTAGCTTGATTCTTCTTTTTCACTTTTTTTTTTCAACAATCTTTATATTCAAACGTTGTTACTTCTCTTTTTTTTCAAGCTACGACTTCTTTTATCTTTCACCGATTACCATAAGTACTTACTCTTCTTTTGAATGTGACTCTCCCCAACTTGGAGATCAACCTGTATTCAGATTATATGAATGCTCCCCTACTTTCTAAAAAAGGTTAAAGAGAAAACACATCACCAAATTTTATGGTTAATGGTCCTGAACAAAACTTTTTATTGAGATCAAAACTCACCAGATATTTTCCTTGGTGTATATTATAATGCTTATCTTGACCTCAGGCTCAAAGAATGGTTAGCAAAGGATCGCACTCTCACAGAAGAAAATAAGTTGTGCATTAGAATAGGCTAAAAGAACTCTCAGATTCAAACAAGTGCCTAAATCACTTTCACCGATTTCCACAGACGATGCAACAAATGGTTTAGCATGATACAAACAAGTCAAAACAATTGATGGTCTCCTGCATATAGTAAACAATGGAAAGCTTTCCTCACAATGGTTAAGGCTAAGTTGATCCAATAAACAATGTACCATAAAGAACTTCTGACAGTATTTACTAACACCTTAAGTTTCATTGCACACATTAAGAGTTTGAGTTTGAAAATTCATACCTGCTTTGTTACTTATTGAAAAAGAAAGTGAAACTGAAAAAGTTTGAACATTCACTTCCTACCACTTTCATACATGTTGCTTCCTTGTTGATACTTCGCTTGAGATTCTCGCTTTGTTATGGGACTACCTACTCTAACTGGGAGTACAAAAAAAAACTAAACTGAAAGAAACAACGAATTGCAAAACTTAACATAACTTAATTCAAATAAAACAAGTCATAGTGACCACTAAGGTTCACTAGAGTCTAGATCAGATAAACAGAAAACAAAAAACAGCAGTCTTATCATCAACTCAATTACCAACACAAAACAATTTTTCACTCACTCGTACATCACCTCTCAAATCTCAAACAAACATGGCATCAATATCTGCCTCAATATCCGCCTCATTCTCCTGGCCTTGGTTATCAGCCCCAGCAGTACCACCTGCATCAGCACCTGTACCAGTACCTGCATCCCCCCCAACAGGAAAAGGGTTGGTCTCCGGCCAACCACAGTAAGTGAAGTAGCTTTCCCTGGTTGGGAAAGTTCTCTCTTCAGGAGCTACAGACAGGTTCCTGAATTGTTGCTGCATAGCATCGTGCAGAAAGATCTGGGACCTCTGATTTGCTTCAAACATAGCAGAATAATAATGATGGGCTACCAGAGGGTCAAAAGGGGCTGCACTACCCTGAGGGGGTGCTGCAGAAACAGAAGGTCCAGCTGGAGGAGGATCGGTTGCTTGATCCCTGTAGTATGGCTTTGCACAAAACCTGTCAATATAAACATCATCAATAAATGTGTTAATAACGTGATGTCCCTGTCCAGGAATTTCCACTCCGGCTTCTTTACAAAGCCCCATAATCAATCCAGGTAGTGGCAACACACATTTGGCATTAATGCCATGTTGTGTGTCACTCAATGCAGCTCGGCGCAGTTCATTCGAAAGAATGAAGGCAGCATCAACAGTGTTCTCGGTCATGATGGCGGTTATCAGGAATGCCAATTCAAGCGGAACCGTGGTAACATGTGTCCTTGGCCTGATGTTGTACAGGATCACTGATAAAATGCCCCTTGCATGAATGCTCAGATCCTTCCTGTTGTAGTGGGTTGGATTTCCTTGCCGGCTAAGCTCTGGTCCTCTCCCTGGAATACAAATTGTTTCAGACATCAGCTCCACAAGATTGACGCAGTTAGTTACATTTTGTCTGTAGAAACACCTCTCATTGCCCGTCAATTGGAGGGGTTCCCCTAAAAATTCATTGATTGAAGCTCTATCAAATGCCACAGTTTTTCCTCTTACATAGGATTGATATGTGTAGGCTACTGATTCATCGGTGGTTTTGATAGCGTTTGCATAGAATTCCTTTACTATGTCATAGTCAATGACGGTGTGTGGTTCGAACACACGTTGCCAGTTCCTATTCTCAAGAAAATCCCACATAGCAGCAAAAGGACCCCCTCCTTGTCCTAAGGGGACAACCACTTTCTCAGTTAAAATGGTGCGGGAACCCAGATTCTTGAACCTGTCTGCTTGGGCCCGACCTAGAAATCTATCAGCTTGGTTTGCAGTAGCACGGGATCCTCTAGGACCAGAGCTTGTGGACTTTGTGCGCACTCTCTTGGCTGGGTTCATCTGCAATGATCACAACAAAAGACAAAGCAGCAGAAAAAAAAATCAGAACAGAAAATTTTAAGAAAAACTCTCCAGTCGCGGCGCGGCTGCGGCGTATCTGAAAACTCTTCCCTGCCTGGGGTCTGTGTTTGGATCCCCAATATTGCTGAACAGACCAGGATACAGCATTTGCACAACAATTTGATGTCACCTACCCTAGGGTTTTGCTTAAATGCGACTAGATTCCTCCTACCTAAGATTTAGGGTTCTTTGCAGAGAAAGAACTTATTAGCACACAAGAGTGAAAAAGGAGGGACATACCTTATTGAGGATTGATTGATGATAGGATTTGGAACGAAGATGAACGAGAGTGAACCAGAGTGTGAGATTTCGCTCTATGGGTGTGGTTGAGTTTCAAAAGAGAGAAAGGGGGGAACTGAGCAGTTTCCAAATAAAATGAATATATTATTCTTTTCGCAGCACCGCGGCGCGCAAGGTTACCCCCGCGACGCGCAAATATCTCTATTTGGCGTCGCGGCGCGCACATTATGTCCGCGGCGCGGTTCTTTAAAAATTTTGAACTTTTTTTTTTCTGCTTGTTTCCCCACTTCACTCTTTTGTAACTTCCCCTGTGCTGATGGCACTGATTGATGATAACCCATATAAAGATAAAAATTGAAATTAAAAGAAAATTAAAATGAAATATGCTTACTCTGTTGGGTTGCCTCCCAACAAGCGCTTCGTTTAACGTCGCATGGCTCGACGGTTAAACTCCTTTGACTAGGAGTTCAACAGGGAGATTGTGCATACTTCTCTATCAAACTCTCCCCCAAGATAGCTTTTTAACCGCTCTCCATTAACGGTCCAACTGTCTTTGGTCTTACCATCTTCAATAGTAATGGCCCCGTAGGGTTTAATTTCCTTGATTATAAACGGTCCTGACCACTTAGACTTCAATTTGCCTGGGAAGAGCCTGAGCCGGGAATTGAATAGTAGCACAAGGTCGCCCACCTTGAACTCTTTCTTTTTGATTCTCTTATCATGGTACCTTTTCATATTTTCCTTATACATTTTATTAGACTCATATGCTAGGTACCTGAATTCCTCAAGCTCATGGAGTTGATTCTTCCTCTTCTTATACGCCAAACTATCATCTCTATTGAAGAAACGAAGGGCCCATAGTGCTTTGTGCTTCACCTCTACCGGTAAATGACATGCCTTACCATAAACCATTTGAAAAGGTGATGCACCAGTTGGTGCTTTGTATGCTGTCCTATAGGCCCACAAGGCATCGTCTATCCTTACCGACTAGTCTTTACGGGACTCTGACACTGTCTTCTCGAGAATGTTCTTGATTGCTCGATTTGAAATTTCTGCTTGCCCGTTGGTTTGGGGGTGATAAGGTGAAGCTATCTTGTGGTTGATATGATATTTGTCCAGCACTTTTGCCACCTGTTCATTAACAAAATGAGATCCACCATCGCTTATGATCACTCTAGGCATGCCAAAACGTGTGAATATGTTACGATTTAAAAATTTTAGCACTGTTTTGGCATCCGCCTTTGGTGTAGCGATGGCTTCAACCCACTTGGAAACATAATCCACTGCAACTAAAATATATTCGTTAGTAAAATAAGGAAGAAATGGCCCCATAAAATCGATGCCCCAACAATCAAAAACTTCTACTTCAATGATGGTTTGAAGTGGCATCTCATCTCGTTTACTTATCCCACCAACTCTTTGACATTTGTCACAACTCTTTGCATGGTGATGGGCGTCTTTGAAAATTGTTGGCCAGAAAAATCCGGATTGGAGGACCTTTGTTGCTGTCCTCCATCCATTAAAATGACCACCACTCGGTGAATTATGACAATGCCACAAGATTTGTTGGGCTTCTTCTTCAGTAACACATCTCCTTAGAATTCCATCCTTACCTATCTTGAACAAGTATGGGTCGTCCCACACATAGTACTTTGCATCGGCTAACAACTTTTTCTTTTTGTTCCAATCAAAGTCCTCCGGTATCATACCGGTTGCTTTATGATTAGCCAAGTCGGCGAACCATGGTCTTGTTTGTATTTCAAAAAGTTGTTCATCCGGGAATGTCTCATTTATTTCAGCTTCTTGGTTGGTGACATTTACATTGACCAAACGGGATAAATGATCTGCTACCACATTTTCTGACCCTTTTTTATCCCGGATTTCTATGTCAAATTCTTGTAAAAGAAGGACCCAACGAATGAGTCTTTGCTTCGAATCCGGTTTGGTGAGCAAATATTTTATGGCCGCATGGTCTGTGTAAATCACCACTTTTGACCCAATGAGATAGGATCTGAATTTTTCAAGAGCATACACTATAGCTAAAAATTCTTTTTCTGTGGTAGCATAATTGACTTGAGCGTCATTTAGCACCTTGCTTGCATAGTGTATGACATGAAAAACTTTTCCTTTCCGTTGGCCTAACACCGCACCTATGGCATAGTCGCTAGCATCACACATAAGTTCAAAATGGTTTTTCCAATCTGGTGCTACTATCACAGGTGCGGTAGCTAGCCGTTCTTTCAGGTCATTGAAGGCTTTAACACAAGATTCATCAAAATTAAAACACGTACCTTGGTTGAGTAGATTACTCAAAGGCTTGGCAATCTTGGAAAAATCTTTAACAAACCTTCTGTAGAATCCTGCATGACCTAAAAAGCTTCGTACTCCTTTGACATTTATTGGAGGTGGGAGCTTTGAAATTACCTCCACCTTGGCTTGGTCTACTTCAAGTCCTCTTGAAGATACTTTGTGTCCGAGTACAATTCCTTCTGTTACCATAAAATGGCACTTCTCCCAATTAAGGATCAAATTGGTTGCAATACACCTTTCAAGTGCCACGTCCAGATTGTTCAAGCATGTATCAAACGTCTTTCCGAACACTGAAAAGTCATCCATGAATACCTCAATACTCTTTTCAATAAGGTCAGAGAATATGGCCTGCATGCATCGTTGAAAAGTTGCTGGGGCATTGCATAGTCCAAACGGCATCCTCCTATATGCGAAAATTCCAAATGGACATGTAAATGCTGTCTTCTCATGATCCTCTGGGTTGACTACGATTTGATTGTAATCCGGAATATCCATCCAGAAAGCAATAGTAATTCTGCCCCGATAATCTCTCAAGCATTTGATCCATGAATGGTAATGGAAAGTGGTCTTTTCTCGTTGCTTTGTTGAGTCTCCGGTAATCTATGCACATGCGCCACCCGGTCACAGTTCTAGTTGGTATGAGTTCATTCTTGTCATTCCGGATTACCGTCATGCCTCCCTTCTTTGGAACAACTTGTACCGGACTTACCCATGCACTATCAGAAATTGGGTAAATCATTCCTGCTTCTAGGAGTTTGATCACCTCTTTCCTTACTACCTCTTTCATTGTTGGATTTAGTCTTCTTTGTGGTTGGGCCACTGGTTTGAAGTCTTCTTCTAACATAATCTTGTGCATGCAATATGCGGGGCTGATACCTTTCAAATCTGCCAATACCCATCCGATTGCTGCTTTATTCTTTTGAAGGATTTGTATGAGTCTTGCCTCTTCTGTAGCATTTAACTTTGAGCTAATAACGACCGGCTTACTTCCCTCTTCATCTAAAAATACATATTTCAAATGAGTTGGGAGCAATTTTAATTCTAGCTTTGATTCTTTCACTTCTTTTTTTAGCTCCAAATCCTCCACTTTGTCTTCTTTGTTGGATATGTTGCCACCTTTCTCTAATTCTTTTAGAAACAACTCAATTTCTTTTTCTTCTTCTTGAGTGAGTACATTAAATGAATCAACAAGAGATCTCTCTAAAGGGTTAGAGAGATGAATTTGGCTCGCCACTTCTTCGACACTTGCTTCAGTTACATCCATGCGAAAACAATCATTCTTGTCTTTGGGTTGTTTCATAGCATCAAAAAGGTTAAAACATACCTCTTCATCTTGGACTCTTAGCTTCATTATACCGTCGTCGATGTCAATCATCATCCGGGCTGTTTTCATGAATGGTCTTCCAAGAATGATAGGTGAATCTTTATCTTCTTCCATATCAATCACCACAAAATCTACCGGAAACAAAAATTTGTCAACTTTTACTAACATGTCTTGTGCAATTCCATATGGGAGAGTGGTAGACTTGTCTGCTAGTTGCAAAGTCATTCTTGTCGCTTTCATCTCAATATTTCCCAGCCGCTTTACTATTGATAAAGGAATTAAATTTATGCTTGATCCGAGATCAATCAATCCATTCCCAATATTTTGATTTCCTATTGTGACCGGTAAAGTAACTCTTCCAGGATCTCTCGCCTTTTGAGGGAGGCGTGATATGATAGCACTACATTGTGCATCAAGTATAATAACCTCTTCTTCTTCCGGTCTTTTCTTCTTTGTCAAGATATCTTTCATAAATTTCGCATATTTTGGCATTTGGGCAATAGCTTCAGAGAATGGAATATTAATTTGTAGTTGCTTAAAAATTTCCATAAACCTGGCATATTGTCTAGCGTTGTCTTTCTTTGAAGGAGCATGAGGATATGGCAAATGTTGACTTGGAATCGTGTTGTTCGCCATCTTATCTTTAGCACTCCTTCTTTTTAATTTCTCCTTCTTGACTTCTCTACTCATATCTTCCTCTTCAGCCCCCTTGTTAATGATTTCATATTCTTCATCTTCTCCATCATGTTTTTCATCTTCCTTTTCTTTATCGTCTTCGACCTCATTAGTTTCCGTCTCATCCTTGCCACCTTTTTGTCCAGACCTTGTTACCACTGCTTTGCAATGTTCCCTTGGGTTCTCTTGAGTGTTGGCCGAGAAAGTTGCATTTGATTGATTAGTTGCAATCTGCTTAGCGAGTTGGCCCACTTGAGTTTCTAAACTCTTTATAGCTGCTTCTTGATTCTTTTGATTTGTCATGGACATTTGCATAAATTGTGTCATAGATTCTTCTAGCTTTGATTGTCCTCCTTGTTGCGGTGGTGGTTGAGTGTACGGTTGGAATGCTTGTTGTTGATACCCTTGATTCGGTGGCCTTTGTTGGTACCCTTGATTGTTATATCTTGGTGGATAACCTTGTTGGTATGGCTGATTTTGATATTGATTCGGCCTTTGTCCTTGGTTATTATTCATGTAATTCACTTCTTCTTCTTGCACTGGTGGACAGAATCCTGTTTGATGATCTCCCTTGCATAATTCGCACTTAGCAACTTGATATGAATTAGATACCCCGTTCAGCTCCTTGATCTGTTGTGGTAATTTAGACATTTGTTGTGTCAAAAGTTCCACTTGTGAAGTTAGCAATTTGTTCTGAGCAAGTAGAGCATCACTGTTGTTCAACTCTAACATTCCGGGTTTCTTATCTCTTACCGTTCGATCATGGTTGCCTTGACGATCATTTAGAGCCATTCGCTCTATTATCTGAGTAGCTTCCTCGGGTGTTTTGGACATGAGTGAACCACCAGCTGTGGCGTCCAAGAGTGTCTTGTTTGTAGCTGTGAGACCGTTACGGAACATATGGATTTGATCAACGCCTGTAAAACCGTGTCCTTTGCACTTTCTCAACATAGCTTTATACCTTTCCCATGCTTCATTCAAAGATTCATTACTACCTTGAGAAAATACTGCTATTGCTGTTTTTGCTTCGAAGAATCGGTTTTGAGAGTAAAACCTTTCCAGAAATTTTTCTTCCAATGTGTTCCAATTAGTCATCACTGCTTCGGGTTGATCCAAATACCAATCTTTTGCCTTAGATAACAAAGAGTGTGGGAACAACCTCTTAAATAATGCTTCCTCATCAGCTTGAGCGACACCCGTAGTACCTGCTAACTCATAGAATCGAGTAAGATGCGTGTACGGGTCTTCATGGTCCAATCCGGCGAAAGGACTTGCACAAATCAATTGTATGATACCGGTCTTCAGTTCTGTCGGTCGCCCGTTGGCGGCAGTTCTAGCGAACTGAGGATTGAGTCTTGGACTATTAGCACATGGACCATTAGCTGCCATGTTGCCAACAGTAGGTTGTATAATAACTTCCGGTTCTTCTTCCGTGAATAGTTCGTGAAAGAAGAATCCTTCTTGCGACTCGTCAATAGTTTCAAGTTGTTGTGACGATGTCGCGGTTGCGTTGTCTCTTGTTCTTGCTATGTTTGCTCTTCTTCGTGCTTTGCTCTTTAGCCTCCTAGCGGTCCTTTCGATCTCGGGATCAAAAAGAAGTTGGTCACTGGGAACTTTGCTGCGCATACACGAATTTCTGCACAAACTAACAAACACGTGAAACAACTAAAATAAAGAAAATAAAATTTAAAACTCAAAATAAGAACTATTGCAATGCGTGCAATATTGACACCAATCCCCGACAACGGCGCCAATTTGTTGAAAGTATTTGTGGGTAAATATTTTCGGTAATATATCGTATCCACAGGGATTGGTTAATATCACTGCCGTTCTATAGTTGTTTATTTTGAGTTAGGAAAATTGAGTTGGTTTGTTTTATGATTCTAATAATATCAGAAGCAAATAATAAAATAAAAGCAAGTAAAGGACTTTGTGTTAACAAGTAAAGAAAGATGTTGAGCCTTTAGGGTTCATCAACCTAATCCTATACAATTATCAATTAATTCACAATAGAACAATCCTTTGAATCATTATCTTCACTTATCCTCAAATAAGATTCCATGTCTGCAAATCAAATTAGATAAACTTTTACCGGTATGAGATTCGATCTCTCCAAATATCAATATCGATAATAGTAATTAAGAACGATAATTATGAAAACCCAATCACAATTCCATCTCTGCAAATTATAATTGAACCAATATAGTAACCTAGGGCAAAAGTAAAAATCCTCTCTTTCGATCGAAGATTCAACAATGATGTAAATTAAAACAAGGTTTCTTATTGATAATAAATTCAAACAATTGTTCACAGGAATTAATCAATGGTAATGTATATTCATAGGTTAACTACTACCTTAGACTCAACAAGAGGGATTTAGCTCTCCATAGACATGAAGAACACACAAGAATTAATAGAGGAATTCATCTTCATCAATGGAATGTCTTCAATTGGTAAAGAATTGGCCTTCAATTGTTGTTCTTGATTGCAAACTCAGAATGCTCTCCTAATTTCGCTCTTCACAAAGTTCTCTAACCACCCTTTTTCTCTTGGAAGCTAGGGCTTTTAAACAGAATTTTTGGGCTTTTAACGCCGAGGCCGCGGCGCGGCAACCGGATGGCGCGGCGCGCCCCTCAAACAGAGATATTTTCGCGGCGCAAGGAAGAACTCTCGCGGCGCGACCTTTGCAAAAACCAACTTTTTCCTTTGCCTTTGAGACTTCAAGCTCTCTATCCTCCTCATGTTCTTCTTAAGTTCCAATTCAGCTCAAAACCTGCAACAATAACACCCACAAGTGATTCGATTTGCTTTATACATGAACTAAACTTATTCAGTTCAATTCTTCATAAAAACCTATGGATTCATCACATTTTGCATTGGTTTGGAGACTAAATCACTTCTATTAACACATGAATTTACCATTAATTTACTCCTAACAATGACAAACTGCAATAGTGAATTCACCCTGTATAATCATCAACAAGTTCTAAAGTGGAACATTGGTGTCGTCTATGGGAATCGACTTCTGATTCCTGCAATTTCCACGATCTAACAGTTCTTGATTCAATTGAATTGCTTCCTATAGAAATACATGTCTCTTTTGATCAAAGTGCGGATCTCCATCTCTTAATCAAGCCCATCAAATTAAACGTCTAACTTTTTCTGTTTGACTCGTCAAACATTGGCAGCTTCCAAAGCTACTTGTTCTACCGTCGAATGGTAAGCTGTTGCAATCACTGAATCGACTAGGTATCCTCTTCCTCCTCCATAAGGGACAGAAGATCAAGTCTCAACAACTCCTTATTTTGTTCCTCTGCCACATAATTCTATCCAACCTAGGTCAAATCAGTGGGTGTCTTGACTTCCTTTGTTCCTCATATCTATGTCATTGTTCTACCTACGAGAATTTTCATTCAGGCTTATACCACCACCGAACAATGTTTGGAGAAGAAGTGATCCCCATTTTTTGCTCTTACAAACTCATCTTGGCCTGCAAGGAGTTAATGAACTATTGAACAACGTGTAACAGATTGAAGTCAACTTACACAACAACAGTCAGAGGAAAAACAATGTTCAAGAGGCAGTTTCACACAAAACTACCATCCTTAAGCCGAGTAAGGACCCAAAAAAGGTCCAAAAATCTCCAAGCTTTCGACGGCACAAGCACGATTTGGATATATCTGCTTCCAAGTATAGTTAAGAAGTGATCCATGATGGAAGCCCCCTACAATTCCTCGAGACACCTAATGCCTGAGCCCCCACAATTCTTAGTTTTACATACTTCCTCCCAACCCCCTATTTATCTTTCCCTCCACACCACAAAAAATCCCTTTGCATTCTAATCAATTCCTTCAATACGACCTTTGGTATTTTTTAGAAAGATAAGAAGTATATGGGGATTGCATTGAGCACAAAGTTGATAAGAGTGATTATACTACCAATAGATAAGAAATGACTTTTTCACTATGACAATCTACTTTTCACTTTATTCACAATAGTGTTCCATACATGTTGGTGTCTATGATTACACCCAACCGGAATGCCCAAAAAATTAAATGGGACATTACCTTATTGGCACCAAAGGAATGTGGAGGTTTCCTGCATAAAAGACTCTTCAACATGTAGTCCCATCAAGCTACTCTTGGGCAGATTGATGTATAGACCTGCAACTAATTCAAAACTCCACAATAAATATTTATGAACCATAAGTTACTCCAAGAATCTTCCCCAATTATTATTGTATCATCTGCAAATTGTAAAAATTATAATACCAAGTCATTCTTCACTTTAAAACCTTTGAATTCCCCATATTCCACCGCTTTTGACATCATCTTCGTGAGTCCTTCACCAACTAAAGAGAATAAGAATAGGGATAGAGGCTCTCCCTGTCTAAGACCTTTCTCCGATACAAAATCTTTTGTGGGACTCCCGTTAACTAAAAAGGATAGATTGCAGTGGCAAATGCAAGCATCTATACATTTCATCCACTTAACATCAAAGCCACATCTCCTTAGAACATACTTAAGGAATCCCTAATATACATTGTCATAGGCCTTCTCAAAATCTGCTTTCAACATTAAGCATTTCCTCCTTTCTCTACTTTTAATGTCCACGATCTCATTCAGAACCACAATATCATCTTGGATTTGTCTGGCCGGTACAAAATTTGTTTGGAATTTTGAAAGCAGTTTATCTATCTTCTTCAACCTGTTTGCCAGTATATTTGCTATGAATTTATACAAGCTACCCACCAAACATATGGGCTTGTATTCGCCAAGACATTGTGGGTTATCTACTTTAGGAATAAGTGCTAAAAGGGAAACATATATTGCCTTAGGTAGATTAGATTTCCTATGGAAATCCTTAATGAAATTATAGATATCCATTGAAAAGGAACTCCAGCATTTTCTAATAAAGTTGAAATTGAAACTGTAACGCCCCAGACTGCTTTCGGGATGATCGACTGACTCCACAAATCAACACGGGTCTTTTCAACATGGTTTGACCTCACTCGCACGCTTTCCAGGAAATATCCCAGAAGGTCACCCAACTTCCCATAAGGTCGTCCATCCCAAAATTGCTTCAAGTCAAGCACGCTTAACTATGAAGTTCTTATGAAACAGGCTACCAAAAAGAAGATGCATCTTGTTGGTATAGGTAGTACCCATCAATCCTTATAAGCTTTTCCTTCAACCATGCAGTCCCATACCTGTACAGCCTCAAGATCCCTCTCATTGCGATGTGGCGACCACTCCTTACCATATTCGGCCATGAGTGTTACATGCGGTGCAACCACCCCTCGCCTTCTTCGGCCTCGGGTGTTACAGAAACCATCTGGTCTGGGGCACTTGTCTCCATCACAATCCCTCACAGCTTCTTCTAATTAAAACACCTCTGCCAATGTTAATTGATTAAACAAATACATTCCAATAGAGGGCGAACCAAAGTAGACTCTTTAAACTTTGCTTTGAAGAAATTGTTCACCTCCTCCTTTACACCTGCCACACTCTATATTCTGCCTATTAAGAAATTGACTCCCAATAGTGAGTTTCTCCTCATTCTAGCCTTCAAAGAAGTATGAAAAAAATTATGTTGAAATCCCCTTCTTTCAACCAAGTCATCTTAAATTTTTGTTTCAACATGCTCTCCATAAGGTGTCAATTTCTCCAAAATGAAGTCAAAGCTTCCTATCAATTTTCAGCCAGCATATCCACCACTGCCGAGTCTGAGAACATGAGTTCATCACAAGAATTGATTTCATCCAATGCATTCACTATCTTCAAGTCCACCCATCTGAAAAACTCTTTGTTCCACCATCTCAACCTCTCCTTGATTATTCTAAATCTTTCTTTTATGATGAAAGAGGATGACCCTTTGACTTCGATCAGTTTCCACTCTTTATCAACGAAATCCACGAAGCGCGGATGTTCCAACTAACAATTCAAAGACCTAAAAGGTTTAGGACCCCAGTTGAGAGAATTACAATTTAGTCATACCAGACTATGATTTGAAATATATTTTAGACCAATTTCCTAGCTCACAGCATCTATCAAACCAACAAAATCTTCAGATAACAAAGACCTGTCAATCTTAGTCAACGCCTTCTCCCCACCTTTACACCAAGAGAACTTCCTTAAACCTGTTGATAATCAACTCCATTAGCATACCTGATGTGTTGGTTCAGGAAATCTTATTTGACAGTTTTTAAAAATAAATAAAAAACTAAATGGACAATCTCTTTTTCATACTTACATGATTAATATATATAAGAATGTGGTTAATTTAACTTAACAAATAATTAACTTAATTTATTGTTAAAATTGTAGTTATTTTAACTAAATAAATTAATAATATTTTCCATGTAAATGTAATAAATTATTCATTCAATTGAATTAACAACGTACAAAATGTGATTAATTGGCCTAAAAAAATAGTTAATTCAATTCACAATTAAAATTTAAAAATTTAACTAGTTGAAAATGAGTGTATGAATACCTTTTCTCTCCCAAAAATTACAATTGTCCACACAAACTTGTAATAAGAATAAAGCTATTTCCAAAAGGGTTAGCTAATTAATCAATTTTAATAATTCCCCTAGGCTCTGCTAGGGCTTTTGATCTCTCTTCTCTATTGAGAAGCTTCTGTTTTTCTGGCCTTTTTCTGGTATTAGGTTCTGTTGTCCATTACTATCAGTACTTTATGGCTGGTCCAAGTATGGAAAATCTTTCATTGAATGATACTGAGGGTGAGGAGGGTTTCTGCTTCGATGTGGGAGGGGAGGAAGAGACTGTTGCGGATCACCGTTGGTGTTTGGTGGGGCGGTTTCTCACTGACCGACCTATACATGTTAGATCTATGAAGACTAGAGTGGCAGATATGTGGCGGCCGGTGAAGGGAGTTATAATAAAGGAAGCGACTAGTGATGGTTTGTTCTTGTTTCAATTTTCCCACAGTTTTGATATGGAAGCGGCTCTAAAAGGTTGTTCGTGGACCTTTGATAGTCATTTGTTAATTTTGGAGAAAGTAGGAATAGGTGTGCAAATCGAAAGTATCCCGTTGTTTCATGTCGATTTCTGGGTTCAGATTCACAACCTCCCGACTGGCCTCATGATGGAAAAAGTAGGGAAGACATTGGCAAATTTCATAGGGGAGTTTGTGGAGTACGACAAAAATAACAATTCAAGCTTCTGGCGGCAATATATGAGATTGAGAGTTCGAATCGATGTCAGGAAACCCCTGAAACAAAACACTAAAGTTAAGAACAAAGGAGGGGAGTGGTGTGTGGTGAATTTTAAGTACGAGAAGCTGACGTTATTTTGCTTTGTTTGTGGAACTCTGGGTCATTCGGAGCAACGATGCGAGGTGCGTTTTGCCATGGAAGATAATGATGGGAAAAGGGGATGGTCTAATGAAATTCGTGCAGAAACGAGGAGGGCTGGAGGAGGTAATGTTGCATCTAGATGGTTGAGAGAAGAAAGTACTAAGGGTGTTGAATCTGCAGAAACGGCAAAAAAATTTGCTCCTGGCATGCAGGCGCGTGCTGCTCACGACTATGATCGTGCGGGTGCGACATTCAGCACAGGTGGTGAGGAAGAATCTCTAGCATTGAAGTCACATAACTCCACGAATCATGTGACATTAGTGGGGAATCAAAGGGAATTTAATGTGAATTATGGGGATGTTATTGCTGCTAACCGTCCTGTACCAGCTATTAATTCACACGTTGACCATGCTGAAAAACTTAACCAATCATCTTTTACAACAAACCAAATATTCTCTACCCCACATAACATTAATTCCATAAAAAGCCAACCCTATGGACCTAGTCACACAAAACCGTTATCCATCTTTTTACCCAATAATAGTTATAATATGGTGGAGCCCACAACAAATTTATCAACCAAAAGTGATACTTCCATGCAACAGTTACTCCTATTGCATGAAATTCCCCACGATAAAGCCTTTTCTGCCTTAGCCCAAGATATCCAATTTACAGCATCTCATAATACTACCAACCCAACTCACACAAAAGCCCACCCAGTTTCGCATACACCATTAAACCCAAAACCGGTGCACTTCAAACACAAACCCCATAGTACCAAACTGTCCCTAACTAAACAGAAACACCTAAGCTCTTCAACTAAGCCTACTGATTCTCTAAAACAACCCATACTACAACAACAACAGCAGCATGATATTCCCCCAGTTGAAGGAAAATGCAGTAAGGAGGAACAGGTGGAGAAGAAGCGGAGAAGGGAGGTAGGTGAAGATAGAGAGAGGAAGCAGGAGGAAGCCGATACAATTGTTCATTCTTTTTTAACGGCAAGTCCTGGCAGCCAGGACTGTCGGGACTCATGAAAATCCTCAGCTGGAATTGTCGGGGTTTGAGCAGCCCGAGTGCAATTCCCAATTTAAAGAAGTTGGCTCAACAACATCGACCGAATATCATCTTTCTTGCTGAGACTCTCTCAAATTCTAGGAAGCTGGAAACGATTCGGGTGATGTTGAAGTTTGATGCGTGTCTCTCTATTGATGTTGAAAGTCGGAGCGGCGGTCTTGCGGTTTTATGGAAGAACACAGGTAGTTGTAATGTGATAAACTACTCAAGGAATTTTGTGAATCTTACTATCACTGATGCTGAGAAGGGTGAGTGGCGGTTAACATGTTATTATGGTTTCCCGGAGCGTAGTAGACGGAGAATGGCGTGGGATATGCTTCGAGAAATTCGGGATATGTCTAATCTTCCGTGGTGTGTGATTGGTGATTTCAATGATCTTTTGACTCAACAAGATAAAAGAGGTATTCATCCACATCCTAATTGGTTGTGCTCGGGTTTCCGCCAAGCTGTGAGTGATTGCGACTTATCGGATATCACCCTTGAGGGGTACCAGTACACTTGGGTGAAGAGTAGGGGGACGGCTCAGATGATCGAAGAAAGGCTGGACCGTGCCCTCGCTAATTCCGATTGGATGATGTTATTTCCTGATGCTAAACTTACAAATCTTATAGCGTCGCATTCAGATCATAATCCTATCCTATTAGCATGTGATAAGATTCAGAATATCCAAAGGAATTATCGTTTTCGTTTCGAGAATTGCTGGCTCAAGGAAGAAGGTATTGATGAGGTGGTAGGTACAGGCTGGAATGTTGACGAACCGACTGAGGTGGTTCAAAAAATCTCTAGGTGTGCTGAGACGCTTGAGAAGTGGAGTAGGAATATCATACGAAGTAGGAAAGGTGATTTAGAAAGGCATAGGCATGCTATGGATATGTACAGAGGTTGTCCAGACTCTTATTCGACGGAGCGGTACCTCGATGCGGAACAGGAATATAATAAAGCTCTGATTCGTGAGGATTTGTATTGGAAACAGAGAGCTAAGATGCATTGGTTGAAAGAGGGTGATTTAAATACTCGTTTTTTTCATCTTTCGGCTACTGCTAGGAAGAATGCTAACCGCATTCTTAGCTTAACCGCTGATGATGGAAGTGTGCTCAATGAACAGCAAGGATTAAGGGACGCCGCGAGTAAGTATTTTGAAGAACTCTTCACGAGCTATACCAACAGTGAGTATGAGCCGGTGTTATGTGGGGTTTCGCAACGGGTTTCGGAAGAAGATAATAGCAGACTTATTGCACCTATTACCAGGGCTGAGTTGTTTGTTGCTTTGAAGGATATGCATCCGGATAAATCCCCGGGGCCTGACGGTTTCAACCCCGGTTTCTATCAGCACTTCTGGGATACTTGTGGTGATGATATCTTTCAGGCAGCATCGAGTTGGTTAGCGCAAGGATACTTTCCTGCTTCTATCACCGACACGAATATATGTTTGATCCCGAAGTGTGTGCAGCCTAGCAGTATGAAGGATTACCGTCCTATATCTCTTTGTAACGTGGTTTATAAGGTGGTATCCAAAGCTTTGGCAAATAGACTAAAGCCTCTCTTGGAGAAGTGTGTTTCTGAGGAGCAATCAGCGTTTGTGGAAGGTCGGTCTATTCTGCATAATGCTATGATCGCAACCGAGATTATACATACTCTCAAGAGAAAGACGAAGGGAAGGCGAGCCCATATGGCCCTTAAGATTGATATCAGTAAAGCCTACGATAGGGTTGATTGGGGTTTCCTTAGAGCTATGTTGTTGAGGATGGGTTTTGATGGAAGATGGATTAATTGGATTATGATGTGCGTTCTGTGGACCTCCGATTTTTTTAATCCCGGGCCATACCTCTGTTCTGTAGAGATACGTGAACTGACTCTTTTTTGTCGCTTAATGCTTTCGCATTTTGAAAATTCACAGAGTCGCCACCGACCTTTTATTTTATCCAATTAAGGAAAGGTTTATAAAAGACACAGAAAAAAGACCTTTAAGAAATTCTGGGTAAGGGGGTAGGTTATACAAAGGGAAGGTGTTAGCACCCTTTGTATCCATGGTTATCCATGGGCTCTTAAGTTTGCTTAGCTCACTTGTTTTTCGATCACTTTTCAATTGCTCTGAAATTGCTCATATGTGGTTTCAAATACCTTTGTAATTTGAATTTTGTAATGATCCGTGTGTGGATGTATACAAAATGCTTGTTTATCTTTCGAAAGATGTTTTGAAAAGAACGTTAACTTTGTAATAATCCGTGTTTGGATGTATACAAAGTATTGTCTTTTTTGAAAGTTTTGAAAAATCAACAGTGTATGAGAATTTTGTTTGTTTTGATTTGAGCAAGCAAACTAGGAGGTCTACCCTGAGTTGTAAGGTCTTTATCCTATTTCCTTTAAAAATCTATCCTTTCACCGGATATAAAAGCAAGGTTCGATTTTGTACTCGAAACAGTAAAATTTGACTTTGATTTTGAAAGATTGAAAAGGGATTACCTTAAGAGGTGCAAGTGTGATTGTGATTGGATTCAGATATTTATCTTTGAAGTTAGTGATCTAACGGTTCAATTTTATCTTTGACATACACGCAGTTTATATGTGCTGGAAATTAAAGTGCGGAAATGTAAAGTGCGGAAAGTAAATCTACGCTATTACATCGATTGTGCAGGAAATGTAAACTAGCCTATTTACATGAATTTGACATCCTATACATTTATCTAGGAATTTTAAATTGCAAGAAACATAAAAGGCATGTTTTTGGAATTTTTATGATTGGTTTTAATTATAATTAATGCATGATTAATTAAATTAAAATGAAGAAAAAAGATGAAAATAGATTTAAACCTAGAAATTAAGTTTAAAATAGGTACAAAATATTTGTTAATTAATTTTAAAACAAAACTAATTTTTTTGGAATTTTTGGAAATTGATTTGAAATTGATTTAAGTTAATTAATACATAATTATACAAATAATTATACAAATAATTAAAACTTAAAGATAAAATTATTCAAAATATGTACAAAATTAGTTTATAATATATAAACAATATTTTATATGAAGAACAATTTTTTTTGGGATTTTTTGATTGGTTAGAATAATTAAAAAGCAAATATATAAATATATACTAATTAATTATGCAAAATATTGAAATTTTGAAGAAAAATAAAATATTTTTATTTCAGAAAATAGTATATTATTTTAGAAGTTTAAAAATATTTTTTGTGTATTTTTTGGATTTTTAAAACTATTTTTAATTAATTTAACAAAGAAATTAAAATAAAATAGAAAAATAAATAAAGCAGTGATCATGTGTGGTCATTTATGATGGGTTATGGTGTGGCTGCGCTTTTTTGATGCGTTGGATCAGATTACTAGGAGATCTTGTGGCTCAGATTTAAAGTAACATGATGCACATGGATAGAGGGAACACATGTGATCATGCTAATTTGGAAAGTCCAACGTGGGACCCATGTGCAGTTGACCAACGAATGAGAGGGAGTAAATCTGCCACGCGTGCTGGTCAAAGATTCCACCTTACTATTCATCTTCTTCTTCATATTACCTGCGGATTTTGCTGCAGATTTACCTGCGGATTTTCCTGCGGATTTTTCTTTCTTTTTCCATGCTTTTGAACGACCTACAAAATGAAAATAAAAAAAAAACAAAGGCCACCCAGATCACCTAATTGGACCCTTCTGAACATGATAGCGTCGTTAGTTTTTCCATTTGAAGCTTGTATCATGGAGAACGAAAGCTTCACATGTTTGAAGCTCAAAAATGGTGGAGCTTCAAAACCATGTTAAAGCTTGCATGTGATTACTCAAATCTACTCTATATCATGCCATGAGTCCATGCAAGTGGTTAGTTTTTATTTTAATCAAGCATGCATGGGAAAACGAAAGTTACATGTGTATGTTCATGTAACACTTTATACACATGCTACGACTCTCATGGGACCAAACAAAGAGCTTATTCTTACTCTATATTGCTTTAGGAGATGATTGGAAGTGATTGTTTGTATTGATATTGATTGGAATATGGAAAACGAAAATTACAAAGTTTATGGAATTTTGAGAGAATTTATGAAGTTTCTTGCTATGCTTTTGCTTATAATTTTCGTGCTCTCTTTGGCCCCTTTGTTTGTGAAATATGCAGCTTCATTTATAGGCCTTGGAGTGCTTAAATTTGAAGCTAAAAGCAATGATTGCTTTTGTTGAATTTTGACTTTCAAGCTTGGAACTCAAGCAACCTTGGCTTGCTCTTTCCTTAGCCTTTCCTTGCAGCTTTCTTGCTGCATAATTAAGCCACATGTGTGAGCTTTTAGCTTAGAAAATAAGCTATGATTTATCCTTCCTTTTTTCCTTTTTTAATTTAATCTTAAATGATAAAATTAAATCAAAAAATGGAGAAAAATGATGTGGGCTTTGTCTTGGTCGTGGGAGGCCCATTATAACATGGAAAAGATGTTTGAACCATGAAAACTTGGCCCCATTTGGAAAAAATACATTTTTGAGCAATGTTGATTTCATGCATTTTCCCAAAATTTAGCCAACTTCAACAAGGTGTAAATCCTTCAATTTTTGTCATATGAAGGAGATCTTGCACTTTTTGGAAACCTCAAAGAGTCCTCTAACCAATGTCCTTGGTCTCATGTCAAAATGATTTTTGAAGCTCCTTGTGTGTCCTTTTGAAAAAAGTGTCTTTTTGTTGACTTTGAAAATGACCTGTAATGTCTTTGGTCATATTTTTCAAATGGTGAATCCAATGACCATGGGATCAATGGCATTTGAAAGATAATTGAATTTCCTTCAAAACAAGCTTTGGTTTGAATTTTTTGGATGAAGGATGAGAGAGTTATGATCAGTCAAAGTTGAGTTGACTTTTCAGGCAAAAACCCTAATTTTGAATCTTAGGGTTTTGTTGGTTTTTGATCTTTCCTTGATGAATTATGATCATCCAATGATCAAATGATGAATCCTTTGACAAAATATGGACTTTGACAAAAAATTTCATTTTTGACTGTCTGTTGACTTTTTGGTCAAACGGGTCGTCTGTTGACTGTTTGAGCTGCTGACGGTGCGTCTGAGTGAATTGAAGTTTGAAAATTTGTATGATGGTACTTTGAGATATATGGATGTGTATGAAATCCATTTGAGCTCTCAAAAACTTGTTGCTCCTGTAAAAACAAGAAAAACCCTGATTAGGGACTGTTTGTGTAGGAGACAGTTAAGCGTACCTGATTTTTGTGCAGTGTTGAGTCTCTGCTAATCGCGTGATATTCAGAAGACTTCTAGCACAAAGATCTTGGAATTTTGAATTGTGAAAGATTGATTTGATTGATGGTACAAAACACTGAGAATTGTACTGCCAGCAGTTTGGCTGTCAACTGACTGTTCAGGTATTGATGTAGCAGTTAGAGTGAAAAATCAACAGTCAAAGTTAATTTTCTTTTTTGTTGTTGTTTTTTGTTTTTGTTTTATGTGAAAAATGAAAGTTTATTTACATGACTTGTTAGGAAAACACAGACATAATAAATAACTAATATTTACGGTATGCGGGCAAAATTACCGATAATAACCCTGAAAATCATTTAATGCACAGAAATAGGAATATTTGACTGGCAGAAAACACACAAAATATTATCTTAGTAATTAAGCAATATTATGACAAATAGTACAACATTTAATACTGACAGTACAAATATCACATACTATATTGAACAGTACGACGAATAAACGGTACATTTAAGAAATAAGAAATACGACAAATTTTAAGAATGACGATTGATAACCCATGCTATGAACAATAACATGTAGATGATTGGGAGCATAACCATTGCAGGTCCACACTCTTCAGGACTATGCAGGCAGAAGAAAGTCATGATCACCGTAGCAATGGTGATGACTGTAAGAAACAGTGTCTCTATCCACTTTGCCATTCTTGTCAGGGAAGAAGAGAAAGGATGGATTATGAAGATAGGAATTTGAAAGATGAATTGGAATTTGATGTGAGATTTTATGAAAGAAAATGAGAGGTATTTATAGAATGGAAAGAAGGAAAGAGACGTTGGGGAATGATGTGATTCCGTACAAAAGGAAAATTTGAGTGGAAGTAAGATTTGAAAGAAAGTGTATGATAGTGTTGGAAAAAGGAGAGATTTGATTTTTGAAAAAAAGAGATTTGAAAAGATTTTTGCAAATAATGGAATATAATACCAAAAATTAGTGGGAAACAAAAGATAATAATAATCTACTTGTTACCAAACGGTCTGAGTTTCCTGATTCTGCGCCTGCAAAAAGATTTAACTCTGTACCAATTGTGTCAGTACTATTTATCTGTAAATAAATAAATAGCATGTGTGAAGTAATAAACAGTATTTGGAGTTTGCGTAAGAATAAATTCAACTGCAAGCCAAATTACTGTATAAGAAAAATTCTAAAAACTAAGTATTTCATATGTCAGGATATTTGTTAAAATAAAAATCCATGATTATATGAGACTCTTAATTTTCAGATTGGAGTTTTCTTGAAAAATATGTGGGCAAATTTTGGGGTATAACAGTTGCCCCTATTCAATCTTCTTAAACCTGAAGAGATTGTCTGAAATCTGAAGGTAGAAGATGATTGAATATTTAGATGCCCTGAAAATTTGCACTTACCTTGATCAGAAGAGATGTTGGAAGTGGCATTTGAATGTCGTCTGCGAAATGTTGTTGGCAGATTGAAACATTACCTGAGATGGGCTTTCATATGCCACCTGGTGAATGTGTTGATGGTTTGTTCATCAGAATGAATTCATTGATTATATCTTGATGAAGGATTTGAAAGTCTTTGTGTTGACTATTTCGGAACCGTCCAAGGTTACCGCTTTAAGTCTTGGAAGATAATCGTTACGGAACTTGTCCAAAGTTTTTCCGATTTAGATTTTGGAAGTTGATCATTGTGGAACCGTCTGAGGTAGCGCTTTAGATCTGCAATGTTAAATCGTTCTGGAACCGTCTGAGGTATCGCTTTAGATCTGCAATGTTAGATCGTTTTGGAACCGTCTGAGGTATCGCTTTAGATCTGTGATGCTAGATCGTTCTGGAACCGTCTGAGGTATCAACTTTGATCTGTGATGCTTGTTTTTGAGTTGGTAAGTGATCAGAATGAATCTTTGGCTTGATTATATCTGAGAGAACCGTTCATGGAATTCAGGTGAACACGGCATGTGATTGAGAACATCTTTGTTGAAGATATCTGCCTACCTGAAAAATCAAGTTAGTGATATGCAATGTTTATGATGCATGTAAATGTGAGATATTCCCGGAGAAATATGCATGTTATGCTGTGTATGAATATGCGCATGATGCATGATGTATGATGTATGATGTATGATGTATGATGTATGAATGTGAATATGTGAATGTGAATATGTGAATGTGATGTATGAATGTGATGTCAAGCTTCTAATTGGAAAAATAAATTCCCACTAGTCAGCTGGACATGAATGTATTGTGATCGTTGATGATCTTTTGTCTTGCTTGAGTACCCTCGTCTGGGGAAATTCTTTGAGAACCCGGGTATCCCGTTGAAGGATCTTTGACTACTGCTTGGGGAACCAAAGGTAACTGGAAGTTCTGATGCCCTTTCAAATGGGAATGAGGAAGATGCATAATCCTCCGATGCACTATCTGACCAAGTCCGGGTGCGGGGATCACACCTTCTGAAGATAGTAATCTGGAACAACCCTGCTGGGGGAATAAGACTTCTTTTGAAGAGAAAATCTTTTTGAGGAATTTGCTGAGAAATGCGTTTCTCTTGGTGATTTCCTTCTGATGGAATGATGTCCAGATGATCGGGACATTTCCTGAATGCCATTCCTGTTTTTTCCTGGTAAACATCAATCATATTCAAATGCATATGTTCATTCAAAATTATCATTGGGACGCTTACGTATTTAAACAGAAAAAATGAAAATAGTGATTTTTGAAAGAGCTGCGTTGAAAAGAGCCATGATAGGCGGGTTAGCACAGGGAGACAACAATCCTAGAAGTAGGAAACTGTCAGAAAGTTTTGGAAAATATTTATGAAGATAAATAGCTATGTGAAAATGATCCAGTCAAGTTTCAACTCTGCTATTGCCAATCTGTCTTCGAGCATCTCATCCCTCACTTGTTGGAAGAAAGTGATTAGACTGATCGGTGTCTTTGAGGTGTTGAATCTTGATGGTGAGTAGGCAGCTGAACGGAACACAGTTGTATGCTTCATTCCCTAACTTTTGCCTAGGCCGCCCTTTCAGGTTTTCAGCCTACCGGGATATTTTGTTTAGTCTCTAATTTTTGCCTGGACCGCCCTTTCGGGTTTTCAATCCACCGAGACGCTCATTTTTGCCTAAGTTGCCCTTTCAGGTTTTCAACTTAGCGAGCTGTTTTTTTTCCTTTTTAAGAGAAGTATTTTTTGACTATGTCAGCATTCACAGGGTGTGGGAAATCCTCGCCATCCATGGTGGTAAGCAACATGGCGCCGCCGGAGAATATTTTCTTGATTATGAATGGTCCCTCGTAGGTGGGAGTCCATTTGCCTCTGGGATTACCTTGTGGTAAGATGATGCGTTTGACAACCAAGCCACCAGTTTGGTATGCTTGACTTTTGACTTGAAGGCTTTGATCATACGCTTTTGGTATAGCTGACCATGACAAATAGCTGCGAGCCTTTTCTCATCAATCAAGTTTATCTGGTCCAACCGTGTTTGAATCCAATCGTCTTCGTCTAGATTGGCTTCTTTCATAATCCTTAGGGAAGGAATCTGAATCTCAATTGGAAGAACTGCCTCCATACCATAGACTAAGGAAAATGGAGTTGCCCCTGTTGAAGTACGCGCAGATGTGCGATAACCATGAAGAGCAAAAGGTAACATCTCATGCCAGTCTTTGTAGGTTACTGTCATTTTTTGTATGATTTTCTTGATGTTCTTGTTGGCAGCTTCCACCGCGCCGTTCATCTTTGGTCGATATGGAGAGGAATTATGATGCTTGATTTTGAACTGTGTGCAAAGTTCAGTAATCATTCTGTTGTTTAGATTTGTGCCATTGTCCGTGATAATCCGTTCAGGGATGCCATACCGACAAATGAGATTGTATTTGATGAACCGGGCTACCACATTTTTGGTGACAGAAGCAAATGAAGCTGCTTCTACCCACTTTGTGAAGTAGTCAATAGCGACCAGGATAAAGCGATGTCCGTTGGAGGCAGTAGGTTTGATTTCTCCAATCATATCAATACCCCACATTGCAAAAGGCCAAGGAGCCGTCAGGACGCTTAATGGAACTGGAGGTACATGTACTTTGTCAGCGTATATCTGGCACTTGTGACATGTTCGGGAGTGATGATGGCAGTCTGTTTCCATGGTAGACCAGTAATAACCTGCTCTAAGGATTTTTTTAGCCATTGTATGTCCACTGGAATGAGTACCAAAGGCACCATTGTGTATTTCTTCCATGATCTGTTTTGCTTCCTTCTTGTTTACACAGCGAAGTAAAGTCGAGTCATGATTGCGTTTGTATAGGGTTCCATTGCTTAGAAAGAATTTGGCAGCAAATCTCCTTAGAAACTTTCTGTCATTAATGGATGCCCCTTCAGGGTACTCCTGAGTTTCGAGATATCTTTTTACCTCATGGAACCATGGTTTTTCCTCGGTTCCTTCGGTATTGATCCCATTGCAATAGGATGGTTCATCTTGCCTGTAGATGGTGATCATAGGCGCCTCGTTGTCCCACCTGACTTTGAACATGGATGACATGGTAGCTAAAGCATCAGCTAGTTGATTTTCCTCGCGTGGGATGCGTTCGAAAGTGATTTCTTCGAAGTAAAGAATCAAACTCAGCACATATGCTTTGTAAGGAATTAGATTTGGGTGCTTTGTGTCCCATTCCCCTTTGACTTGGTAGATTACCAAGGCCGAGTCTCCGTAGACTTCCAGGAATTTGATTCTTAGATCGATTGCAGCTTTGAGACCCAGAATACATGCTTCGTATTCGGCTATATTGTTAGTGCAATTGAAGCATAACCTGGCAGTGAACGGTGTGTAACTTCCTGCGGGGGAAATGATCACAGCTCCGATGCCATTGCCAAGTGCATTAGAAGCTCCGTCAAAAACCATAGTCCACCGGGATCCTGGCCCGGGTCCTTCTTCTGGTCCTGGTTGTTTGTAGTCATTGACTAGCATAATGTCTTCGTCTGGGAAGTCAAAGTTCAATGTTTGATAATCATCCACTGCTTGATGAGCCAGATGATCAGCTACCACACTTCCTTTGATTGCTTTTTGTGAAGTGTATTGAATGTCATATTCTGTTAAGATCATTTGCCATCTTGCTATTCTTCCAGAGAGAGCAGGTTTTTCGAACACGTATTTGATGGGATCCATCTTGGAGATTAGGAAAGTGGTGTGATTTAGCATGTACTGTCTTAGTCGGCGAGCTGCCCAAGCTAAGGCACAACAAGTTTTTTCGAGTAGTGAGTATCTTGTTTCACAATCGGTAAACTTTTTGCTAAGATAGTAGATTGCGTGCTCCTTTCGGCCGGATTCGTCATGTTGTCCCAGCACACACCCCATTGAGTCTTCTAACACAGTTAGGTACATTATCAGAGGTCTGCCTTCCACAGGTGGCAACAAGATTGGAGGTTTTTGGAGATATTCTTTGATTTTGTCAAAGGCTAACTGGAATTTGTCATTCCACCTTTCCACTTGATCTTTCTTCAACAGTTTGAAGATCGGCACACAAGTAGTAGTCATGTGGGCAATGAATCGGGCGATGTAATTTAGACGTCCCAAGAATCCTCTGACTTGTTTCTCAGTACGAGGTATAGGCATTTCTTGAATGGCTTTAACCTTGGCGGGATCAACCTCAATACCTTTGCTGCTGACTATGAAACCTAAGAGTTTGCCGGATCTTACTCCAAAGGTACACTTATTTGGGTTCAGTCGCAACTTGTATTTCTTGAGTCTGTCAAACAACTTGTGTAAATGACCCAAATGTTCTTCCTCGGTGTTGGATTTTGCAATCATGTCATCGACATACACCTCTATTTCTTGATGAATCATATCATGAAATAGCGCTACCATTGCACGTTGATAGGTGGCTCCTGCGTTTTTCAGACCAAAGGGCATTACTTTGTAACAAAAGGTTCCCCAGGGTGTTGTGAAGGTTGTTTTTTCCATGTCTTCGGGTGCCATCTTGATTTGATTGTACCCTGAGAATCCGTCCATAAAGGAGAATACCTTGCATTGTGCGGTATTGTCAACCAGTACATCGATGTGTGGTAAAGGGAAATCATCTTTGGGACTTGCCCGGTTCAGATCTCTGTAGTCCACGCACATTCTGACTTTCCCGTCTTTTTTAGGTACAGGGACGATGTTAGCTATCCAAGGAGGATAACTTACAACTTTTAGGAATCCGGCATTGAACTGTTTTTCAACCTCGTCTTTGATCTTTTTTGACATATCAGGCCTACTCCTTCGTAGTTTCTGTTTGACCGGAATGCTACCTTCTTTGATTGGTAGGCGATGAACTACGATGTCCGTGTCAAGGCCTGGCATATCCTCATAGGACCAGGCGAATATCTCGACGTAGTCTCGCAGCATTTGAATCAGTCTTTGCTTGACGCTGTGTTCTAAATCAGCCCCTATTTTGACTTCTTTCTTTTCTTCGTTGCTGCCCAAGTTGATGACCTCAATTGGCTCCTCGTGAGGCTGTATGGCCTTGTCTTCTTGTTCTAGCAGCCTTGCAAGTTCTCTTGGCACTTCACAATCTTCCTCACTTTCGTCCTCAGTTTGGTAGATCGGATTTTCAAAGTCATGACGGGCAATAGCAGAATCGTTGTTGACTGAATCCAGAGTGTATGTGAATCTGCAAGTTAATTATGTGAGTATGTGTGAAGAAAAAACATAGCTATTAGAAGGCGAAGAAAGAAAGAAAAAGGATCACAAAATTTAAATATGCAAGCGTCCCATGATTTTATTGAATGCACATGATCATGATATGATAAGCCCTTATAGAAGGACCAGTGTGCTAAGGCACACGGCTTTCAAGCTCATGGTTCGATTGTTCAGGAACCACTTTTATCTTTGCACATTATACACAAAGAAAACAGGAAATGGCATTTACTCCTGGTCAAAGGAGATCACATCCTCAGCTTTCCAGTTGTTCAATCCACTGTTGTGAGCAGGGGGTACCCAGCTGTTCCAGTTGCAGTTGTCTTTTTCATCTTCCACGGCATTGATTTCATTAGTGGGAAAATGAGCCGGTGATCCTTCGGGATAAGGGATATACTCTGCTGGATACGAAAGCCCAGGCTGAGATATCTCTGTTGGCTGAGCGAGATGCTCAATAAGGTCGTCCCATGCAGTCGGGATGATGTTTTGAATAGAGACTTGTGCATCTTGATGAGGAGTGTATGCTGACAGAAAGCAACCCTCGTTATTTGGTATTTCTCTGGCTTTTTCAAGAGCGAAATTGTCATCGTAATGTTCATCCCATCCAGTTGGGACAATGTCCTCCATAGGAATTTGTGAGCTCGGAGGAGCGGAGTATTTCACCATATAGTCATATTTGCCGCTGGGTTCTCCTAGCGTGTCCCATACTTCTTTGGGTGGATTTTGATATTGCTCAGTGGCGGGACTTGTGAAAATTTGATCATTTCCAACTTCATCACCCCATCCAGTCGGGGTAAGGTCCTCCATAGCAATATAAGAATTCTGAGGTGTGGCATACTGATAATTATACCCGCCGTTTGGTTCTTGAACAGCATCCCACATTCCCATGGAAATGGGTGGAATTTCATCTGGATATGGCTGAATGATATGGTTCAAGAACACTCCTTCATCTTCAATAGCGTTTACTTCTTGGCTGACGAAGTGTGACATTAATCCTCCAGAACAAGGACTTTGATCATTCTTTTGATTTTCACTATCATAGCCCAGATCTAGCTTGTCAGATTTGTAGGGTATATCGGGAAGCTGTCCCCATACTGTGCAATCACCCTGTTCAATCATGGCTTTGGCATCTTTGAGAGAAGCCATAGTTGTAGTTGGAGTAGCAGGAATATGCTTGGTGGTAGAGACATCTGGAGAGACCACCTCAAATGATTGGCATGGAGTTTCGATGAATTCGTCCTCCAACTCGACATATTTGGAATTGCTTAGGTGACTAACCACATATTCCTCTTCGCCATAGACTGTGACAATCTTTCCTTTTACTGGATATTTTAACTTCTGATGCAGGGTAGAAGTTACAGCGTTTGCCCCATGTATCCAAGGGCGTCCGAGTAAACAGGAGTAGGCTGGGTGAATTTCCATTACGTAAAAGATAGAATCAAAGATTTGAGAACCCACTCTGATTGGGAGATTCACTTTTCCGTATACTGTTCTGGTTGACCCGTCAAAGGCTCTTACCACAACATCGCTTGGTTGTAACACAATTCCTTCGAAGTCAAGCTTTTCTAGTACTGTTTTTGGTAACACGTTCAGAGAAGAACCGTTATCTACTAGCACATGAGATAGAGTAGTGCCATTACATTCAATGGAGATATGTAAGGCTTTGTTGTGATTTTTTCCAGCAGGGGTTAGATCCACATCGGAGAAACCGAGACCATTGTTCACGGTTAGATTGGCAACACAATTCTCAAATTGGTCGACTGAGATCTCTTGAGGCACATGCGCAGCTTTCAGGAACTTCATCAGAGCTTTGGCATGAGCTTCTGAATATTTTAGCAGAGATAGCATTGAGATTTTTGAAGCAGTGTGCCCCAGTTGCTCAACAATATTGTAATCACTTTTGCAGATGATTTTCAATATTTCCTCCATTTCTTGCTTTGATGGATCCTCAGCAGTGATCTCCACCGGGGTTTGAATTTGTTCAACTTGTGGCTCTTTGCCTCGAGCGTTGACATTTTGATTAGGAACTGGGACTCGGACTGGACCAGCAGCAACATTTGGAGAAATTTCTGGTGAAAAGATTCTTCCACTTCTCGTGATTTTGCTGGTACCCACAATATTACCCACAGTTGGAGTAGTTAACTTTGCGGTCTCTTCAGTCGAGGTACTCTGCTTAACTCCATGAATGTAAACATTAGTGTCATATCCCCATGGGACAGCTTTGTCTGAGGAGTATGGAAATGGAGTTGGACTAGCAATGACTACTGATGCCACTTTGAGTGTAGCAGAAATTTTGAATGGAGCCTTGGCAGAGATTTTGAATGGTAAGCTGGATATCACTGAGGCATCCTTTATTCTTATCCCGTTTGCAAAGACTTCGCACAGTACGTCCATAGAAGGGAGCCTCTCAAACATAATGATACGGCGATCCATCCATTTTTGAATTCCCATCCTCAGATTTTCACAACCATTGGGCAGACAGGAGCAGTAAAAGCAGTCGGGGTCACATCCTGGGAAGTAACCAGCTCGGATTAGCTTTCCTTTGACTTCGCAGAGTGGAGTTGATAATTCGTTCACATCATAGATGTAAACAGTGTCCAGGATAGCGTTGACAGTTTTGTCATGCTTTGGCATAGGTGCAGTGATGACATTTGGAGTTTCTGGAGGATCGAACTCAATTTCACCAGCATCTATCATATCTTGTATTTTATCTTTCAGGGCCCAGCAGTGATCTGCGTCATGTCCTGGACAGTTCGAGTGATAGGCACATGTCGCATCAGGGCGATAATTCAGAGAGGAAGTGTTGACATTCCTTGGAGGACCTCTTAAGGTGATCAGATCTGCTTTTAGCAAGTGCTGCAATGCCTGAGAAATTGGCATGTTGATTTTGGTGAAATTTCTTCTTGGTGTGTCATACCCCAAAATTTGCCCACACTTTTCAAAAATTCAAAACTATTTCAAAAATTGGGTTTTTATAAAATCTAGGTTTCATTTACATTGATATCCTGAATTTTATAAATATTCGATTTAAAATCTATTTTAAAATATAATAGTTTACTCTTAAATTGTTATATTTTAAATAGCGAAATGTTGATTGATGCTTCATAAACTTTCAATTGGCTTTTTATTTCGAATAAATAATATAGCACAATTGGTAAGGAAGCAAGGGTCGCAGGTACAAGGTCTCGGGTTCAAATCCCACTTCTGACATTTTCCATTTTTATTTATTTCTAACTTTATTTTAGTAGTATTTTATTTAAAAAATCACAAAAATAATTTTATTATGTTAATTTTCGTTTTTTTATTTTAAACATTTTTAGTAATTATTAATTTTTCATTTTATGCATTTTTATCACAAAAATATCAAAAAAAATAACCATTAGATTATTTCTAGAAGTTAGTTTTAAAACAACCGTAAGACAAGAATCATGAAAAATTAAAAGAAATTAACACAATAGACAAAGCTCATAATATCAATTAATGTGTTTGTTCAATACCATTTTGTGACATGATTTCAAGATTAAAAGGGGTCTCTATCACCTCTTTCAGGTACATACATCCCACTAACCCTTATTCTCTCATGTACGAAGCCGCAAACAAGACATTGATTTCACAACTAACAAATTCCATCCAACCCTTTTCACGTACAAATAATATTTCTTTCACATTTAACAATTTTCCTGGTTACACATTCTCCTCAAATATTTTACAATACAAATCCTCTCTTTTGTTTTCATATCAATTTCAATTCAGTAACATTACAGTATAGATAAACACAAAGCATTCAACTCATCATCAAACTCAAACCAACATACAAACCAAAACCAAATCCCATGATTTGTAAAGTCCATAACCAAATAATAACAATATCTTCCCACCTCTAACCAATTCCATAAAATAAATTGTAAATTAAATTTGTTTATACTAACAACATCTCATTAACATTTGTATAGAGTATCTTTTTGCAGGGAGAAGAAAAAGCTGAAACTGAAGAGCACCTCCGTTCGCCGACGAAACCCGACGGAGACAACTCTAGATCTGCTACCAACAACAGCAACCGCTGACTGCCGCCATGAGATCCGGATCCGCCGTTCAACCCTCTGCACCGACGTGCTTCCACCCAGCCGTAGCCATCCGCGACCAATCTCGCACTCACAAACGCAGAAGCAACCAACGTGCGAATCCGAGTCACAACACTGACGACTCAATCGCTCCGGCCAGCCACGGTGGCGCGTCAACAACCTCCGCGACATCCATAGTCCCGGTATTTTCCTATCATGTTTTTTCTTTGCGATAGAGTGTTAAGATTACTTGTGTGTTTGCTCTGTCGTTGGATCTGAAAAAGGAATGGGTAGTGGAATGCTAAGTATGAATATCTGTGTTACTTGTTTTATTCATATTTTTTTTAGTGAAATGTTAAGAGATTAAAAAAAAATAGAAAGACGAGAACTTGTCTCACGGTCTTGGTTTGCTCTCTGTTAGTTGTAATATGTGTGTGTATGTTTTCAATTTTATTTTACTTATTACATGCCACATGTCGTATTATGAATGGTGGAGATAAATGGCTTTTTAAAAAAAAAAAGAAAACTAAAAAAAAATGATGAAATTGTTTTAACTAGTTTTGCTAGAATGTGAAACAGGGACGTCGTCCCTTTTATGTTGTTTTATATATTTTAGTTTTTAGTTTTTTTTTTTAAATATTTGTTTTTTTATTTCTATTTAAAATTTTTCTTTTAGATTTTAAATATTTTCTTTAGTTAATCTTGACTAATGTTTCTTTATCATTCCTTTATGCATCATTTCCTATATCTGTACTAACTTTTGTTTGTTTTTGCGAGGTATCATTATCTTGATGGACATTTATAATTTTCGTATTTGGGTTTTGTAATAATTTTTAACCCCGTTTGGCAAATATGTACCCCCACCCCGAAGCCATGTAATAGCGTAGGATTTTACATTCCGCATTTTATTTTCGTTAAATATATTAACTGCTAGATGTATGCTTAGGATTGTATGTTCAAGAATAAAATCAACTGTAGATCACTAATTCAAAGATAATATATCTGAATCTAACACACGCATTTTACTGTTCACACACTCACCTCTAGGGTCACCCCTCTTGGTTGCCTTACGAATAAAGGTCGTGTCCCTCGAATATAGAGGTATCTATAGCAAAAGTCCCGACGATAAAAAAATCATCGCAAAGATCATAAGTCCCTCGACGACCCTCGATGTTGCCTACAAATATATGATCTAGTCCCTCGATTGTTGCCTACGAAAAAAGATGATTTGTCCCTTCGAATATTGCTAAAGGTACCTCTATCATGTTGCCTTCAACGACCTCGATGACCCTTCGATGACCCGCACGTCCAATATAAACAAGGATTTCCTACTTCTACATAGTATGGATAATCCTAGGAATTTTAAAAGGTATAGAAAAAGACCAACTATCTAGGGTAGTGCTCTTAATATGCCTGGCTCAATAAAAAACATCTTCTCAAAAAAACTTTTTCAAAGACAAAGGCTACGCATTTACGCTAAAGTCCTTACGTCCCTTTTCGATTCAAAACAAACAAATAATATGAGCTAAGCAAGTTAAGAGCCCGTAGATAACTACGGATGAAAAGGGTGCTTGCACCTTCCCTTTTCATAACTAACCCCCCGAGCCCGTTTCTTTTAAAAAGGGTCTTTTTCTGTACTTTTTACCCTTCCTAACATTGGACAAAATAAAAGTCGGTGGCGACTCTTGCTCACCGCAACATTGGTTGCTTATAAAAATAAAAGTCAGTTCACCGAGTTACAGAACTGGCGACTCTGCTGGGGACACTTTTAAAGAGGGGTTTACCTTAGGGCTTAGATCACTAATTTGTTTGTTTGATTGCTTTAATTCTCATTGTTGCTTGGGTTTTGTGGAAGATGAATCCTATACCCGGATTCGAGTGCACTTTAAGATAGGAGCGGCATAGTCATGGAGACCTCCCTTGTGCATGCTTGGGATTGGTCAAAATGAAGTTCGCGCTTGAGTTAGGCCTCCACTGGTTATTGTGTACCTCTTTTGCATGAGAGAGGTTTACGCATGTATCTTTGGGTGCGCCGGAGCTCAAGGACCTTTAGTCACCTTTAACCCATCTTAACCTTTAGGAACGTAGTGGGAGGGCTATTCTTGGTGCATGCCAAGTTATGGTCGCGACCCGATACTACAACTCAGATAGGTTTCTTCTTAAAGTATCATTGCGTGGTATGCATGTACCATGTTCGAGGGTGCTTTAGAGGGGCTGACAATTCTGAGTAACTGGTAGAACCTGTTGTTGATTTCATCCTTATCCTTAGAAGTACCTATTGGGGAAGGGTAATCACCTGGTCATACTCCATGCAAGCTGTAAACCTAAGGACTCTTGTGTGACATGTTTGTTATCTAACCACTTGATCTCCTTGCAGGTTTTTGTTTGTAGGATTTACTTGTCCATACTACCCTATGCCTTTACATAACATGCTGACTAACCTTTTTCAGGGATCTTAAGTATTTAGGATGCATAATTCCCAAGCACTGTTATGGAAGGACTATCAAGAGCCTTAATTCCTATCAAGGGGCAAGAGGATTTATTTTCCTCTAGCTGGATGCTTTTCAAATTCGAAGGTACAATAAACTTCTGTCAAGGGGCAAGAGGATTTATTTTCCTCTAGCTAGATGCCTTCAAATTCAAGGGTACAGTTCCTATCAAGGGGCAAGAGGATTTATTTTCCTTTATCCATACGCCTTCAAACTCAAAAGTACCTTACCCCGAATCAGAGGCTATGACCCACTGGACATGGTGAGCTTGATTCTTACAGAAGGATGTTTAAAGATGGAAGTCGAAGTTTTTCAACAAAGCTGCAACTACATTTCAATGTTGCAAAAGAAATTCCATAAAGATCCTTGAAAACATTGCATTCACATTTACATACACATCATTGCATAACAAGTTTCCAGACAACGAGCTTCTCATCTTCTTCCTAAAATCCCTAAAGCTGGATACTTACAACTCTTGTGTGACTTCGCCGGAATCTTCTTCCTAGAAGTAATCTAAAGTTTCCTGTAGGCTCAGACACTAACGCTTGGCTTATTTTCTACTATGGGGCACTTGGTCAGTCGATCGATAATTGCCAACCAGTTCGAGATAAGGTACAAGACCTGATTTATGCAAAGGCTATCATATTCACACCTGTAGGCTAGATTTGAAGTTCTCCTTCGACTCAATGGACCTTCTGAAGCAATAAGTCCATATGGAGAAAATCTCCTCAATGTTGGCAATTCGTAATTTCTCATGCATTTTCATGCGTAATCTTTCTTGTTCTTGTTCAATACTGTCTATATTCAATACTTGTTTGTTTTTGAACTATAATAACGATGCATTGGATATGTTTGTCTTGAAATAACTCATTCGCTCTCGCTCTCATATGTTTTTCTTTGCTTTTGATACCAAATTCTCTCAATGATAAAGCAGGATAACTCCGAAGGGAGAATGACGAGCATATAATACTCATAATCTCAAATGGTGTGCTTTCGAGTAAAACCCTGTTGATGATGTACAGGCATTGTTTCAAATACCCAAACACTGGAGATATAAGGAAGTTAATCCCTTGTCAACCCCTTTGAGCCTTGAAGTAGGAGTTTCTTTTCTATACGAAAAAACCCCGCATTTAACCCAGGGGCAGGGTAGTGTTCAGTTAACCTGGTTGAGCATTCAAAATTCATCAGGAGCACGCATATAAGGATACAACAATGGTTATCCTTCAAAAGGTTGAGGACAGTAAAGTACAAAATGGTTATCCCTCGCAATAAAAGGTCAAAATATGACGATACAACAACGGTTATCCTTCGTCATCCAAGAAATGAGGCAGTCATTATCTCGCCAACGAATCGAAGACATCTCAGGATCATACGACTTGTTCAAAAAAGGAAAAATGAACCGAAAAAAAAAAGAAAAGAAAAAAGAAAGCCCGCTAAGTCAACAAAATTGAAAACAAATGACTTAGGCAAAAATTAGGGCATCCCGCTGGACTGCAAATACGAAATTCAAAAGAATTTGTCCGGGAAAAAATTA
Source organism: Vicia villosa (assembly GCF_029867415.1). NCBI lineage: Eukaryota > Viridiplantae > Streptophyta > Magnoliopsida > Fabales > Fabaceae > Vicia > Vicia villosa. Next base: position 101,102,016 of record NC_081180.1, on the reverse strand, counting down.
GGGAAACAAAAAAGAGATCCTCAACAAAAGGGAAAGTCGTGTGACAATAAATTCAAAGAACAAGACATGTGATTAGACACAAAATATGAAAGGTAAAGTGACTGCCATGTCCAAACACCTCATTGATTCCTCAATCGTCTCAAACTCCTCTTGAAGGATGAATACTCGCATCGAGTTAACTGAACTTAGGTTGGAGAACATCACGAAGGGGGTGGGCACCAATAAACTTTTGAGCCTAAAAATCTTCTTTTCTAAAACAATGAACCTGGCCACGTTACAACCCTCAAAAGTCCTAATTGAATCAGGGTTAATTCGAAAGCATACTGTAACGAGAATACGGTAAACTGACTCCTAGGAGTTTTGCTAAACGCTTGAGTTGGTATCACACTACCTTTCAAAAAAAATCGATGTTTTAACATCCTTTCAAAAATTTCCTTTTTAAACTTCAAGACAAACATGAACTTTGCATTAAAATTATGTTTCTCATAATAAACATTCTTTGCATATGAACAAGTACTTGACACCAGGAAAGCTTCCATCATGAACTGTAAATGAAAATTTTAATCCTTTCAAAGGACAAGTTGTCTTCAGAACTTCGCTGAGTTCAAGCGAGAATATCTCAAATTTTGATCACCCTCAGGGGCACAAAAGCAGTTGGATACTCCGTTGAGTCATAGTTTAGTCAATCTGGGGAAATCAGGTCAAGATTTGAAGAATCTCTCAAAAGTGTTGAACAATCAGGGGCATTCACCCAAGCATAGTTGAAAATTACCTCCGACCCGGATTAATCAGGGGCATTGTTCCTAAGTTCATGATATTGGGGCATGTTACTTATAATAGCACAAATCTCAAGAAGCCCTCCCGACAGGCATGCTTTAGAAGTACTCCGAGAAGCAAAAATATCTCCTACGATGGGCTCAGTTGGTTAAGACGCCGATATATACAAGGGGCATGACATGTTATTGTCCAATTCATCTGGGGCAGTCAAGTCGAGATTCAAATAATCTCTCAAAGGCGCTAAACAGTCAGGGATTTATTTTCCCTGCAAAACACTGACACAATTTACTGTCATCTTTAATAACATTTTGCATTCATACATCATATACCTCATAGCATATGCATAACACTCTCATTCATTTCAAAAAACATACAATGCATTACATGCATCATGACATTGCATAAAACTAACTTTGTCTTTCAGGTCAACCAACCAGTCAGACAAATATCATCAACAAATCAATCACTATCGAATATACAGTCTGGAAGCTTGAACCCCAGATTCCCGAAGAAATTCGCTCCGGAAGCTTGAACCCCGGATATTCCAAAGAATTCTACGCCAGAAACGTTCCGGAAGCTTGAACCCCGGATGTTCTGAAATCTATAACAGATATGTTTCGGAAGCATGAACCCCGAATGATCTGAAATCTATGCCAGATATGTTCCGGAAGCTTGAACCCCGGATGATCTGAATTCTACGCCAGAAACGTTCCGGAAGCATGAACCCCGGATTTTCTGAAATCTACGACAGATATGTTTCGGAAGCATGAACCCCGAATGATCTGAAATCTACGCCAGATATGTTCCGGAAGCTTGAACCCCGGATAATCTGAAATCTACGACAGAAACGTTCCGGAAGCATGAACCCCGGATGTTCTGAAATCTACGGCAGATATGTTTCGGAAGCTTGAACCCCGAATGATCTGAATTCTACAACAGATATGTTCCGGAAGCTTGAACCCCGGATAATCTGAAATCTACGATAAAAACGTTCCGGAAGCATGAACCCCAGATGTTCTGAATTCTACGACATATATGTTTCGGAAGCTTGAACCCCGAATAATCTGAATTCTACGGCAGATATGTTCCGGAAGCTTGAACCCCGGATGATCTGAATTCTACAGCAGATATGTTCCGGAAGCTTGTACCCCGGATGATCTGAATTCTACGCCAGAAACGTTCCGGAAGCATGAACCCCGGATGTTCTAAAAAACTACGACAGACATGTTTCGGAAGCTTGAACCCCGAATGATCTGAAATCTACGCCAGATATGTTCCGGAAGCTTGAACCCCGGATAATCTGAAATCTACGACAGAAACGTTCCGGAAGCATGAACCCCGGATGTTCTGAAATCTACGGCAGATATGTTTCGGAAGCTTGAACCCCGAATGATCTGAATTCTACAACAGATATGTTCCGGAAGCTTGAACCCCGGATGTTCTGAAAAACTACGACAGACATGTTTCGGAAGCTTGAACCCCGAATAATCTGAATTCTACGGCAGATATATTCCGGAAGCTTGAACCCCGGATGATCTGAATTCTACAACAGAAACGTTCCGGAAGCCTGAACCCCGGATGTTCTGAAATCTACGGTAGATATGTTTCGAAAGCCTGAACCCCGATTGATCTGAATTCTATGGTAGATGTTTCGGAAGCTCGAACCCCGAACATCTATGAATCTCTATTCCAGATATACGTTTGGAAGCTTGAACCCCAAACATTCTGAAGATCTATCATATACGCGCCATGGGAAGCATGACCCCCCAGGTTGCTGACAAGCATCTCAGTTAGGTGGCATCTCTAAGCCCATCTCAGACAGTTCTCTGTCAACCTCCGGATGGCATCTTTAAGCCCATCTCATACAAAAGTCCCTCCATCAACAAGGGCAAATTTCTGGGTATTCTAGTGTTCAATCCTCTTCCACCTTCAGATTCCGATAGGCACACAAGCCAATCTACATCCTCAAGTTTAAGAAGATTGAACAGGGGCAGCTGTCATACCCCAAAATTTGCCCACACTTTTCAAAAATTCAAAACTATTTCAAAAATTGGGTTTTTATAAAATCTAGGTTTCATTTACATTGATATCCTGAATTTTATAAATATTCGATTTAAAATCTATTTTAAAATATAATAGTTTACTCTTAAATTGTTATATTTTAAATAGCGAAATGTTGATTGATGCTTCATAAACTTTCAATTGGCTTTTTATTTCGAATAAATAATATAGCACAATTGGTAAGGAAGCAAGGGTCGCAGGTACAAGGTCTCGGGTTCAAATCCCACTTCTGACATTTTCCATTTTTATTTATTTCTAACTTTATTTTAGTAGTATTTTATTTAAAAAATCACAAAAATAATTTTATTATGTTAATTTTCGTTTTTTTATTTTAAACATTTTTAGTAATTATTAATTTTTCATTTTATGCATTTTTATCACAAAAATATCAAAAAAAATAACCATTAGATTATTTCTAGAAGTTAGTTTTAAAACAACCGTAAGACAAGAATCATGAAAAATTAAAAGAAATTAACACAATAGACAAAGCTCATAATATCAATTAATGTGTTTGTTCAATACCATTTTGTGACATGATTTCAAGATTAAAAGGGGTCTCTATCACCTCTTTCAGGTACATACATCCCACTAACCCTTATTCTCTCATGTACGAAGCCGCAAACAAGACATTGATTTCACAACTAACAAATTCCATCCAACCCTTTTCACGTACAAATAATATTTCTTTCACATTTAACAATTTTCCTGGTTACACATTCTCCTCAAATATTTTACAATACAAATCCTCTCTTTTGTTTTCATATCAATTTCAATTCAGTAACATTACAGTATAGATAAACACAAAGCATTCAACTCATCATCAAACTCAAACCAACATACAAACCAAAACCAAATCCCATGATTTGTAAAGTCCATAACCAAATAATAACAATATCTTCCCACCTCTAACCAATTCCATAAAATAAATTGTAAATTAAATTTGTTTATACTAACAACATCTCATTAACATTTGTATAGAGTATCTTTTTGCAGGGAGAAGAAAAAGCTGAAACTGAAGAGCACCTCCGTTCGCCGACGAAACCCGACGGAGACAACTCTAGATCTGCTACCAACAACAGCAACCGCTGACTGCCGCCATGAGATCCGGATCCGCCGTTCAACCCTCTGCACCGACGTGCTTCCACCCAGCCGTAGCCATCCGCGACCAATCTCGCACTCACAAACGCAGAAGCAACCAACGTGCGAATCCGAGTCACAACACTGACGACTCAATCGCTCCGGCCAGCCACGGTGGCGCGTCAACAACCTCCGCGACATCCATAGTCCCGGTATTTTCCTATCATGTTTTTTCTTTGCGATAGAGTGTTAAGATTACTTGTGTGTTTGCTCTGTCGTTGGATCTGAAAAAGGAATGGGTAGTGGAATGCTAAGTATGAATATCTGTGTTACTTGTTTTATTCATATTTTTTTTAGTGAAATGTTAAGAGATTAAAAAAAAATAGAAAGACGAGAACTTGTCTCACGGTCTTGGTTTGCTCTCTGTTAGTTGTAATATGTGTGTGTATGTTTTCAATTTTATTTTACTTATTACATGCCACATGTCGTATTATGAATGGTGGAGATAAATGGCTTTTTAAAAAAAAAAAGAAAACTAAAAAAAAATGATGAAATTGTTTTAACTAGTTTTGCTAGAATGTGAAACAGGGACGTCGTCCCTTTTATGTTGTTTTATATATTTTAGTTTTTAGTTTTTTTTTTTAAATATTTGTTTTTTTATTTCTATTTAAAATTTTTCTTTTAGATTTTAAATATTTTCTTTAGTTAATCTTGACTAATGTTTCTTTATCATTCCTTTATGCATCATTTCCTATATCTGTACTAACTTTTGTTTGTTTTTGCGAGGTATCATTATCTTGATGGACATTTATAATTTTCGTATTTGGGTTTTGTAATAATTTTTAACCCCGTTTGGCAAATATGTACCCCCACCCCGAAGCCATGTAATAGCGTAGGATTTTACATTCCGCATTTTATTTTCGTTAAATATATTAACTGCTAGATGTATGCTTAGGATTGTATGTTCAAGAATAAAATCAACTGTAGATCACTAATTCAAAGATAATATATCTGAATCTAACACACGCATTTTACTGTTCACACACTCACCTCTAGGGTCACCCCTCTTGGTTGCCTTACGAATAAAGGTCGTGTCCCTCGAATATAGAGGTATCTATAGCAAAAGTCCCGACGATAAAAAAATCATCGCAAAGATCATAAGTCCCTCGACGACCCTCGATGTTGCCTACAAATATATGATCTAGTCCCTCGATTGTTGCCTACGAAAAAAGATGATTTGTCCCTTCGAATATTGCTAAAGGTACCTCTATCATGTTGCCTTCAACGACCTCGATGACCCTTCGATGACCCGCACGTCCAATATAAACAAGGATTTCCTACTTCTACATAGTATGGATAATCCTAGGAATTTTAAAAGGTATAGAAAAAGACCAACTATCTAGGGTAGTGCTCTTAATATGCCTGGCTCAATAAAAAACATCTTCTCAAAAAAACTTTTTCAAAGACAAAGGCTACGCATTTACGCTAAAGTCCTTACGTCCCTTTTCGATTCAAAACAAACAAATAATATGAGCTAAGCAAGTTAAGAGCCCGTAGATAACTACGGATGAAAAGGGTGCTTGCACCTTCCCTTTTCATAACTAACCCCCCGAGCCCGTTTCTTTTAAAAAGGGTCTTTTTCTGTACTTTTTACCCTTCCTAACATTGGACAAAATAAAAGTCGGTGGCGACTCTTGCTCACCGCAACATTGGTTGCTTATAAAAATAAAAGTCAGTTCACCGAGTTACATGGTGCATCTGGTCGATGCGTATATTTTGGCTGTTGATCTTTTTGAGGCGCAGATGCGGAGATCAGAACTGCCCCTACAGATTGATGCTGCTCACTTTTGCGACTTTTTTGAATTTGAGTTGCATTGACCTCATTTCTCCCACTGATGGGCCTTTTTGTAGTACCAGAGGTGGAACCTATCTGAATTTTTCCATTTTGAATGCCACTTTCGACACGTTCTCCGGTCAGTATCAGGTCAGTGAAACCTGATGATGAACTTCCCAGCAAATGGCTATAGAAAGGGCCAGTTAAAGTGCCCATGAACATGTCAACTAGTTCGCGATCAGATAAGGGTGGTTGAACCCTTCCAGCCATATCTCTCCACTTTTGTGCATATCCTTTGAAACTTTCTTTTGGTCCCATAGACATGCCCCTTAGTTGAGTACGGGTTGGCGCAAGATCAGCATTGTATTGGTACTGTTTGTAAAAAGCAGCAGCTAATTCTTCCCAAGTATGAACCTTGGTATTTTCCAGCTGGTAGTACCACTCGAGTTGTGTACCCGACAGACTTTCTTGGAAGAAGTGAATCCACAATTTGTTATCTGTTGTATGAGGTTGTATCTTCCTCACATAGGATCTCAGATGTAGTTTCGGGCAAGAAACTCCATCATATTTTGCAAAGACAGGAACTTTGAATTTTGGAGGGATAACAACATCCGAGATGAGCCTCAGATCATTGAAATCTAGGCCAGGTATTTTTTGTATCTCCATAGCTTTCATACGGTCTTCCAGCTGTTGGTATTTTTCAATATCCGGTTCGTCCCCAGAATTATCATTTTCTTCATTTGAAGAGAGAGAGGGTTTAGCAGAACCCTGGTTGCTTTGATTGTCTTCTTGTTCATCATCACCGACTGTTTCAGGGATCGGTGGCTTTGTGAACTTTTTGACTGGAATTTTGATCTTTCTTCTCAGGTGACTCACACCTACAGATCCTTTGGGCTTCTTTTTCTTCTTGATTATCAGGGCTTTCAGTTCTTGCTGCCCCTTTGCCAGTTCCAGAATTGCCACTTGAACTTGGGCATTCTGTGCTTCGAGATTCTTGATGCTCATTTCGGATTCCATCTCTTCTGACTGAAATAAACAGCGAGAAGATGAGAAATCCGTCATGTGAACCTGTTATGAAATGTGTATGACTGGATGCCATGTGTATGCAATGTATGAAATGTATGTGCAATGTATGAAGTGAAATGTGTGTGCAATGTTTCAAGGATCTTAGAGTTTAGATTTGTTAAAGAAGAAACAAACGTTAGTTAATCAATTTATTTCTCTTTTTCTTTTTTTTTTTGCTTCTTTTTTCTTTGCCTCATTTGGGCTTACAAGACAGAAATAAAATAAATGATCCTTCAGGTCTCCCGTGGACGCTTTCTTTTTGCCCCCAGGAATGTGTTGATCTGCTGTTCTTCTTGAAGCTGTCCGGTGAGCTCCAATATCCTTCTCTCATAGTCTTGACAGTATGATTTGAAGGTGTCTCTTTCCTCTTTGAGTTGAACCCAAGATTTTTGCAACTCTTCTAGGTCAGTTGGCATGTCCGGGTGTAGAATAACTTGAGGTTCATATCCTTCGACCTCTGGTTCAATAGTCACAGGTAGAACAGCAGGATATGGCATAAGGAGTTTCTGAGCATGAATGCGGACCCATCTGAGGTAGGGTTCCATAGGAATAGAATTCCATTGCCCCAGAGTTTTGCTTTCTATTCTATAGACACTGCCCCATGCATGTATGAACCTTCGTCGGTGTCTATGAGAATCATTCTCGTAATCAAACACAATGCCATGGATAATCATGTCATGAGGACCGTTGCTCCTTGCATATCCGAATTGGCGTAGAGCTAAAGAGGGATTGTAAGTGATACCTCCTTTGATGCCAAGGAGTGGCACATTAGGGTATTCTCCACAATGATCAATGATAGTAATGTCTCTTTGAAAGAAGTTGTTCCACCGGATATCTGAATGAGACAAAGACATAATCCTGCGAGACCAATGCATTCTTTGTTCATTTCTCAACACTGATCGGGGAAGATGAAATGTAAACCACCTAGCCAGTAGTGGTATACAGCACATGAGAGTTCCTCGTTTCTTCATGGTACGAGTGTGTAGAGAATGTAGAATGTCTCCCAGCAATGTTGGTACCGGGTTACGGATTAGGAAAAGGTTGATGATGTGTATACTTATGAACTGGTCGGTATTTGGGAATAAAACCAACCCATAGATCAAAAGTGCCATAACTTCCTCAAAAGCTGGATAACTTTTGTTTTCTAGCAGTAGTCGAGCCTTTTCCAATAAGAATTTGGCAAGTAAACCCTTAACTCCACTCTTTGTTTCCCAATTGGACTCGATTTCTGATTTCCGCAGATGTAAAGCAGCAGCAATGACTTCAGGTTTTGGAATCCTTTCTAAACCAGTGAAAGGTAATTGATTTCGAACAGGCAATCCCATAAGTTCAGAGAATTCTTCCAAAGTGGGTACCAACTGGTAATCAGGAAAGGTAAAGCAATGATGTTCAGGGTCAAAGAACTGGAACAGGACCCGTATCATGTCTTCTTCAAATTTTGAGGTAACCAAATGGAGTAGGTGACCATGCTTTTCAGTGAATTGAACATTCCTGGGGAATTCTGACACCAAGTCTTTTAGCTCAGATGGTATCGTTGAGATGTTGATTCGGAGGTAATCTTTGGTGGCGGGAGCCATTACCTGCAAAAACAAAGGTAAACTCTTTGATCCTTGAAGTGTTTGGTGCAAAAATGATATGCTTATGATGCAAACATGTGGCACACAAAAACAAATCAAACAATAGCCTTAGGTTTAAAGGCTTGTATGAAGCTGATAGGTGATACCCTCCCCACTGAAGTTTAGTTGGTTAAAACCTGTCCTAGAATAGCATTCGGGTTCTATGATCCTTGGAAGTAACATCTCAATACGGCGCTCGAGCGGCCGATCAAAATATTCCTCGAGGATAACTAACTTCGATCAATTTCAAAGCTAGCCACTTAATAGGCCACAAGTCAAGTTCAACTAAAAAGGTTCTAAGACAAATTAGTGTTTAATGACATTTCGGAAGCCTAACATACTCCTTGATCGTTTTCAAGGGACATCAGTATAAACCAAAGTATCGCACTAACGATGACTACCAGATCAACCGTATCGGTACATGCCGTACAGTTTCCTTGGTCTAATGTCATATACTTAAGGTATCTCGAGATTCGGGTTAGAATCTTTCACACAAGCAAAATACCCAAGCAAGCCTTTGAAAAATAGAGCAATCAAGTCAATCAATTGAAAACATCGAAGTGATCTATTCTCTTAAGGTAACCCCTTTTGAAAACATTTTGTTTTTTGAAAGTATCTCCCCAGCAGAGTCGCCAGTTCTGTGGACCTCCGATTTTTTTAATCCCGGGCCATACCTCTGTTCTGTAGAGATACGTGAACTGACTCTTTTTTGTCGCTTAATGCTTTCGCATTTTGAAAATTCACAGAGTCGCCACCGACCTTTTATTTTATCCAATTAAGGAAAGGTTTATAAAAGACACAGAAAAAAGACCTTTAAGAAATTCTGGGTAAGGGGGTAGGTTATACAAAGGGAAGGTGTTAGCACCCTTTGTATCCATGGTTATCCATGGGCTCTTAAGTTTGCTTAGCTCACTTGTTTTTCGATCACTTTTCAATTGCTCTGAAATTGCTCATATGTGGTTTCAAATACCTTTGTAATTTGAATTTTGTAATGATCCGTGTGTGGATGTATACAAAATGCTTGTTTATCTTTCGAAAGATGTTTTGAAAAGAACGTTAACTTTGTAATAATCCGTGTTTGGATGTATACAAAGTATTGTCTTTTTTGAAAGTTTTGAAAAATCAACAGTGTATGAGAATTTTGTTTGTTTTGATTTGAGCAAGCAAACTAGGAGGTCTACCCTGAGTTGTAAGGTCTTTATCCTATTTCCTTTAAAAATCTATCCTTTCACCGGATATAAAAGCAAGGTTCGATTTTGTACTCGAAACAGTAAAATTTGACTTTGATTTTGAAAGATTGAAAAGGGATTACCTTAAGAGGTGCAAGTGTGATTGTGATTGGATTCAGATATTTATCTTTGAAGTTAGTGATCTAACGGTTCAATTTTATCTTTGACATACACGCAGTTTATATGTGCTGGAAATTAAAGTGCGGAAATGTAAAGTGCGGAAAGTAAATCTACGCTATTACATCGATTGTGCAGGAAATGTAAACTAGCCTATTTACATGAATTTGACATCCTATACATTTATCTAGGAATTTTAAATTGCAAGAAACATAAAAGGCATGTTTTTGGAATTTTTATGATTGGTTTTAATTATAATTAATGCATGATTAATTAAATTAAAATGAAGAAAAAAGATGAAAATAGATTTAAACCTAGAAATTAAGTTTAAAATAGGTACAAAATATTTGTTAATTAATTTTAAAACAAAACTAATTTTTTTGGAATTTTTGGAAATTGATTTGAAATTGATTTAAGTTAATTAATACATAATTATACAAATAATTATACAAATAATTAAAACTTAAAGATAAAATTATTCAAAATATGTACAAAATTAGTTTATAATATATAAACAATATTTTATATGAAGAACAATTTTTTTTGGGATTTTTTGATTGGTTAGAATAATTAAAAAGCAAATATATAAATATATACTAATTAATTATGCAAAATATTGAAATTTTGAAGAAAAATAAAATATTTTTATTTCAGAAAATAGTATATTATTTTAGAAGTTTAAAAATATTTTTTGTGTATTTTTTGGATTTTTAAAACTATTTTTAATTAATTTAACAAAGAAATTAAAATAAAATAGAAAAATAAATAAAGCAGTGATCATGTGTGGTCATTTATGATGGGTTATGGTGTGGCTGCGCTTTTTTGATGCGTTGGATCAGATTACTAGGAGATCTTGTGGCTCAGATTTAAAGTAACATGATGCACATGGATAGAGGGAACACATGTGATCATGCTAATTTGGAAAGTCCAACGTGGGACCCATGTGCAGTTGACCAACGAATGAGAGGGAGTAAATCTGCCACGCGTGCTGGTCAAAGATTCCACCTTACTATTCATCTTCTTCTTCATATTACCTGCGGATTTTGCTGCAGATTTACCTGCGGATTTTCCTGCGGATTTTTCTTTCTTTTTCCATGCTTTTGAACGACCTACAAAATGAAAATAAAAAAAAACAAAGGCCACCCAGATCACCTAATTGGACCCTTCTGAACATGATAGCGTCGTTAGTTTTTCCATTTGAAGCTTGTATCATGGAGAACGAAAGCTTCACATGTTTGAAGCTCAAAAATGGTGGAGCTTCAAAACCACGTTAAAGCTTGCATGTGATTACTCAAATCTACTCTATATCATGCCATGAGTCCATGCAAGTGGTTAGTTTTTATTTTAATCAAGCATGCATGGGAAAACGAAAGTTACATGTGTATGTTCATGTAACACTTTATACACATGCTACGACTCTCATGGGACCAAACAAAGAGCTTATTCTTACTCTATATTGCTTTAGGAGATGATTGGAAGTGATTGTTTGTATTGATATTGATTGGAATATGGAAAACGAAAATTACAAAGTTTATGGAATTTTGAGAGAATTTATGAAGTTTCTTGCTATGCTTTTGCTTATAATTTTCGTGCTCTCTTTGGCCCCTTTGTTTGTGAAATATGCAGCTTCATTTATAGGCCTTGGAGTGCTTAAATTTGAAGCTAAAAGCAATGATTGCTTTTGTTGAATTTTGACTTTCAAGCTTAGAACTCAAGCAACCTTGGCTTGCTCTTTCCTTAGCCTTTCCTTGCAGCTTTCTTGCTGCATAATTAAGCCACATGTGTGAGCTTTTAGCTTAGAAAATAAGCTATGATTTATCCTTCCTTTTTTCCTTTTTTAATTTAATCTTAAATGATAAAATTAAATCAAAAAATGGAGAAAAATGATGTGGGCTTTGTCTTGGTCGTGGGAGGCCCATTATAACATGGCAAAGATGTTTGAACCATGAAAACTTGGCCCCATTTGGAAAAAATACATTTTTGAGCAATGTTGATTTCATGCATTTTCCCAAAATTTAGCCAACTTCAACAAGGTGTAAATCCTTCAATTTTTGTCATATGAAGGAGATCTTGCACTTTTTGGAAATCTCAAAGAGTCCTCTAACCAATGTCTTTGGTCTCATGTCAAAATGATTTTTGAAGCTCCTTGTGTGTCCTTTTGAAAAAAGTGTCTTTTTGTTGACTTTGAAAATGACCTGTAATGTCTTTGGTCATATTTTTCAAATGGTGAATCCAATGACCATGGGATCAATGGCATTTGAAAGATAATTGAATTTCCTTCAAAACAAGCTTTGGTTTGAATTTTTTGGATGAAGGATGAGAGAGTTATGATCAGTCAAAGTTGAGTTGACTTTTCAGGCAAAAACCCTAATTTTGAATCTTAGGGTTTTGTTGGTTTTTGATCTTTCCTTGATGAATTATGATCATCCAATGATCAAATGATGAATCCTTTGACGAAATATGGACTTTGACAAAAAATTTCATTTTTGACTGTCTGTTGACTTTTTGGTCAAACGGGTCGTCTGTTGACTGTTTGAGCTGCTGACGGTGCGTCTGAGTGAATTGAAGTTTGAAAATTTGTATGATGGTACTTTGAGATATATGGATGTGTATGAAATCCATTTGAGCTCTCAAAAACTTGTTGCTCCTGTAAAAACAAGAAAAACCCTGATTAGGGACTGTTTGTGTAGGAGACAGTTAAGCGTACCTGATTTTTGTGCAGTGTTGAGTCTCTGCTAATCGCGTGATATTCAGAAGACTTCTAGCACAAAGATCTTGGAATTTTGAATTGTGAAAGATTGATTTGATTGATGGTACAAAACACTGAGAATTGTACTGCCAGCAGTTTGGCTGTCAACTGACTGTTCAGGTATTGATGTAGCAGTTAGAGTGAAAAATCAACAGTCAAAGTTAATTTTCTTTTTTGTTGTTGTTTTTTGTTTTTGTTTTATGTGAAAAATGAAAGTTTATTTACATGACTTGTTAGGAAAACACAGACATAATAAATAACTAATATTTACGGTATGCGGGCAAAATTACCGATAATAACCCTGAAAATCATTTAATGCACAGAAATAGGAATATTTGACTGGCAGAAAACACACAAAATATTATCTTAGTAATTAAGCAATATTATGACAAATAGTACAACATTTAATACTGACAGTACAAATATCACATACTATATTGAACAGTACGACGAATAAACGGTACATTTAAGAAATAAGAAATACGACAAATTTTAAGAATGACGATTGATAACCCATGCTATGAACAATAACATGTAGATGATTGGGAGCATAACCATTGCAGGTCCACACTCTTCAGGACTATGCAGGCAGAAGAAAGTCATGATCACCGTAGCAATGGTGATGACTGTAAGAAACAGTGTCTCTATCCACTTTGCCATTCTTGTCAGGGAAGAAGAGAAAGGATGGATTATGAAGATAGGAATTTGAAAGATGAATTGGAATTTGATGTGAGATTTTATGAAAGAAAATGAGAGGTATTTATAGAATGGAAAGAAGGAAAGAGACGTTGGGGAATGATGTGATTCCGTACAAAAGGAAAATTTGAGTGGAAGTAAGATTTGAAAGAAAGTGTATGATAGTGTTGGAAAAAGGAGAGATTTGATTTTTGAAAAAAAGAGATTTGAAAAGATTTTTGCAAATAATGGAATATAATACCAAAAATTAGTGGGAAACAAAAGATAATAATAATCTACTTGTTACCAAACGGTCTGAGTTTCCTGATTCTGCGCCTGCAAAAAGATTTAACTCTGTACCAATTGTGTCAGTACTATTTATCTGTAAATAAATAAATAGCATGTGTGAAGTAATAAACAGTATTTGGAGTTTGCGTAAGAATAAATTCAACTGCAAGCCAAATTACTGTATAAGAAAAATTCTAAAAACTAAGTATTTCATATGTCAGGATATTTGTTAAAATAAAAATCCATGATTATATGAGACTCTTAATTTTCAGATTGGAGTTTTCTTGAAAAATATGTGGGCAAATTTTGGGGTATAACACGTTACTTCGGTCCACTATTCTGTATTGGTTAATTCGGACATGGTAGGACCTATTATACCAGAAAGAGGTCTTAGGCAGGGTGACCCACTGTCGCCTTACCTGTTTATCCTTATCTCGGAAGGCCTTTCGACACTCATAAAGAGATCTGTTGCTAGAGGGGATACCCATGGGATTCAGATTTGCAGAGGGGCACCTAGTGTGTCGCATCTGCTTTTTGCTGACGACTGTTTCTTGTTTTGCAGGGCTAACATAGATGAAGTTTCACATCTTATGGAGATACTGAATACTTATGCTACAGCAACAGGCCAAGAGATCAATTTGAATAAATCTGAAGTTTTCTTTAGCCGCAATCTTAGCTTGCCAGCTCAGGAGGACCTAGCCAAGGTTATGGGAGTCCGCCACGTTCTCGGAACAGGGAAGTATTTGGGATTGCCTTCTATGATTGGTAGGAGTAAAAAAGCTACTTTTGCGTTCATCAAAGATCGAATATGGGCAAAAATTAATTCATGGAAAGGTCGAGCCTTATCTATTGGGGGGAAAGATGTCATGATCAAATCAGTTCTCCAATCCATTCCGGCATATATGATGAGTATTTATATGCTTCCTGATGGGGTTATCAATGATATAGAGAAAATGCTGAATGCTTTCTGGTGGTGTGGAGGTACTAATCGAACAGGTATTCGGTGGATGGCATGGGATAAATTAGCTTGTTCTAAGTATGAGGGAGGCCTCGGGTTCAGAGATTTTAGAGCCTTTAATATGGCTATGGTTGCAAAGCAAGGTTGGTTTCTCATGAATAACCCGGAAGCGTTGGTGTCCAGAGTTTTTAAAGCAAGGTACTTCCCTAAAACAACTTTCTTTGATGCTACTCGATCTTGGTTACAATCCCAACTTCGTTTGGCAGAGTATCTGGAAATCCCGGGAAGTGCTAACTATTGGTTGTAGGTGGAGTATAGGTGACGGTAGCCAAATAGGAGTTATGAATGAACCTTGGCTTCGAGGAAGTTTAGAGGGTTGTGTGAAGGGGCCACAACACCAAGGTATGTATAATTTGGTTGTTAAGGACTTGATACTTCCTACCGTTAAGCAATGGAATATGAGGGTGATTCGTGATTTGTTTGACCATGTAGGGGCGGAGGAGATACTTTTGGTCCCGCTTGTGGATGATGTTACCGAAGATAGGTTGATTTGGAAGGGAGAGCAGAACGGTCAATATAGTGTTCGCTCCGGTTATAAAGTGTGGAAGAATAGGAAGAAGTCTTATGTCTCTCATCGCCATGAGGATAATTGGAAAGGTTTGTGGTCGATCTTTGGGCCCCCCCGAGTGAAACACCTTCTTTGGCGAATTTGCTCAGGTATTTTACCATCCCGGGTGCGCCTTATTCAGCATCATGTTCCTTGCCCGTCTACTTGTCCTTTCTGCGATGCGCTTGAGGAGAATGATTGGCACGTTTTCTTTGGGTGTCCTGAAACAAGATCGTGTTGGCAAGTAGCAGGTTTGCATGACATTGTCGCTCCTTTTATTACTCGTTATAGTGACATTAAAACTCTTATTTTGATGGTGTATACTGAGGTTGATAGAAATACAGTTGGCCGCTTTGCGATTATGATTGACACGTTATGGCATAACAGAAATAATTTTATATGGAATAATGAGAAGGAGGAGGCTTCTAAACTCGGTTGGTTAGCTTTTCACAGGTGGCATGAATGGTTTACGGCACAAAATCCTCAGGATAACGGGAATGTCCCTCCTACTTTGCATCATTGGACTTCCCCTCCTTTGGGTTGGCTCAAGTGTAACGTCGATGCGGGTTTTGATAGAAGTCATCGCACCACTAATAGAGACTGATGCCTTCGCGACAATTTTGGGAATTTTATTCAGGTGGGGGTTGCGTGGGATGTTGGCAATGTCTCTGTTATTGAAGCGGAAGCGATAGCCTTAAAAGAAGCTATCCAAGGAGCATCCGTTCATCGTTCTGATTGTGTCGTCTTTGAGAGTGACTCGCAAAAGGTGGTGCAAGCTATCCGATCCAATGCTATTGGAGGCTCCGAGTTTTCATCTATTATTCGGTCTATTAAGCTTTTACTATCTAATTTTCCTAACTTTGAGGTAGAGTTTGTTCGGCGTCAAGCGAATATGGTTGCTCATTGTCTAACTAAGACGGCCAATTCTTGGGCTCGACGTAGTTACATTAATTTTATACCTCCCTGTATTGAATCTATTTTGTTGAATGAAAGAAGCTAGATTTGTGTTGGTCAAAAAAAAAATTTAACTAACTCAACAATATAAAATAATTATTTTTTTATGTAAATTAATTTAATCATCTCAATTATATTAATAATCATTTTTATGTGCAATTAAGTGTGTTCGATTACATATAAAAATATATCATTAAACACTTTTCTAAATAAATAAGGTATCAACTTTCACGACAGACTTTCAAGTGAAAAACAGTTGATTCTTTCATACGTACAAAAGAACAAAATAGTAGTAGTCTTTCAAGTGAAAAACAGTTGATTCTTTCATACGTACAAAAGAACAAAATAGTAGTAGTCTTTCAAGTGAAAAACAGTTGATTCTTTCATACGTACAAAAGAACAAAATAGTAGTAGTCTTTCAAGTGAAAAACTGTTGATTCTTTCATACGTACAAAAGAACAAAATAGTAATAGTATCTAGTATGTATGTAGTTTAATTCGTTAGGTTGTTTTCCTCATCAAAACGGTATGTTATATAGATCCATGCAAACCGGTGGGAAATTGAGTACAAATTTGTAATTCATAGGGCATGGCATGCTAAAACGTAAATGATGAGGTTTTTAGTGATCATTGATTAATGGTCCAAAATAAAAGGAAAATTCTAAGAATATTCGTAGTATTTAATGTTACATGATTTCTTCACAGAAGATATCACACACATTTTTCAAATTTGTTTGGTAGGACTTTTGACTATTATTTTCATTTTCAACCTGGTAGGCCACTGTGTTGGGAGGGTTTTATGTTTGAAAAGATTGTAGACATAGTATTAAAACTTTATGACAACCATTGCAGAGAAAATGACAAGCATGAATAGTAAAATTGAATAAGTTTACTAATTGACTAGTGAATAGTTGTAAATAGGGGTGTGCATGGTTGGTTATTTTCAAAAACCAAACCATAACCATTTTAAAACCATTTAAATGGTTTGGATTTATAACTATAACCACATTTTAATCAAAAGTGGTTATAAAACCGGTTATAAATTTGGTTATGATTATATAACCGGTTTTTAAAAAAAATCCAATTTTGAAAATTATTTTTTTCGAAAACATTTTTTTTCAAAAAAAAATTAATATTTTGAGAATTAAAATATTTGGATTTGGATAATAACCGGATTATAACCGAATCCAAAATAATTTAACCGGTTAATAGCCATTTAATTATATCCGGATTATATGAATGGATAACCAAACCATTAATAACTAAACCGGTTAATAACCATTCAATTATATCCGGATATTTAAAAGTGGTTTAGGTTTGGTTATGGATTTGGACATCAAAACCGGATATTTTGCACACCCCTAGTTGTAAATAGTGTTTTTGGTTGGGTTCTTCACCATAACAAGATTCAAAGTTGTTGTTCTCTTTTGCTTTAATGGAGGAAACATAGAATTGAAAACTAGCGGTAGCCAGCCAGCAGGACCACAAGAAAAAGCTTCTGCATACTAGTAGTTCTTCAATCTGGCTTTCTCTTTATTTTTTTTATTTTTTTTTGGATGATCAACATGTTTCTGCTTCAACTTCCTATGAGAGTTTATCACCACCGATTTAGTCCACTTCGGAGTCAGTTCTGACATCAGAGTTTATCACTACCGGTTTAGTCCACTTCGGGATTAGTTCTGACATCAAGTGGTTTCAGCCCTCTTCCAATCGCAATTACGGAGGATCGAACCGTAATTCCCTCTACCAAGTCTAACGTCAATCACTACTATGGCTCTGTTTGATAAGACATGTTTTCGAGCTTATAGTTTATGTCTTATGTCTTATAAGCTCATATGATAGTTTAGCCCCGTTTGATAACGATCTTTTGATCACGAGCTTATAGCTTATTTTCCAGACGCTATTTCAAATAGCATTTTAACTTATGTCTTATAGCTTATTTCTTTTTCTTTCTTTTTTATCCTTATTCTTTTAAAGAATTGAAAAATAAATATAGACATTTTTTAAGTTAATAGATTAAAATGAATTTTGATGTTAACATACAAAATCAAAAAGCATTAAACCATAAAATTACGTCGTAGAACAATTTTCAATAGGAAATTTCACTTATAGTATTGATTGAAAATTTTAAAATTAATGTATTTTCTGCATAAATTTTGCTAAAATTCACAGAAAATAAAGCAGATAAACAAAAAATAATAATAATTTTAAAATAATGAACGGAAGACATTATCCTCTAATTCAGTAATTAACCCATAATATTTTAATTTTAAAAAATAAAAGTGTGACAAATTGAGAATTAAGTTTTAAAATATAGTAACATTTAAGAAATAAACTTTAAAAAATGTGACATCGTAGGTCAAAAATTCCCAAATAAAAAATATCATAATAAATACCCAACATAATTGTGAATGATATTTTTCTAATATTGACATAAACTATATAGCATTTTCTAGTAATTTTGCCTAGTTTAATTTGCAGAAATCTATCCAAAAAGAGGTTGCTCAACAGTACAAACTGAACAAGGCCTTGATGAAACCAAGGATAAAAATAACATTATGTTACCTCTTGCTTTTGACAGGTGTATGAAAAAGACAAATATAAGAAGATCCTACCTCATACAATTTGACAATCTTGTTTTTTCTAATTTTTACTCTCTCTCACAATGAGTGATACACCACACCATTTCACACGGATTAAAAAAAGTAAGAGAGAATATTGCTTTTACTATAGTACCCTTATCATGTATTGAGAATGATGAACTTTTTATTAATTAGAGGGTAAAATTGGAAAAAGTCTATTGGAAATTGAAATGGGTCACTCATTTTGGGACATCATATTATTCTAAATGGGTCACTCATTGTGGGACGGAGAGAGTACAATCTAATGTTTTCTATGAAATGTCCATCTTACGTTATGCAATGTTAGACTTTTTATGAATAATTGATCTTAGGAACTAGAAGAGCATCATTCCGACTGACTGTGATTTGATGGAGAATGAGCAATGTTACGACTAATTAATTAGGGAGTGGCTCTTACCCAAAATCTCATATATCACTCTTTTATCTTACTCACTCCCTTCATAGAAACATTTTCATACTCGGCCCTTAGAATTAATTTAGTGTTGAGAGAGCGAAATATTTAAGTAAGAGTTGTGCTTGTGTAACTACCAAATGAATTTGATCGATTTGTAATTGTAATTCAAGAGTATCATTCTCTTATAACATTAATATTGTTGTACAGGTGTTACACCCTAAAAATTGTCCTCCTACCTTTTTTTAATTGACTTAGACTTTTCATCATATCATATGCATACATACATGTCATCGGCTATCTGATCACAGGATTAAGGTTCCATTCTTCAAAAAGATATAGCAGAAGTGACTATTCTGTCAAGTCGATACAGTGAATCAAGAATTCAAGTTTTGAGGTGCAGTACGGTCCGCATATTTTCTCAAGTTCTCTCATCAGGGACCAATCAAATCCTTGTTATAGCAAGTATTCTCGCATTCCGGTGTGCTTTACATCAAGAGTTTCCGATGTTTCGAGACAGTTCAAATGGAAAGTTCGTTCTTACAGTGCAAGTGCAAAATTCACAACTCCCTACTGGAAGGTCATACGCTCTCAGTTTTCGCGTTACAGTGACTGTTTCGGTACTATCTACGTCTTTCGTGTTCGTCCCAGATGCCAATTCATTAAGGAAAGTGGCGGGAATTAATTGTTTTGATATTTCAGTTTTACCGTTCCACTGTCTTTTTGAGGTTTGAAAATTCATAACTTCCATCCGCCAAGTCAGTTTGAGGCGAGCCATGTAACACCCTTCTAAACCCCCGCGACAATTATTAAAATAATCAGAGTAAAATATGAAAACAGGGGTACAATTAAATTTTTAAAACCAAACATAAGTCATGTTTATCACAACGGAATAGTATAACATCACCGATTCAAACCAATGAAAACATAATCCAAAACCAATAAAATAGAGTATAATGATTAAATTCTAAAACTATCGTTCCCAGTGTTACAAGACCAGAGCATGACCGACACGACCCAAAATAACTGGATAAACTCTACGAGCTATCCTCACCGAGCACTAAAGCAGCTACTCCTCAATCTGAAAAGTATCAACATGTAAGGGTGAGTCTCATTCACAATTAATAAATATTATGCGTTCATAAGCAATAAAATGTCATAAGCATATCATTCACCCGATCATAATATATTCAGATTTTCAGACAATCATTCAGCAGTCATACCAATGAATACATCACCAAATATAACATTGAAACTCATTCAATCATGTCATATCAATATGCATATGAATATACTGACTCTATGCATGTGGTTCCAAACATCATGGGATTAACCCATCTGACTGATCTAAATGTCAGCGAGATACAACCCTACCAGCATAAATTCCACACAATGGGAATTATGCCCACCATTGATCCAAACATCACTAGGATCCATCAGCAAAATGATTTATGAATGAATGAACACGTATAACATACTTATAACATCACTAATCCGATGCACTGCATCGTCTCACCAAAATTCACCATTATCATCACCGATAAAGTAAGCACATGTCTTAGCATCATTCCAATCATATCACACATTTTTATATCAAACATATCATTCAATCATGATAATAATCACAACAATGCAATCACCACATCAACACATTGTCACATTCAAGAATATATGCATACAATGTTACATTTCATCCACTTAATTAAATCGAGATTTAAAATAAAATCGGGCCACTGCTCATCTCACCAAATTACCACATAAATTACTTAATTAGCTTCGCAATGCTCAAAACGGCACATAAATCGGACACACGGATCAAAAGACATGGATTTTAGGAAATTAAAATATTTTCAAAAAGCTTCAGTGGTAACCGGTTACCTAAATTGGAGTAACTGGTTACTACACATTGCAGTAACTATCTTTTTCAAAAACGTTCAGTGGTAACCGGTTACCTCAATCCAAGTAACCGGTTACTGTCTGACGGACAAACCAAAATCCCATTTGTAACAGCGGTAACCGGTTACCTCAATCCCAGTAACCGGTTACTGCCTCCCAGACTGCAACAACAACACCAAAACCAACAGTGGGAACCGGTTACCACACCTCAAGTAATCGGTTACTTTGTACCTGCAACCCGAAAATCCACTTTTGACAGCAATTAAGCATTTCCAATTCAACCAATTTCATCCTCAACCGAACACCACATACAAGCAGCACCAAATTATATGTTACAACACAATTCTAACACGTTTTAAACATCAATTAACAACATGCCTCATCATCATCATTCGATTTCACCAAAATCATACAAGGTTATGCAATTTATCAAAACTGAACAATCCAAAACCTAACATATTCTAATTGAATCAAACAATACACTAATCAATCCTATTACCCATGAATACATAAGAGAGATTAATCGGAAGAGTCTCCCCTTACCTTAGAGTTTGGTTTGGTTCTTCCCCTTCCTATGCTCTTCAACTCTTTCACGTTCTTCTCCTTTCTTCAATTTTTGCTCTTTTGCTTCTATTTTCTCTTTTTCACAATATTCTCTATTTTATGAAAAATAGTTAAACAATTAGTAAGCCCCACTCACTTAGCACCCCCTTCTTACTAAACACAACATAAGGCCCATTTAGCATTTTTTTCACTATCTCCCAAAGTCCAATTAATTAACTAATTCCAAATAATTAATTTAATTTCTAATTAGATTAATTCATGAAATTATGGGATATTACAACTCTCCCCCACTAAAAGAGTTTTCATCCTCGAAAACATACCTCAAGCGAAAAATTCAGGATAAGAGTCCTTCATCTGACTCTCCAGCTCCCAAGTAACATTCCCACCTGATGCTCCTCCCTAAGCTACTTGGACTAAAGCTATTTCTTTACCACGTAACTGCTTCAACTTTCGATCTTCGATTCTCATAGGCAAGGTCTCAACTGTCAAATTATCCTTCACCTGCATATCATCCACTTGGATCACATAAGACGGATCCGCAATGTATTTCCTCACCTATGACACGTGAAATACATCATGTAAATTCGCAAGCGTCGGTAGTAAAGCAATATGATAAGCCACTTCTCCTACTCTTTCCATAATCTAAAATGGACCAATAAAACGCGACGTCAACTTCTTTGACTTCAGCGCTCAACCAACACCGGTCATAGGAGTCACTCTCAAAAACACGTGATCTCCCTCTTGAAACTCAAGTGTTCTCCGCCTCTTATCATGATAGCTCTTCTGACGACTCTGAGAAGCTCCCATCTTCTCCTGAATCATCTTAATCTTTTCTGTAGTCTCTTGAACAATCTATGGTCCAATTACCGCACTCTCCCCAGATTCATACTAGCATAACGGTGTCCTATATCTCCTACCGTACAAAGCTTCAAACGGAGCCATACCAATACTTGAATGAAAACTATTATTGTAGGTAAATTCAATCAAAGGTAGATAACTATCCTAAGCACCGTCTTTCTCCAACACACAAGCACGCAACAAATCTTCCAACAATTGAATCGTCCTCTCTGTTTGACCATCAGTATGCGGGTGATAAGCAGAACTCGATTTTAACTTAATACCCAACGCTTTCTGCAAACCTTCCCAGAATCTCGATGTAAACCTTGGGTCTCTATCTTACACGATACTCGAAGGAATACCATGTAGACTCACTATCTTCTCAATATACAATTGAGCTAACTTCTTCATAGGATAATCCATTCTCATCGGTATGAAGTGAGTAGATTTCGTCAATCTGTCCACAATAACCCAAATAGATTCACTCTCGGCAAACCGGAAACAAAATCCATGGATACATCGTCCCACTTCCATTCTGGAATAAACAACGGTTGCATAGCTTCATACGGCTTTTGATGTTCAATCTTCGACTTCTAGCAAGTTAAACAAGAGTAAACAAATTCAACATTCTCTTTCTTCATTCCAGGCCACCAAAACAACTTCTTCAAATCATGATACATCTTGGTAGCACCAGGATGAATACTCAACCCGCTCCGGTGTCCTTCTTCAAGAATATTTTTCCGAAGTTCGGCAATATTAGGAACACAAACCCAATCACCAAACCTCATTATACCATTCTCGTCAATTCTGAAATCACCTCCTTTGCCTTGGTTAATTAAAGTCAATCTATCAACCAACTCAACATCAGTTTTCTGACCCTCTCTAAACTCATCAAGAATACCACTTGTCAGCTTCAACATACTCAATTTGACACTATTATAAGTACCTTCACATACCAAACTCAAATCTCGGAATTGTTCGATCAAATCTAATTCCCACACCATTAGCGTAGACATATGTAAAGACTTCGTACTCAACGCATCAGCAACGACATTCGCTTTACCCGGATGGTAATTCAGTCCAAAATCATAATCTTTAATAAATTCTAACCATCTTCTCTGCCTCATATTAAGCTCTTTCTGATTAAAGAGATACTTCAGACTCTTGTGATCGTTAAACACTTCAAACCTCGAACCATACCAATAATGTATCCATAACTTCAATATAAAGACCACTGCTGCCAACTATAAATCACGAGTCGGATAATTCCTTTCATGCACTTTGAGCTGCCTCGACGCATAAGTCACTACCTGTTGATTCTGCATTAATACACCACCTAATCCCATTAGTGAAGCATCACAATAAACCACAAAAGATTTTGTCGGATTCGGCAAAATCAAAATAGGAGCACTAGTCAACCTTCTCTTCAACTCTTGAAATCCTCGTTCACATTCTGAATCCCAAATAAATGCTTGACCCTTTCTTGTCAACTTAGTTAACGGTAATGCTAACTTCGAAAATTCTTCTATGAACTTTTTGTAGTAACCTGTAAGACCAAGGAAATTACGAATTTCGGAAACTGACTTTGGCGCTTCCCATAGAAATATCGCTTTTACTTTCGTCGGATCAACCGTAATACCATTCTTGGAAATCACATGACCAAGAAAACTCACCTCACTTAACCAGAACTCGCACTTCGACAGTTTAGCATAAAGCTTCTTCTCTTTCAACAATTCCAATACAATTCTAAGATGTTCCGCATGTTCTTCCTCGCTTTTGGAATATATCAGAATGTCATTAATAAACACTGTAGATGTTTGTGATTGGATGCATTTTATGGTAAAACAAAGGTTTGTGTTTAGATGTCTTGACTGATGTCATGACATGCTTGTGTAGTGTACTGCAGGATTTGTGTGCTTAGCTAATATAGAGTTTTATTGGATGTCATGATGAATGTTGTGACATCATTATCTGGACAAAATGAGCTGTTGTATTTTCTGTTATGTTTCCTTATTTATCTCAGGCTATATTTTAGGAAACTATCTATTTAGTGCTGATTGTATATCAATAAAAGACCACGCCTATGGCCTATATTGTAGCACCCTGAAACTGTGGAAATTAGGTTAACTTGGTTAACCCTAATTTATATACTTTATGCCCAAGTCCCAGGATCTGCCTATAAGAAGATTGCTAATCCTACTTACAGAGGCAGAGATTTTGAAGTGAAGAATTATGTGTTTTGTGAACTGAGTTTTCACGTGTGTTTGTGGCTTAGTGTTTTCTTGTAATCCAAGCAATTATCACTTTGATAATTGAGTGGAATAGGGTGTTTGAGTTGTAATTTGTTGTATCACTTTAAGCTTTTAAGCAAGAGTGTTGTGTCTCTTGATTGAAGCTTTTAAGTAAGATCAAGGTTTGTTTGAAGTGTGTCTTCATTTTGCTTTTATATTTATCTATTTGATATCACTGTTGTGATTGAGGGGGAGTGAGTGGGAACTCAGGTTTAGCACTAGATTGAAATTGCATTGGGTAGGTCTTAAGTGAGGAGTGTAAATAAGTAGTTTATCTCTTAATTAACACTGCTTATAGTGGATTTCCTCCCTAGACTGGAAGCCCCCAGAGTAGGTGTTGTTGTACACCGAACTGGGTAAACAATTTAATATGTTCTTTACTGTTTTTATTTACTTACTGCTAAACGTAATAATCTATTCAGTAGTGGATTTCATAACATCCGATACGACATCGATTGTCTGTTACTATAATTTTCAACTGGCATCAGAGCAGGCACCCTGCCTGTCTATTTCTGGGTGAGATCTAGGGACAGTAAGTTCTGGTACTATGGACAATGATGGAGGACTTAGAAATAGACCACCCATTTTGGATGGATCTAACTATGACTACTGGAAACTTCGTAGGGTATCCTTCTTGAAATATGTGGATAGCAAGACTTGGAAAGCTGTGAATAAAGGATGGGAACATCCTGTTAAGAAAGAGAAAGACGGAACAACTGTGTTAATACCTGAAGAAGAATGGAGCAAGGAGGAGGAAGAGTTGACTTTGGGCAACTCCAAGGCTCTAAATGCACTGCTCAATGGAATAAATAAGAATATATTCAGACGGGTGCATCACTGTGAACTGGCCAAAGAGGTTTGGGATACTCTCAAAACAACTCATGAAGGTACTTCTAAGGTGAAGATGTTTAGACTTCAGATGTTAACTACTAAGTTTGAGAATCTAAGGATGAGACCATTCATGATTTCTACATGAATATTCTTGAGATTGCCAATACCTCAGTAGCCTTAAGAGAAAAAATGTCTGAAGAAAAGCTGGCGAGAAAGATCCTCAAATCACTGCCTAAGAGATTTGCTATGAAGGTTACTGCTATAGAAGAGGCTCAGGATATCAACAAAATGAAGGTAAATGAACTCATTGGTTCCCTTCAAACATTTGAGATGGGTATGTGTGACAATGTTGAAAAGAAGAACAAGAGAATAGCTTTTGTATCTAACACTGAAGAGAACTCAGAAGAAAGCAATGGTGGAAGTGATGAAAATCTATCAGAAGCCATAGCCATGCTTGGTAGACAATTCAACAAATTTATAAAAAGAATAGATCAGAAGTCCAGACCAAATGTCAAGAACATTCCCTCTAACAACATCAGGACTTATGACTCTAGCAGAAGATCTAAATATGAAGAGAAGCCCAACCAAGGTAAAGGGATTCAGTGTCATGGATGTGAAGGCTATGGACACGTTAGAGCTGAATGCCCCACTTAACTCAAGAAGCAAAAGAAAGGGCTATTTGTCACATGGTCTGATGGAGATTCTGAGAGTGAGTCTGAAGAGGAATCTGCAAAACATGTTACAACACTAACCAGTATCTGTGCATCTGATGAGGATTCCAGTGAAGATGAGCTGACCTTTGATGAACTTGCAGCCTCATACAAAGAGTTGTGTGTCATGAGTGCTAAAGTGTGTAAAGGGGAGAAGCAAAAGAAACTCATAAAAGAGTTGGAAGCTGAGAAGAAAGAGCATCTTGCAACCATAGACTCTCTCAATGGTAAAATTAGCATGTTGTACTCTAAGCTTGATCAGATGTCAAAATCTATCAGAATGCTGAACAATGGAACTGACACCTTGGAAGAAATTCTACAAGTTGGATAAAAAGTAGGAGACATGTCTGGAATAGGATTTGTGGGTAAATTAGAATCCATTTTAGGATTCAAGAGGTCAAATCCTGGAGCTCACATGTCAAATCAGATGTCAAGACCAATGTCACAACATCGTGAAAACAGGGGGATGAACCAAACAAAAAGGAAATTTCAAAGATGGAGATGTCACTACTGTGGAAGATTTGGACACATAAAACCTTTCTATTTCAGACTGTATGGTTATCCCAGTCAGACACTTCAAGTCAAACCTAAGTAGAACATTCCTGTCAAGAAAGAACAATTGGTTGCTAAAACTAATGCCTTAATAGCCCACATTTCTCTAAGGGTGTCATCCAAAGAAGACTGGTACTTTGATAGTGGTTTCTCAAAGCACGTGACTGGAATAAAGAACCTATTGGTAGATATCAAACCCCATTCCACTAGCTATGCGACCTTTGGTAATGGAGATAAAGGAGAAATCAAAGGGGTTGTGAAACTAGAATGACCCGGTGTTCCAAAACTGAGTTTCATCGCGTTCTTTAAGAGCTGGCACGAAAATTCTGCACTGTTGAGTTTTCCGCCTCATATGACCAGATGAATTTCTCGTCGTTCAGACGTGCATAACTTTTTCACCGTTTGTCTGATTGAGCCGATTCTAGTGGCTACGACTCACAAGTCTCGTCATCTTCGATTTGATGTTGGTCCCGACTCCGACTTTTGCACCGAAACACATTTCCTTGAAAATTTAGTTCAAAATACATTTAGGAGGGCAATTTTTGAAATTTGAATCTTGGACCCAATATATATATTTTTCCCCTCACAATTTCACGCATTCACTAATTTTTTCCTCTCTTTACAAACATTTCCTCTCTTTTTTCACTCCACTTTCCAATATCAAAACACTTTTTCACCAAGAACATAACAACAACTTCATCATTTTTCTTCAAGAATTCAATAACACAAATTATGGAAACTTGTATCAATCTCCGATCACTACCGTGCCAAGACCTCCGATCGCTCCTCCACGACGCGTGAACCACCAACCACCACTTCTGTCAGCCGCTCTGACCACCGTTGCCACCGTGTCGTCCGCGATCTCCGGCCGCCACTCGCCTCCGTTTCTGATAGCGATTGGTGCGATCTCTCCCTCACGTCGATGCAATTCTATCGGTTATCATCTCCCCATCTTCGCACATTGTTTGCTCTTCAATTTCAGTAATCTCTTGATTCCTTAATTGTTGACTTTAACTGAAAATTTGTAGTGCTTGAACCAATTGAGATGATAATATTGTTGTTGTTGTATTGATGATGAATATTTGAATTAATAAGGTTGTGGATATAGTAATTGATAAAGAAGTTTGTTGTTGCAAAATATGCATATCAAGTGTTTTTTAGAACGATTGAATGAATTTTTTGATGTTGATATTGTTGTTGTGATGAAGTTAAATTGATACAAGTGCTGAAAGTTTAAAAGTGTTGTTGTGGTGAGTTGTTGCTTGAAAAAATTCATGGAAAATATTGACTAGTGATAACTAATTGTTGTGTTTTATAAATTGTGCTTTATTTTTTAGTCTGAATGTGAAATTTGAGCTCTAATTGTTGCCAAACAAGTGCTGGAATTTAATTGTTGACATTGCCTTTGAAGAAAATTGTTGCAACTTGTTGTTTGAAGGAAATGCTTGAAGAAAATTGTTGTAACTTGTTGTGATGCAAAATTAGTGATTGTGAGATGTTGTGTTGTGTTTGAGTTATGATATAATTGTTGATACTCATTGCTTGCTCATCTATGTCCCAAAATGCCTTGGAATAACTATGGTGTAGTTGTAGGATTAACATGAAAATCAAGAACGTGAACCAAATTGTTGTTATGGTTAATTGATTCAAAAATACTTAAAATGCTATGTTGCTTTAATTCAATTGCCAAATGAATATAATTGTGCCTAATTGTTGATGTTGCATGAGTTTAAATGTTGAATGATGTGCATACTTGTTGTGTATTTCCAAATTTCATGTGTGACGTAATTGTGTCGGTTAACTTGAAAATGTTCTAATTCTCTAACCGTGTTGAATTTTTACGCATGCGATTAATGTAACTTGAGCATGTTGATAATTCTGGGGCTGTTAGTGAACTTTTTAGCCAATTTCGGGCCAACTTTTTGCTACTGCCAAAACTCGAAAAATGGCTAAAAAGTCACACTTCCAAGCGGAATTTGTCCAAAACGAGTTCGTATTTGAGTCTGTTGGCACATTTACGGTCGACCATGCGATTTTTGTTTAATTTCGAGCAACTAATTTTTTATGCGTATTTTCCATTTTGTGTGTTTTTGCTTCCGATTGCTATGCATTTTGTACTTTGACGCTTCGCTTAATTCGTATTCTTGTTAGCTTATTTAATTGTGTGATGATGCTCTTGAATTATTTTGATTCGGATCCACTCCATGGTCACTTTGCGTTTTTGACACAATCACTTTACCGTTTTATGCTATAATAATGTGAACCGATACATGCTTTGGTGCGTTAAAATGTGATATTTAATCTCGATTTCGGTAGCTTTTAATTCATGTTGTCATTGCTGCTCGGATTTGTAAATGTGTGCCAATTCATGCTTGGAAATTCACTTGTTGCATTCTTATGCATGCTTATGCGTTTAGAGATGAACTGTGTTGTTAAATTCCGCTTTTGGTGCGATTTCGTATACGTTTTATTCATGAGAAGCGGTGCTGTCCCGTTTTTAAAATATATGTTAAATGTCAAATTAATTCATAAAATATGTTTCATTATCCTTGTTGAAATATTTCTATGATATTTGTAACATTTTTGTTCGCTTCTGGTGCGATTTTTCATGTGTTTGTTTGTATAGCGTCGTGGCTGCCCCATTTTTTCATTCTATGTTCCAACGCATGTTTCATTTTTTTCTTCATAATTCACTTTTATTTTGGCTTGTGATATGATTGTGCAACTTCAGTTGCGGTTACTTGTTATTTCTAATGTGTTTGCTTGCTTGTGTTTGCGGAGCATGTATCGATTCACATTATTATAGCACAAAATAATGTCTTTTTTCTTCATAATCACTTTACTTTTGACGGACGCGCTCGCTACGTGTTCTGCTTTATTTGCGGGACACGACATTATCTCCGCTTATGATTATATTCTATCTATTGCTTTATCTGGATTGCGATTTTTCTTGCAGGGGTATCAGATGTGTACGAACACACAGTCCAACTTGTGATTCCCTTTCACACCGATGATTGATACTTATGTTGGATGATTAGACTTTCTAAATTGTCTTGTTATTGGTGACAGCTTACGCGAAGTTTTCCGGGTTTCTCGTTTTCGTTTGCTAGCTCATCGTGGATTTTCTATCTATTCAATAACCACTATCGTTCCCTTTTATTCTTTTCCCGCATCATATATTGCCATGAGAAGTAGGGTAGATATTCATCTTTTAGCTGGAAGTCCTCTCTAGGAGGCCATGTTTGTGCGTGTTTACATTTGTGCTTTATGGCAGGGTGTCACAGTTCCATAAGACCTCATTGAAGGCAGCACTGTTAATTCCTCATGGTAGGAAAGCAGAGAGGGTTCGTAATTGACCCCAGCACATCTCATCGAGTCTGTTCAATTAGCACGCGTTACACGTCGTTGCTTTTGAACTATCCCCCAATCTTGTTATCGAGTACGTCAAGTGGACAAGGATCTTGCAATCGGATCCCCACACTTTGTCTAGCTTGTGTTACTCGACGCTAATGCTTTGTGCATGAATGCACACATTACTATCCCCATTTCTTCCTATTGATAGCTTATTTTCCTCGGAGGACTTTTCCCGTTGGCTAAAGCTCCCCCTTGATAGCTTGTTTGCCTCTGAGGACTTTCCCTGTTGGCTAAAGCTCCCTTGATAGCTTGTTTGCCTCTGAGGACTTTCCCTGTTGGCTAAAGCTCTTCTTTTGTTGCCTTTTGCTTGTTTGCCTCAGAGGACCTTCCCCGTTGGCTAAAGCACCCCCCAGTCTCCAGGTCACTACTTCAGCAGTTATTTGCTTTACGAGCGGTGCTCGGTTGAATGTTATTGTGTGCTATTGTGATATAATTGCTTGTTATACGTTATCCTATATGCATTTTTATTTGTGATGTTTGTTCGTATGATATTTGTGATGCATGTTCACATATTTGACATGTATGCCTGTTACATGTTTGCCACGCATGTATGCCTGTTACGTGTATGTCTTTTATATGTGATGCATGTTCGTATGATATTTGTGATGCATGTTCACATATTTGACATGCATGCATGTTACATGTTTGTCATGAATGTATGTCTGTTACGTGTATGTCTTATTTTTATATGTGATGCATATTCGTAGTTTATTTGTGATGCCAATTCACACACTCACATTCATGTATGCCTGTTGTTTATCTGCAATGCATGTTCGGATGTTCTTATTTGTGATGCCTGTTTACATGCTTGTTCTATGTTCACCATGCTTATTTGATTATCTCATGTTCACGTGCCTATCTGTGATGCCTGTTCACATGCTTACCTGATGTTTGATAGGATCTTTGTGACTCTCCTTGTTTGTTGCATGCTCCCTTAGGTGCTCGGTTCAATTTCTCTAGGAGAAATGAATCAAGATAGAAATAGTACGTAGTTAGCCGAACTACGGCGCTCTGATTCTCCATTGCACGTTGGACGTACGTAGGCATAGGGTACGAACGCCCTAGCGAGCGACTATTTTTTATTACTATTTTGTTCGACATTTCTCCTTTTTATTTTGTTTGACTTTCTTTTATCTTGTTTATCCTTCCATTGCATGTTTCCCTTAGCACATTTCATGTTGCACTCACACACACACACACACACACACACACACACACACACACACACACACACACACACACACACACACACACACACCCTTAGATTAGAAACTAGCAAGAATAGATCTTGTGGAGTACCACAGACGTGAGGGGTGCTAATATCTTCCCCTTGCGTAATTGACACCCTTACCCTTTCTCTGAGACCTTTGCTTTGTTTGGTTTTCTTCGATGTTTTCCATTCCTCGCGTAGGATAAATAAATGTTCGATGGCGACTTCATTGTTTTTTTATGAGTTTTCCAGTTGCTTCAACAGGTTGCAAATTGAACTTCAGTAAAAGCTTGGTGTAGAAGGTTATGAACTAATCATGTGATAAAAGTTCAAGTTGTTAATGGAACTCTCAAGGGAAAATATTTTGGAACTACAGTATGCGGTGTGGCTTAAGACCGAATCAGCATATGAATTGCACTTTCCTATCTCTTATCACTTTACTTTCTTATAATTTACTATGTTACGCTTAAATTTTTGCTTCATATTCTTTTATAAAATTGACCAAGTAAAATCAATCATTTTTATAAAAGTTTTAAAAACATTTTTATCACAATTCACCCTTCTTGTGTTTAAAGTCACTCGGTCATCATAGAAGTATTCAATGAGGACAACCTTAAAGCTCGAAGAAGACAAAAAAAGTTATTGTTATCAAGCCTTCATGATCAACTATTGTGCCAATGAAAGACAAATTCAAAAAATATTACCTGAAAGAGTTATTGCTATACCATAAAGATGTGTCAAAGAAGAACATGTATTAGCCATGCTAAAGGTCATCCATGAAAATATTCCTATAAGAAAATATTCAAGTATTAACTCCCAACAATAAGAGAAAGAAGAAAAAGAGACGTCTAAGTAGTGTTGTAAAATGGTTGAGCAACCTATGGAAAAATGTTTCATTCCTCTTTGAAAAACAAAACCCTCGTATCAAATAATGTCATCAATGATGTGTGGAAGATTAAGTACCCATCTTAATTTGGATAATGAGGCTTCAAACTAATAACGTTAAACAAGCACTGAATGTGAGGTATGAATGTAAATTTGGCTCATACCCTATGGGTACCCGCAAAAAATGACCACAACAGGTAGGGTAAAAACCTGCAAAATGGACACGAGTACAAGCACGGATAATTACCCATTAAAATAAGCGGGTATGGGTGCGGGCACAATACCTTAATACCCACCCCGACCCATACCCGCACTACATATTTATATAATGTCATTTGTATTATTATATAAAAATGCACATTTATCAAATTTTAAAAAATATATCGCTATTTAACTATTACACATTTTAATAAAGGTGTTTATTTATTTCTTAAGTCAACAACATCCATAATTTTTTTATATTATTAAAAAAACTTAAAATTATATGATATTTTGCAATTAATTGATTTAATTTTACTACAAACGCAAGCAAAAGGGTACAAGTATGAGTATTGAGGTACCCATAGGATATGAGTACGGATATGAGTATTGGTGCCCACACGGGTGAGTGCTATGGTACGGTGATTTTTTTTATACCGCGGGAATGGGTAACTCATTATTTTTATTATTTTATTTGTTTATTTTAATTTTGATAGTTTTTGTTGAAATAGAAAAATGAGATGCAGTTCGCCCCTAGAAGAATCAATGTGTCCTCTCAACAGCGTGAAAACATAATGCATTTGAAGGAAATGCAACATGTTCCCAAAAAATTCAAGAACATAATGTATTCCTATAGATACTTATGTGTTTTCACGAAGGATGTAAACATTAAACACAATACGTGTTTTCACCACTCCATCTTGTTGAACATGTGACTCCCCACACAAGAGGGGGAAGTGAATTTTGGGGGGTTGAAAAATATTGGTTTAAAATAAATTTATTTTCTAAATCAGACTTTAAAAATATTTTCTAAATAATGTTTGAATATGCAGTGGAAAATCAATGTAAAGAAAATAAGTGGAAAGTAAAAGGTTAAGGGGAGAGATATAACACCAGAGATTTATAGAGGTTTAGTATTAAAGAAGTGACATACTCCTCTCCCTCAAAATTGATTTTGAGAGTATCCAATAATGCTTGAGAATTTTTAGAAGGTAAAACCCATGAACCCTCTTATACAAGGAAAATGAAGTTTCAAATTTACTTCCAACCAACACAACAAACAATGGATTGAAGCAGTTAGTCTTCACGCCAAACAGCGAACAGAGCTTCAAGCGGTAAGTCTCTAAGCCAAACACAAATTTCTCACGGACTTATCTCTAACCAATATGGAGTTTTGAATTGCATATCATCTGAGTCGAACCAACGTTTTATACCAAGCTGACCACTAACCAAACCGATATTTTATACCAGGCTATTCTTGAACCTATTGAGCTTTTATACCGGGCTGAGCTCAAGAACCGATGTGATAATTGTTTACTAGTTATTCTTCACGAACCTGAAAGGAAGGATTTTTCTTAAGTGGCAGAACACATGGACCAAACAGAGACTAACATTAATCCCTCAAAAAGAGCTTGTTTAGCTCAAACTTAAACAATTTCTTCCTATGGAAGAATAATTTACTCGAGAGGAAAAATAACTCTTTGTGAATTTGCAATAATACTCATTCAATAACAACTTCCTCATTAAACTCAAAAACATTTCTCAAATCGTTATGACTAATAGTATGTGAGAGAATAAAAAAATTTAGAGAGAGATTGAGAGAGAGGAATGTAAGATATTTCACGTTTTGTGAATGATAAGAAAGGAAGGAGAATGCCTCTATTTATAGGCTAAATGATGGTTTAAAATAAGAAATAATTCATGGGCAAAATTAACTCACCTAATCGATTAGGTCCTAAGTTTAATCGATTAGGTACCACAAAAAATCGATTATTGTTGCCCAATTTGGAATGTTTTGATAGATATATGTTACCAATAAAGAAGACAATGTCATCACTTATTATATACTTGTTTATCCCTTATCGAATTGATTTGGCATTTCGTCTAATCGATTATCCAATTGAAAAACTTGCCCTAATCAATCTCACAATTCCTAAATCATCTAGCTATGCTCCAAAGACTTTTTAGGTGATTTTATTTGATTAATAAAGGCTTAAAAAATAGTTTTAGTGTGTGTGTCATTTAGCCATACTACTTTACAAAAGCACCCCTTTATTTTACAAAAAAACTGGTCACTCAATTAGACATGATCAAACGAGCTTTCACACTTCCTCTCTCTCTTACACTCTGAAGCTTCAAGTCCTTTGTCAGATAACCAATCACATAAGCACTTCACTTGAATATTCTTGGAGATAAGGCTTGAGATATCTTTAAGTCAGATGCTATCATCATTGGATATTATTAGTGATAGTAAAACCCTCGTTTTTCAGATTGATTTAGAGGAATAGCTTGATCAACCATCGTGTACATCTTTCACCACTTGAATTAGCTTTAGCACTTGCTTGTATTCATTCTTTGTTCTCATCAAGGTAACTTTAAAGGATGTTATATATTTAGGTGTTTTCAACATAAAAACCATGATGTTATTAAGGTCAAGCATAACTTGCTTATTTATGAGCTTTGTTCACTTCCTGATTTAACCCGCAAGCACATAGTTCCATGCATCTCATTTTCTACCTTTTTATAAGGTATATATAAATTTTGTAAAATAATCATAGAGCTTTTGAAGATTCCTGCAATGATCATCAAGTATTTGACCCCCTCAACTTCATCTGTCAGGAACATTACGAGAGATATGGGTGGTTGCTAAAGTACAGGTTTCACAACGCAAGAGCATGTTAGACATGTGACTTAGAATACAATAGGGGTGAATTGTGGGAGGTTTGAAAAATATTGGTTTAAAACTAAATCATTTGGAAAATCATAATTTGAAAACATTTTATAAAAACAAACAAGTAAATATGCAGCGGAAATACAATAAAGTAAAGAGATAAGGGGGAGAGAGAGAGGGGAGAGAGAGAGAGAGAGAGAGAGAGAGAGAGAGAGAGAGAGAGAGAGAGAGAGAGAGAGAGAGAGAGAGAGAGACTATAGATTTATATAGGTTAGGCATAAAATGGCCTACTAATGTCTCCGAGAACTATTCTTGAGAGTATCCAATAAACTTGAGAGCTTTTAGAAGGATGTGCCCACGAACTTCCTTATACATAGAAATAAAGTTTAAAGGTTAACTTCCAACCAGATAATGAACAAAGTTTATAGTGGTTGTCCTATAAACCAAACAGAGATTTTCCACTGGCATATCTCGAACCAAGATTGAGTTTTACACTCGCTATCGTTTGAATTCATATGGAGTTTTAAGTTGGCTGTCTTCTAAACCTATATGGAGTTTTACATTGGCTATCCTCTGAACCGATATGGAGTTTTAAGTTGGCTATCCTTTAAACCGAGATGGAATTTTCAATTTGCTATCCTCCAACTGAACAAGGATTTTACAC
This sequence comes from Vicia villosa, assembly GCF_029867415.1. NCBI lineage: Eukaryota > Viridiplantae > Streptophyta > Magnoliopsida > Fabales > Fabaceae > Vicia > Vicia villosa. The sequence continues at coordinate 101,066,254 of NC_081180.1, read as the reverse complement.
AGGGTGACTTTGAATCGAGTTGAGATTTTACAAGACTAATCTCAAATCGACTGAGCTTTTACACCTGACTGAACTTAGGAACCAAGATGAGATTTTACACAGGCTAATCTCGGAGTGATAGAGCTTTTAATTGGGATGAGCTTAAGAACCGTTATGGAGATTTTGATGGTTGATATTGTTGAACTTGAGACTTCAAACCAAAGAGGGGGGCTGAATTGTGTGGTTAGGAAAAAAAACATGGTTTTCAAAACTTTGAAAACTTTTTAGGATTAAAATCATAGTTTGAAAAACATTTTTCTAAATCTAAGTAATTTGAAAAATATTTTTATCTAAGCAGCGGAAAATAGATATTAAAATAAAGTGTGGAAATTAAAGAGTTTAAGGGAAGAAGAAAAACACCGAGAATTATATGGGTTTGGTCAAATCTAAAGGACCTACTCCTCTCCCCAAGAATTGATCTTGAGAGTTTCTATTAAGTAATTGAGAGCTTTTAGTAGGTGAAGCTCACGAACCCACTTACACAAGGAAATGGTGGTTGTCCTACAACCATGATAATACAATACAGAAGATATGATCATTTGCGTCTTCTCCATTGAAATGTTGAGACTGAAGTGGCCAAGCTTTCTTACCAACGGTAGATTAAAGCGGTGAGACTTCTCTTTGCAAAATATTTGCGCTCAATTTGGTTTAACAGGATAACCAATAACCTCTTGTGATTTTAACATGTTGATCATATAACCAATGGTTTTATACGGGATAACCACGAACCTAATGGTAAGATCATCAATATTGAAGAACTTAATCCTTTGAATGAACTAGGCTTTATAATAGCCTTAAGGGATGTTCAACCATATTAATATTCTTCAACCTAACTAAATATCAGGAGCTAATCACACAATCTCCAACCAAAGCTTTTAATGGGTTTAGCTTCCAACCACATATTTTTATCCCTAAAGGGATTGTGTTCATCCAAGATGCATAAACAACATTCTTGAAGAAATTATACATTGCTACCCATCCAGAATTACAAGGACACCTTGCTCACAAAAATCTTTCCTCACAAAAGCATTTGGCTATAAGAACTAGTAAGAGAAGGTGAAAATAAAAACTAGAGATAGAGTGTGTGTGTGTGTGTGTGTCAATACACAAATCGAATTATTGATGAAATGAAATGAGAAATGAGACCTTTGTTTATAAGCTTCAGATCCTCCAAACGAGGAAACCTCATTAAATCAATTTTGACCGTTACTAATCGATTGGACCAATCGATTAAGTCATTTAAAGGTAATGACAATGAATTCCAAAATAGGTAAGAATTGATATATAGTTGTTGCTAATCGTTTTGGTATATTCAAACAACCTTAATATTCAAAAACACGCCAATCTAATTGATTGGCATAATCGATTAGATCTAGTCTATATATATATATATATATATATATATATATATATATATATATATATATATATATATATATATATATATATATATATATATATATATATATATATATATATATATATATATATATATATATATATATATATATATATATATATATATATATATATCATATGAGAATGTCATTTTTATATGAGAATGTGAGAATGAATCTAAACCATTGAATTTTAAAATAAATGGTGGAGATTATAGGTAAATCTTTTTTTTCTCTCTCCTACATCATTTATTTCAAAATGTAGGAGAGAGAAAAAAAAGATTTACCTATAATCTCCACCATTTATTTTAAAATTCAATGGTTTAGATTCATTCTCACATTCTCATATAAATATACCATTCTCATATGATATGCCCTCTATATATATATATATATATATATATATATATATATATATATATATATATATATATATATATATATATATATATATATATATATATATATATATATATATATATATATATATATATATATATTTGGCTTTTTTAATGTTCCCATTTATTTCTATGCAACTTTTATATATCTTTCTCAATTCATTTGTTTTCCAAGGACATTTAAAAAGGTTTTTAGTTTTTGTGTGTGTGTGTGCTTATAGCCAGCTACTTTTATAAAGAAAGACTTATGCATTTACAAAAGTTTCACTCACTTATTAAATTGGGATAACTTTCCTAAGCATGTGTCTGATGTATTAATTATGTTGACACTTTGCTCGAGATCTCTTGAGGATTTTGATGTAGTCTGTTTGTTTTCCTTTGTATGAACAACCTTTGTTGATTTTTGAAGCTTTTTCTAAACTTTTATCAACCCTTTATCAAACCTATGGCTTGCATATTTAACTGCTTAAGTGCATTGGTTGACTTTCACAATGGTTGCATCTTTATTATGACGAGTGTTTAACTTGACATCATCTTGCATCTTTATCATGGTGAATATCTTATTTTGTTCTTCATGGTTGACAACATTTTGATTTGATTTTTACAGTTCTTCATAGTTGTTATCTTTACAGTTCTTCACAGTTGTCATGTTGAGGTTGCCTTTACATTCCTTCACAATTGTCATCATCAAAACAAAAAACCTATTACCTGCAAAACAAGGTTCCGCATATATTCATGAACCAAAAGAGAGCCTTTCTTCTTGGCGAAACTCATGACTCAACCGAAGTCTTCCTAAGACAATCCACCCAACCAAACAAGAGCTTTTACTGATTTAACTCGCAGTCAAACAACTTTTTATAGAAGAATATTTATTTAAGAGATAATACATTATTGATAAATTACAATTAAGCCCTTACCCAGAACAATGATCTTCACTTATACTCAAGAATAATCTCTAAGAACTAATGGCAAAATATATGTGAGAAAATGAGAGGTTTAAAAAAAATGAGAAAGTAAAAAAGTAATATCAAAGCTCGTTTTCTGGATGAAATAAAATGATAGAGAAGCTCTTTATTTATAAGTCAGATTATGGTTTGAATTTAGAAACAATCCATGAGTGATATGAATTCCATAATCGAGTAGGCGTATCTATTATTGACCTCAAATAATCGATTGTTGAAGCCACAAATGCAAACAAAAATCTGCACAAACAACTAGAAGGTGATAGATAATTCCTCTTGAAGCAAAGGGAATCCAAATGTCTTCTCAACGACATCAACCATATCAATAAACATTCAAACATCTATGATCAAGCTTCTCCAAGACTCACTTGTGCAAGATATTTTCTTCAAGGACTCTTTTTTTTCTCTATATAAATAATCGAAGATTTGAAGAAAAATAACCAATTCTTGACAATCAGAAGAGTTCTTACTCTATTAAATCAAAAACACAATTTAACTTAGAATTTCTTATCATTTGTATATCTTAGAAATTCATAAGTCTTAAGAGTCTTTTTGAGTTGTATTTTGTTTACACCTCTGCTTGTATATCAAATATAATATTTAAACAATCTCTTATTTGATTAAGGTAGATTGTTAGAATCTCTTGCTTGTATACTCGAGCATCAAAAATCTCTTGCTTGTATGCTTGAGGATTAGAAGTCTCTTACTTGTGTGTTTAAGCAGTGGAAGTCTCTTGCTTGAGTGCTTAAACATTAGTATTCTCTTACTTGTATTTTTGAGCATTATAAGTTTCTTGCTTGTATGCTTGAGCATTTGTAATCAGTTGTGATTATAGTGAAATCCATTGGAAGTGCAAGGAGAATGGACTAGTCTCGTATTATGGTAGGAACTAGTATAAACTTGCTTATCTCTCTCTTCATTTCTTTCTCTATCTCTAAACCTATTTTTATCTGGTGCAAACACTTGCCTCGGTATCAGATTTCAGACTCTGAGTTCATAATATGATAAGAGATTTTTACATAAGAAAGAAAAAGCTAACATAATTCAACCTGCCTTCTTATGTTTTTCTTTCCTTTAATTGGCATCAGAGCAAGGTAAGTGCTCTAAACACTTAACAATGGTACATAAAAAGATCTTAAGAGAAAAACATGTATGCTGGTGATAACTCTGGTGTTAATGTTAGTAACAATGCTGTGAACTATGATTATAGTGCTTTTGAGAATAACAACCATACTACTAAACCTCCCACATATAAAGGAGATTTTATAGAGTTTGAATGGTGGAAAATTAAGATGTACACTCACATCATAAGAATTGATGATAAGTTATGGGACATTCTTGAAGATGGCATTGATATTCTAATTGATGGAGTAGGAAATGTTGCTGATAGAAAAAGTCTCACACCTGCTCAAAAGAAGATCTATATAAAACATCACAGAGTGTGTAGCATTTTGGTAGATGTTCTACCCCACTCCCAGTACCTTAAGATAATTGACAGGTATATTGCAAAAACTATTTTGGAATCTTTGTGTACTACCTATGAAGGAAATCTGCAGGTGAAATTGGCAAAGGCTGATCTTTTGGTCTAAAAGTATAAATTGTTCAGAATGATGGAAAATGAAGATACTGAAACCAAGTTCTCAAGGTTTCAAGTTCTAGTATCTAGACTTTAAGTTCTGAACAAAAGTTATACAACTCTTGATCATGTCAAGAAGATTCTGTTTCATTTGATCTTTTATACTTCATTTTGTAGGTCTGTGTACATTGGAGGAGCTTTGGTCATCAGAAGGCAAAGAAATAGCTTCAACATGCATTGTTGGAAAAAAGGCAAAATTTTGCATATGGGACTAAACCCTAAATTATGTGCTTAGCCTACTGCGCTTAGCACCCTTAAAGCATGCTTAGAGGTGCTGAAGTAGATGGTAGCACGCTAAGCGCCATTTTTTTGTGCTTAGTGCAGTTTATGGCGGTTTAAGTTTCTTTTTTGTCATGCATTTGCTCTATGCGAGCTCTGCTTATGCTTAGTGCAATCTACCTTTTCTGTTATGCATAAATAGCTTTTAAACTTAGATTTTGGGAGATACATTACATTTTGGAGAGAGAGAGAGAGAGAGAGAGAGAGAGAGAGAGAGAGAGAGGGGGGGGGGAATCTTAGAAAAAACAGGAGAGGGTGCATCTTGAAGATCAGGAGTTGGATTTTCATCAATCGTTGGGAAATCACGATTGATGCATGTTCATCTTCATTCTTCTCTTTGTATCAAGCTACCATCAGTAGCTAAATCCTTTTCTTGTTGGGATTGGATGTAAGTTCACCATAAAAGTATACATTTTTATTGATCATGGTGTTATATACAATTTATTTATGAATTTATATCGATGTTATTTGTGTTTTAATGGTATTTTTATGATTTGAATTATTATTGACAAATATCTTTCAAATCTTGACCTAAGAGCATCATCATCTATCAAAGACCAAACTCTAGATATAGATTTGTGTTTGAGATTCATAGATAGTATCGATTCTTAATGCTTCGTTATTGTTTAATGAGTTAAGACATCATGGATTAAACAATGAAGTTGAAACCTCATCAAAAGATTAGACATAAACTCTGTTGTGAGCGATATGTGATGCTAATGATGAATGTTTGGATTGTGTATAATTGATTGGTAAATTACATATTCTATCAGTGGATGAAATTCAATCCTGACAAACTCTCATCTCTTTGAAACTTTATTTATCATTCATCTATTTTATATTCTGTAACTTTCCATAATCAAACATCTTGCAAACTCCTGCTTAAAATAATAGTAACTATTGAACGACATTGATATCGCACCAGACCCAGTGGATACGATAAAACAAATACTTACTTTTGGTTGCTCAACATCAACATCGTTCCGTTTTGATGAAAAGTATTTTTTATGGGTAAATTATTTTATATCGTCTCCATAGAGATTAATGCGATATCACCGCCGTTCCATAGTTAAAAATATTTTAAGGAAAAGTTTATAAGGTTATTGGTTATGAAAGGTATATTTGCATGAAAAATATGTAACAATGGTAAGAGTTTGGAAAAGGAACATTTAAAGAAACATGTTGGGATAACAGTTCATCAACCTATCTCATATTTACTCTATCAATCAAGTATGTGAACATAGTTTATTAACGGATATAATCATGTATCACTTTTCAATACCGCTTATGTCTAACCGGTATTATGATATTTCACCGTATTGTTTAATCGATGATGTCTTAACTCATTAAACAACACAATAAGCTTTAAGACTTGATACAAGTGAATACCAAACTCCAAATTTATGTCTAGAGCTTGGCCTTTGATAGATGATGATCTTAGGTCAAGATTTGAAATATATTTGTCAATAGTAAATCAAACCATAGAAATAACATAAAAACAAAGATTAACATCTATATTGGTTCATAACTAGTACAAAAAACAAGGATAAAAAGAAATACATACGATCAAGATTGACTACATTCAATGCGAACACTAAGAGATTAGCTATCCATAGACATGGTAGCTTGATTCACAAGAAAGATGAACAAGCATCAAGGTTGATTCCTCGACTTTTGATGCGTAATCTAGCTCTGATTCTTCACTTGTGGACTTTTACAGTGTATTTTGTAAGTACGAAGTGCGCCGAAGAGAGGGTGAATTATGACCAATAAAAATTATGGTTTTAGAGACAAGGATGTTCTTATTTTATGGTTTGGTTAAGTATGGATAGAGCAATAAAACGCGGAAAGATAAAGGACACAAGGATATATCCTGGTTCCCCTCACTATCCGAGAGTACTACAGTCCCCCTTTCAAACCGAAAGAGATTTCACCATTGTTAGTATTAGAAGTGTGTACTCTATACATTTTATTATACTTGTACTATTCTGTTCAATATAGGTTAGGCAGTTAAAATAGTTGGTTAGGTGGTTAAAAGTTTGTTACCTTTCAGTTACTTCCTATGCCTAATATATAATACTAGTAACTGTCATATTGTAAGGAGTGAAGTTTACACACAAATATTATTCAATCATATTCCAGAGTATTTTACAATTATAGTATGGTATCAATCTCCTCCGATCCTTTCTCTTCCTCTACTTTTCCTTTTCGCCATTATCACCTTGCTTGAATTCTGAGCTTCAGAGAAACTCCGGTGTTTTCCTCTTGCACCTTCGTCTTCACCATCAATTGCGGCTTCACCAGATCCAAATACACCACTTGGATCGTTTCCAAACTCCACAAATCATAGCGTCTTTGGACTGAAACTATCCATCAAGCTTCGGGAGAACAACTTTCTCCTATGGAATCAACAGGTAGAAGGTATCACCCTCTCCCACAAACTTCATAAATTCATGGCAAATCCGCAAATCCCTCTGATCTTCAAATTCAATGATGATCATATTGCTAACAAGGTTTCTGAAGAATATGAAACCTGGATCGTTCAAGATCAAGCTCTTTTCCCTTGGCTTTTTTCCACGATTTTCGGAATCGGTTCTTCATAGGGCTCTTTCTTGCAAACACTCCTATCATATTTGGGATCAAATCTACAAACATTTCAATGCTGTGATGAAAGGAAACCGATCAATATGAAACCTGAGTTGATCAAGCTCTTTCTTGCAAACACTCCTATCAGGGCCGAATTGAAAACCACAAAGAAATGAAACTGATCAATTTTTGAGTATGTGCTTCGTATTCGAGCTATTGCTGACTCGATTCTTGCAATTGGAGATCATATTTCAGATAGAGATCAAATTGATGCGATTCTACAAGGCTTACCAGAGGAATACAATCCATTTGTCATGATGACTTATGGCAAAGGTGAACTCTCATCCATTTATGACATTGAAGCGTTTCTTTATGTTCAGGAAGCTCAATTGGATAAGTATCTCCAAGAACTTGCACTTACAACAACTACAACTAATCTTGCTCATACTGAAGACTCTAATACCAAGTCCACCAGAGGTGGCTTTCAGCAAGCAAGAGACAGAGGTAACTACTCCAGGGGACATGGTCGTGGCAAAGCTCGTGGCACTTTCACACCTGGGAATCGACCTACCTGCCAGTTGTGTGGCAAATATGGTCATTCAGTGATAGATTGTTGGCATAGGTATGATGAGAATTTTGAACCTGTGCCACCAAAGACTACTCAACAATCCACCTCTGCTACTGATGATCAGAAGGACAAAGCTACAAGCTCCACTCATGCCTCAGCATTAATGACTCATCAAGACAACTTCTCCATTCCAACCAATCTTGAAGCACAGGCCTGGTTTGCTGACTCAAGTGCTTCCCATCACATTACTCCTCATAAATCTTACACTCAGCACCCACAATCATACACTGGCTCTAATAAAGTCCTGGTTGGTAATGGTCATGCCTTAAATATTAAATCTGTAGGGATAACACATATTAAATCTAAGGCTGCCTCATATCCCTTATTATCTCTATCTGAGCTCTTACATATCCCTAAAATCACTCGTAATTTACTATCTGCTTCCAAATTTGCCAAAGATAATAAAGTCTTTTTTGAATTTCATGCTAATAACTGTTTTGTCAAATCTCAGGCATCTAAGGAGGTACTCCCAGAAGGATCCCTTGATGCTAATGGCCTCTAATGTTTTCCCAATTTGTCCTTGGAGTCCACTTTGCAACCTACTGCAAATTCTGCCAATGTGTTGAGTTCTGAACAGGTTACAAATCCTTCAGTTTCCAATGTTAATAATATTTCCTTATGGCATAATAGGCTAGGGCATGCTAATGCAGTAGCAGTAAAATCTGTGCTCAAACTGTGTAATCTTTCTTTAAGCAATAAAGATGATACTGACTTATCCTCACACCTCTCACCAGAATGGTACTGTAGAGAGGAAACATAGAATTATAGTAGAAATGGGATTAACCCTCCTTGCTCATGCCAATCTTCCTATGGAATATTGGGATCATAGTTTTTCTGCAGCTGTGTATCTCATTAATAGACTCATAACACCAGTCCTCACTAACTTCACCTCTCCATATCATGCTCTCTACAAGCAAATCCTGATTACTGCTGTAACACCCAAATTCAACCCGGAAAATATAACGAAAAATCTGAGTAATTTAAAATTTCATACTGCACGTGGGATGTCACATTTCAACAATTACAACACAACCAGATCAGATACATAACACTTTTAATTTCGGAGGATCACAAAACAACTTTCATCAGCTTTTTAGAACAAACCAACTTTTATTTAATACCCAGCGGAAATCATAATTATTCAACTTAAACAACATGTCACTTTTTATTCAACTAAAGTGCAACAACTATAATAACAATAAATAGAAACAACAAAAACAATCATTCATCCCTCCCCGAGTGCTACGTATCAGAGCGGCAAATCAACTTGGACTCGATGAAGCTACTAAATCTTCATCACTGTGAACCACCTGCACGTTACCAATATGAAAGTAACGGCGAAACAAAAGAAAGGGTGAGATATCGAATGAATATAAACAGACGTATGATAAATAGTATATTAGATCAGAATCATACAAATTTCACCACATCATAACAACAACTATACAACAACCAACAACCCACTTAGTAACATCAACAAGCCACTCATTAAATTATCATAACCACTTAATCAAGACAACTTAATAACAAAAACAAATTATAACAACAACAACGCAACGAAAATCAATAAACAACGAAGAATAATAACAACTTTAACATGCGCTTCAATATGCGACTCAACTATGCAAATGCATGTGGTACCATTTGGAGCAGAACTCCCAACTTAAACATATGCCAGGTTATCGAGGCATTTCAACAAGGCATAAGCCTTCAACATGGTGCCATTAAGGCCAAGGCATAAGCCTTCAACTTTTCAACATGGTGCCATCAAGGCCAACTTAATCATGCAGTGTATGTCATGCGACTTCAACTTTAACAACATTTACACAACAATGCAACAACAACACCAACATACAACAACAAAACAAAAACAACTTAAACATGCATTAAGTGCATCAACTTTAAATCAACATTGGTCATCAGACCTATAACTCAAACATGTCCATAAATCGGGACAATTCAACCGCACATTTAAATCAACTTATTCAACATAATTATAACAAAACAAATCAACCAAAAATACATATTAGTATACACAACTTACTCCGACAATTTTCAACTAAATCTGGACAAATAATTATACCGCTTAATTAGGCTAATTCGACTAGTCGGTACTGTCACTGCCTAATTCTGCTATTGTTAAATAACTCTACTATTATGAACTTTTGAGGAATTTCTTCTTCGATCGATCCAACGAAATTAACACCACAATATTTACCGCAACAACATAGATTACAGTTTCAATTAACCAGCACAACGACTAAATACCAGCAACAATTCAACACAGTTATAGAACCACCAAAAATCACAGAATCAACAATTCATCATGGAATCAATATCACCGAAACAACAAACAATTCCATGGCACGAAATTATACAACCTAACTCCATATACGGTCTATCATAAACCCGGTTATAGAGATTGAACCCCACCCCTTACCTAGGTAAATATCGACTCTTTCACCATAGCTCTAAACTTTTCTCCAAAAGAAATCCTTTATATTCTAACATCATTTGGAGACACACCTAAAAACCAGTTCGGGAATCAGCTTATCCGACGAACTTAAAACCCTCAAAATTAAAATTGCTCCGCTCAGAACTTACCTATATGGGTCAGGAACATTGTGTCCAAGTACCGCAACGATCCAACGGTTGGATTGAGAGATACGCCCGTTTTGCCAAGTTGACTCTATGCTGAAACTTGCTGCGAAAATTGAGGCTTCCTCCATAATTTTTCTTCTTCTCTCAAGTGCTCCTTCCTTCTTTCTCTTATCTCTTCTTTCTCCCCAAAATGAGTTATGAGACTCCAACTCAAAAACCCTAACTTTCTTTTATTCTCTTAATTCCATTTTATCCAATAATAATAATAATAATAATAATAATATTATAGTTACTATTATTTCTTAATGGGTCATCTAATCGTACACCTCTACACTGCTATATACCACACCATAACTAAACCAAATTAAATAATATTATTACTAATATTATTTCTTCCAACATAATCAATTTTATTAATTCTTCGATTAACCGATTAACTAATTCAAATTTTAACTTAATAAATCCGATCGACATATCAATCCAATTAGCCTCTTAAAATAAAAACCGATGAATCCCATTGCTCCGATACATTCTCAAAATTCTTCTAAATCCAATAATTAGATCCTTCAATAATTTAATTAACTAATAAATTAAATTTGGGGCGTTACAACTCTGTTGAAGCAGTAGAGGGCAAGCAACAAAAGATTTGGAAATATTTATCCGGGAATTACCGTGTCCACAGAGATTGGTTGAGAAAAACTGTCGTTCGACTATCTCGCGTTCCATGTTTCATGATTTGGGGTGCGGAAAGGTAAATGCGGGAAAAGTAAATAAAAGCAGATAAACATTCTCAATAGTCTAAGAGAAAGAGTTATGGAATTGTATTTCGTTCTACCCGTCTAATACTTAAATCCGAAGATCTATCGCTCGACACTCACAATACGCATCAACATCACTGGGCATCAATCGAGACGCCACATCGGTGCCCATGTCTGCAACACCGACGAAAGCTCAACCACATTATTCACATCAGCGATTTCTCCACCGACACAAACAACACGGAGACATTAAACTCGATACCCACTACGATTGTTAGCCCTAAATCCATGTCTGCAATCCAGAAACTAACAATTATCATTCCTAATCAAGATCTATGATGCCCATGTCTGCAACACCACAAATCCAGAGCATTTAAGCAAAAAGATCAAGAACAACAACAATGATGATTTATAAAGCAAATATATAAACGATCCCAAGATCCACAAATATACATACAATAAGAGTAGAAATATACATACAACACCTACCATTGGAATGAAACAAAGGGAAGAGAGAAGATGAACCGAAAAGATCTCACCGGTACAATGGAATCGAGACAGATCCATGATCAATCCACATGGTGTAGCATCCAATGGTGTTTCCTCAAGCTCTAAACTACCAAAAATGGATCAGAGCTCAACTTGTCAAGAAGAGATGATAAAAACCTAAAAAATATGATTTTACAACATATATACGAAATCTGAAAGTCGCAGACCGCGCTAAGCACGCCTACCGCGCTAAGCGAGCTGTTTTTTTATTGGTCTTAAACCGCCAGACCGTGCTAAGCGCCAAACTTTCTGCCAAACGTGTCAAAAATGCTCCCAGACCGCGCTTAGCGCGGTCAAGCCCGCTTAGCCCGCTCAACAGAAAAATGAAATCTTATTTTGGCCATATCTTGAGAACCGTAACTCCGATTTGCGCCCAGTTCGAAGCGTTGGAAAGCTTATTCCATGCTCTATCTAACAATGAATAAATATCAATGAAATTGATGATTTTTCTCATATTTTTTTAGCGCTATCCGCCGATGAATTGGTAAAATCGCGTGCTCGTCGCCGTGTCTTCGACACTTTATTCCTCAAAGCTTCGAACACGCATAAATACCTACAAAAAGACAACAAAACTATCAAATGGTATATATTTACACGAAAACGTAACAAAACACAAACGATACAAATATACACAAAAACGGGGAATTATTCAAACGGTATTAACAAAAAGTATCGATAAGTGCCACTATTTACAAACACAAAATAACTACATTTTGGCACTTAACAACTCTCCCCAACTTGAATTTGTTTGTCCTCAAACAAGGCCAAAAACTCAAATTGCAAGAGTAAAAATCCAAAGAATCAAGAGTCAACAAAGTTTAGAAAAATGAAACAATTGTACAGTTCAAACAAAAACGTACCAACAAAGTAAATACTTACCACAATCCTACAACGACAACATGAAAAAGAAACGAATCCTAAGTATAAAAATCATACAAAACATTCTAAAACAAAACAAACTCAATCACGAATCACGCCTAGTAAAAATTCATCGGTAGATGAAAAACATCGAAAGGTGAGGACTTTGACACACACCCGACAAACTTGCAAACAATAGACAAAATTATGCGTTCATCCAAAAATAGTATAAAAAACGCAACGGCACAAATCACAAGGGTTTTAAAGGTTGTAATGTGGCTCGGTTAACAAACAAGTGATAATTCCTAAAGCTAAACGAAACAAAAACTTGCCTAAACCTGAGGGAGTAATTACTTCCACAGAGTTTCAAGCAATACAATTCCAATCCAACTTCTTCTTTATCACAAATTTCACACCAAACAAAATACTTATTAACACAAATCTTATTCCAAAATCATTTTGTTCTTTTTCTTTTTCCAATTTTTTTTCTTTTTTCTTTCTTTTTCTTTTCTTTCTTTTTCACAGTTTTTTTCTTTTTCTTTTATTTTCACAACCATATACCAACCACATCATAAAGAGACAAACATCTTCTCCCCAACTTGAATTCAAACACAATATACATTGAATACTCTCTACTTTCTAAGGCAAGGTAAAAATTCAAACTATAAATCATAGTTGAGGGTTTAAGAAAACAAAGAATCAACATCCATACACAATTGAAAACTAACGCACATAGACATGCATTAAGCAAAAACAATATGGATATTGACAAAAAGGCTCAAAGGGGGTTACTAATGCTCACACACTCACAAGGTGAATTGACATTTGGCTATGGTAGTTGTGCTCAAAATCAAACAAGTGCCTTGATCACTTTCGTGCAGTCACAAAATCAATACAAACGAAAGATTAAACATAATAATATCCAGTTAAAACAAGAAATGTCGGTCGCTCGCATATGTATATAATGGAAAGCCACCTCACATTTATGGTAAAAAAGGGAAAACTAATGTGATTCAAGTCGTGAGCAAGTTATGCAAAAAGAATGAATAATATGAAATTTGTACAAATGAAAAGTATCCTAAACATGTTATGCTATAGAAAGCGATAAACGAGTACCTTGCTATGTACAAATTCGAACAATATCATTACCGCACAACTGGCATGTTGAATCTATCAAAATCGGAGAATTACCAAATGCGACTTCAAGTAATCGGACCAAAATTTGAGTCTAAACAACAACAAAAGAATTAACACATATTACCAATAATTACTACACTATAAGGCCTTGGTGGAAGTGGGAAAAGGCGAGCCAAATGAATCATTAAAAAGAATTCATTGGCCAAAAGCTACAGACCGCGCTAAGCGCGGTCTAGCACACTAAGCGCGCTACACCAGAAAGACAAAAACCAGTGCAACAAAACAGAAATTCCAGTGTGCCTCCACTTAACACATATACATCTCATTTACAGAAAAATAGAAAAATAAAATCGTTGGGGTGCCTCCCAACAAGCGCTCATTTTATGTCGTTAGCTCGACGCCTTTTATTGTTTCGCGAATGGTAAGAAACTTCCTCGCGGTACGCCAATGCTTTCGCCTCAAACGCAACCTAAAGGAAACGTCCTGCCCAAACACTTAACAAACGAATCAAAAGCAAAAGTATATACAAGTATGTGTAAAAACATAATATACATAAAACACAATATTTACAAAATCCTTATTTCGCTAAACAAATTGAAAAGTGAAGATCTAGAATTTACGAACTATCCGAGTTCAATTTGTTTAGCCAACTTCACCTTGCTAAATAGCAAAAGTAAAGAGGAACAAAATCAAACACAAACATGTACACGTATGAAAACATAAACATGTATCAATATACAAAAATAAACAAGTATGAGAATATGCACAAAATATACGATATGAACATATTTACGAAACTTAAAATGCGAAACCATCGCAATACGATTAATCTCAAAACCAATCCCCAGCAACGGCGCTGTAACACCCTTCTAAACCCCGCGGAAAATTAACATTAAAATCAGAGTAAAACATGAAGAAGAGTATTACAACGCCAACAAAATAAACAATATTCATGTCATGCCATGAAGGAACGATAAACCAAAAATTATTCAGGTAGCATGTTAACACAGCGGAATATTCTTAACAACTGAATAATAAAACATCTGGAGTCGAAGACTCATAATTCAACCATAAACCATAAACAAAACAGAAGTCTATCAGCCAATTCTAAAATAACGTTCCCGGTGTTACACGACCAGAGCATGACACAGACCCAACTGACTCTAACAAACTACTTGACGAGCTAATCCTCACCAAGTACACAAGCTACTCCTCAATCTGAAAAATAACAACAGTAAGGGTGAGTTTCATTCGCATTAACGAATGTTATAGGTATATAAACAATACAACTTCATCCATACATTATTCACCCAAATCAATTATATTCAGATAATATAGCAACATTCATACCAAAATACACACAAATTATAACATTGGACAACTTCCATTCATGTTACAATTATACACAACAACCTAATGCAATGCAACTAAATGCATGTGGTACCAAACATGGGATAACCCATCTCACCGATCCACCACCATAAAGATTCGGCTACTTCTCTCACCAATTCCACACAATGGGAATTAGCTACCGCTGTCCCACCACCATAAGGGATACAACCCACAACATGATTATGAAGTGCATGCATCACATACCGCATGCTAATCATCAACACCAAACAACTGAACAATCATAATCATCAACCAATGCAATAACAATATAAACCACCACAACCAATTAAATAAAGTGTTTAAATTAAATTCGAGTCACAACTCAAACACTATTTTATTGCATATATCACTGAATTAGCCTCACTATGTTCGAAACGGCACATCAAACAGACTAACAGTTAAAAAGTTATACATCGTTAAACTTTAACAAAAATCCCAAACAGCACAGCACGCGGCGTCAACATCTACACGCGGCGCGAAGCGAGGAAAAAGTTGCGCCTTCGCGGCGCCAACACCTACACGCGGCGCGAAGCGAGGAAAAAGTTACGCCTTCGCGGCGCCAACACAGGTGCACGGCGCGACCTGTGCGTATCAAAACATCCTGACGTTCTGCCCACCTGTTCGCGGCGCCACCCTGTGCACGCGGCGCGAACCGGCGATTTCAGAAACCCCAACCTGCAGAAAACAACATTCTATCCTTCCCAATTGCTCTCAAATTATACCAGTACGAATTTCAGAAAAATAAACCACACATACGACATAAATTGCACGTTTACACATACTTCTAATCATGTTTAACATCATTATTCATCACCAATCATCTTTCACAACCTAAATTGAATCAAGGTTCTATAAACCCCAAAACCCCAAACCCGACATACAATCCAATTCGGAATCCTAACATACGAACTCTATTGAATCATTCATACAACCCATAATAGAGGTTAATGAGAAGAATCCCCCTTTACCTTAGCCAAATTCTTGAATTGGTTCCTCTTCCTCTTTGGCTCTCCTTCACGCTCTTCAGTTCCTCTTCTCAAAGCTTCTGGTTTCCACGTTCTAATTTTTCCCTTCTCTTCTTGTTTTCCTTTATTTTATGAAAAACATAAAATTAGAAACGGGCTCTTACACAATTACACCTCCACTTTACTAATTCCACCGCATGGCCCAATGACTTAACATTTCATTATTTTTCCACATAATTCAACAAAATGTTAATTCCCCATAATTAATTTAAAACTTGATTAAATTAATTAAATAAGAATTTTCGGGATGTTACAACTCTCCCCCACTAAAGAGTTTTCGTCCTCGAAAACATACCTCAAGCAAATAGTTCCGGATAGGAATCTTTCATCTGGCTTTCTAACTCCCAGGTGACGTTTCCATCAGCTGGTCCTCCCTAAGCTACTCTGACTAAAGTTATTTCCTTGCCCCGCAGTTGCTTCAGTCTTCTATCTTCAATCCTCACAGGTAACGTTTCAACCGTTAAGTTGTCTTTAACCTGCACATCATCCACTTGGATCACGTGGGACGGATCCGAAATGTATTTCCTCAATTGAGACACATGAAATACATCATGCAAGTTGGCAAGCATTGGCGGTAACGCAATACGATATGCCACTTCTCCCACTCTTTCCGAAATTTGGAATGGTCCAATAAAACGCGGAGTCAACTTCTTTGACTTCAAAGCTCGACCAATACCCGTCATAGGAGTAACCTTCATAAACACATGATCTCCATCTTGAAACTCAAGTGTCTTCCTCCTTTTATCATAATAGCTCTTTTGACGACTCTGAGAAGCTTTCATCTTCTCTTGAATCATCTTAATCTTCTCCGTAGTCTGTTGTACAATTTCTGGTCCAATCACAGCACTCTCACCAGCTTCGCACCAACACAATGGAGTTCTACATCTCCTACCATACAATTCCTCAAACGGAGCCATACCTATACTCGAGTGAAAACTGTTGTTGTAGGTAAATTCAATCAAAGGCAGATAACTATCCCAAGCACCTCCTTTTTCTAACACACAAGCACGTAACAAGTCTTCTAACGACTGAATTGTCCTCTCAGTCTGTCCATCCGTCTACGGATGATAAGCAGAACTTAGTCTCAGCTTAGTACCCAAAGCCTTCTGCAAACCTTCCCAGAACTTCGACGTAAATCTTGGATCTCTGTCTGACACGATACTCGAAGGAATACCATGTAAACTTACTATCTTCTCAATATATAATTGAGCCAACTTTTCCATCGGATAATCCATTCTTATTGGTATAAAATGTGCAGACTTCGTCAATCTGTCTACCACGACCCAGATAGCGTCACAATTCTTAACAGTTCTCGGCAAACCCGAAACAAAATCCATTGATATGCTATCCCATTTCCACTCAGGAATAAACATCGGTTGCATAAATCCAGATGGCTTCTGATGTTCAACCTTTGACTTCTGACAAGTCAAACAAGAATACACAAACTCGACAATTTCTTTCTTCATTCCAGGCCACCAAAACAGCTTTTTCAAGTCATGATACATCTTGGTAGCACCAGGATGAATACTTAATCCACTACGGTGTCCTTCTTCGAGAATACTCTTCCTCAATTCGGAAACATTAGGAACACAAACACGATTACCAAACCTTACAATACCATTCTCGTCGATTCTGAATTCACCTCCCTTGCCTTGGTTAATCAGAGTCAACTTGTCCACCAATTCTACATCAGCTTTCTGACGTTCTCGAATTTCTTCCAGAATACCACTAGTCAGCTTCAGCATTCCCAACTTAACACTGACAGGAGTGTCTTCGCATACTAAACTCAAATCTCTGAATTGTTCAATTAAATCCAATTCTCTTACCATCAGCATAGACATATGCAAGGACTTCCTACTCAAAGCATCGGCAACCACGTTTGCTTTACCCGGATGGTAATTCAGCCCAAAATCATAATCCTTAAGGAACTCTAACCACCTCCTTTGCCTCATATTCAGCTCTTTTTGATCAAAGAGATACTTCAGACTCTTGTGATCACTAAACACTTCAAACCTCGAACCATACAGATAATGTCTCCACAACTTCAACACAAATACCACTGCTGCCAATTCTAAGTCATGAGTCGGATAGTTTCTCTCATGCACTTTGAGTTGTCTCGATGCATAAGCGACTACCTGTTGATTCTGCATTAGTACACCTCCTAATCCCAACAACGAAGCATCACAATATACCACAAAAGATTTCGCCGGATTCGGCAAAATCAAGATCGGCGCACTAGTCAACCTCTTCTTCAACTCTTGGAATCCTTCTTCGCATTTCGAATCCCAGATGAATGCTTGACCCTTCCTAGTCAACTTAGTTAACGGCAACGCTAACTTTGAAAAACCTTCAATGAACTTTCTATAGTAACCCGCAAGACCAAGGAAACTACGGATTTCGGAAACTGACTTCGAAGCTTCCCATTGAGACACTGCTTCTACTTTCGTTGGGTCAACGGCAATACCATCTTTAGAAATTACATGCCCAAGAAACCTTACTTCACTTAGCCAGAACTCACACTTTGACAGTTTCGCATAAAGTTTCTTTTCCTTTAGTAGTTCTAATACCACTCTTAGATGCTCTGCATGTTCTTCTTCACTCTTAGAATATATTAGAATATCATTGATAAATACCACCACAAACTGATCCAGGTAAGGATGAAAGATCCTATTCATATATTCCATGAAAACTCCCGGTGCATTAGTTACTCCAAATGGCATCACTGTATATTCGTAATGGCCATACCTTGTTCTAAATGCCGTTTTCTGAATATCGTCCGTCTTCACCCGAATCTGATGATATCCCGACCTCAAGTCAATTTTGCTGAACACACTCGCACCAACCAATTGATCCATCAAATCATCAATCCTCGGTAATGGATACCGATTCTTGATAGTAACTTTATTCAGCTGTCTATAATCCACACACAATCTCATAGAACCTTCTTTCTTCTTTACCAACAACACCGACGCACCCCACAGCGACACACTAGGACGAATGAATTCTTTTTCCAGTAACTCTTCTAGCTAACTCTTCAAATCTGCTAGCTCAGATGCCGACATACGATACGGCGCCATCGACACCGGACTAGTTTCAGGAACTAGCTCAATAGCAAATTCTACCTCCCTCTCTGGCGGTAACTCTCTTACATCTTCTGGAAAAACTTCTGGAAATTCACATACTACCGGTAAGTCTCTACTCACCACTTTCTTCTTCACTTCCATGGATGCAATCAACATAAACACGGCAGCCCCGTCCTTCATTGCTTCATCCACTTGTCTAGCAGTCACTGCTACACTCTCAACACCGACATCTTCCAGAAAAATATCCGTCTTCGTGAAACAGTTGATATGAATCCGATTAAATTGCAACCAATTCATACCCAGGATGACATCAAGTTGTTCCAACGGAAGGCACACTAAGTCCATTCCGAACTTTCTACCAAAAACATCAATTGGACAGTTCAAACAGGCAAACGAAGTAGTCACTGAACCCGACGCAGGAGTGTCAATGATCATACTTCCATGAATATCAGATATTTCCAAGTTCAGACGTTTAGCACAATCCAACGAAATAAACGAGTGAGTTGCTCCAGTATCTATTATTGCAATTAAAGGAGTGCCATGGATATAACACGTACCTTTAATCAATCGATCCTCTAGAGTAGTCTCTGAACCTGATAAAGCGAAAACTTTACCCCCAGCTTGATTCTTCTTTGGCTTAGGACACTGTGGACTAATGTGACCTTCTTCACCACAGTTATAACAAGTCACAGTCCTTCCCTTGCAGTCAACAGCAATGTGGCCTGCTTTACCACACCTGTAGCACTTCTTCTCTTCGCTTTTGCACTCGTGAACACGCTGTCCAGGTTCCCCACACTTAAAGCACTTAACAGGAGCACTAGAGTCTCCCCCACTAGGCTTCTTCCAACTTCCAGCTTTATAATTACCTCTACCATATGGTTTACCACGGTCCATAGGCTTTTTCCCTTTCTTGTCAACTAACTCGCGAGAGTGAGATGACTTCAACTTGAGGTTATCCTCTTCATAGATCCTACTACAGTCCACCAAATCTGTAAACTGACGAATCCTCTAGTACCCGATTCCCTGCTTAATTTCATCACGGAGACCATTCTCGAACTTAACACATTTCGAAAATTCGCTCGCTTCATCATTGTTATAGTGGACATAGTACTTGGCCAACTCAACAAACTTTGAAGCATATTCCGGTACCGTCATGTTACCTTGTGTCAGTTCCAAAAACTCAACCTCCTTCCTGCCC
Organism: Vicia villosa; assembly: GCF_029867415.1. Taxonomy (NCBI): domain Eukaryota; kingdom Viridiplantae; phylum Streptophyta; class Magnoliopsida; order Fabales; family Fabaceae; genus Vicia; species Vicia villosa. The sequence continues at coordinate 101,045,728 of NC_081180.1, read as the reverse complement.
CGAACATCCTCAGGAAAGTACCTCCTCAGGAATTCTCGCCTGAATACAGCCCAAGTGATCGCTACACCTGCAGATTCAAGTTCATCTCGACTAGCCATCCACCAACCATCAGCCTCTTCAGACAACATGTGAGTCCCATACCTCACCTTCAGATTTTCAGCACAATCGATCACTCTGAAGATCCTTTCGATTTCCTTCAGCCACCTCTGAGCGCCTTCGGGATCGTGCGTGCCCTTGAACAACAGAGGATTGTTCCTCTGAAAGCTATTCAGCTGCCTGTCAGCACCAATACCAGCTCCATTGGCATTCCCTCCTAATACACCAGCAATCATGCCCTTGAACAACGGAGGATTGTTCCTCTGAAAGCTATTCAGCTGCCTGTCAGCACCAATACCAGCTCCATTGGCATTCCCTCCTAATACACCAGCAATCATGCCCAGAGCCTCAGCAATCGCGTCGTCATTTCTTCCTCCTCTTTCGGCCATTGTTCTGCTAAATATCAGACAATATTCATTAGAACAAGGAGTATCGACAGTGTCAACTTTACACTAATCGTATACGAAGGATTAACCGACACTAAGACTCTGACTCAAACGACCGACTATGCTCTGATACCACTATTGTAACACCCTTTTAAACCCCGCGGAAAATTAACATTAAAATCAGAGTAAAACATGAAGAAGAGTATTACAACGCCAACAAAATAAACAATATTCATGTCATGCCATAAAGGAACGATAAACCAAAAATTATTCAGGTAGCATGTTAACACAGCAGAATATTCTTAACAACTGAATAATCAAACATCTGGAGTCGAAGACTAATAATTCAACCATAAACCATAAACAAAACAGAAGTCTATCAGCCAATTCTAAAATAACGTTCCCGGTGTTACACGACCAGAGCATGACACAGACCCAACTGACTCTAACGAACTACTTGACGAGCTAATCCTCACCAAGTACACAAGCTACTCCTCAATCTGAAAAATAACAACAGTAAGGGTGAGTTTCATTCGCATTAACGAATGTTATAGGTATATAAACAATACAACTTCATCCATACATTATTCACCCAAATCAATTATATTCAGATAATATAGCAACATTCATACCAAAATACACACAAATTATAACATTGGACAACTTCCATTCATGTTACAATTATACACAACAACCTAATGCAATGCAACTAAATGCATGTGGTACCAAACATGGGATAACCCATCTCACCGATCCACCACCATAAAGATTCGGCTACTTCTCTCACCAATTCCACACAATGGGAATTAGCTACCGATGTCCCACCACCATAAGGGATACAGCCCACAACATGATTATGAAATGCATGCATCACATACCGCATGCTAATCATCAACACCAAACAACTGAACAATCATAATCATCAACCAATGCAATAACAATATAAACCACCACAACCAATTAAATCAAGTGTTTAAATTAAATTCGAGTCACAACTCAAACACTATTTTATTGCATATATCACTGAATTAGCCTCACTATGTTCGAAACGACACATCAAACAGACTAACAGTTAAAAAGTTATACATCGTTAAACTTTAACAAAAATCCCAAACAGCACAGCACGCGGCGTCAACATCCACACGCGGCGCGAAGCGAGGAAAAAGTTACGCCTTCGCGGCGCCAACACCTACACGCGGCGCGAAGCGAGGAAAAAGTTACGCCTTCGCGGCGCCAACACAGGTGCACGGCGCGACCTGTGCGTATCAAAACATCCTGACGTTCTGCCCACCTGTTCGCGGCGCCACCCTGTGCACGCGGCGCGAACCGGCGATTTCAGAAACCCCAACCTGCAGAAAACAGCATTTTATCCTTCCCAATTGCTCTCAAATTATACCAGTACGAATTTCAGAAAAATAAACCACACATACGACATAAATTGCACGTTTACACATACTTCTAATCATGTTTAACATCATTATTCATCACCAATCATCTTTCACAACCTAAATTGAATCAAGGTTCTATAAACCCCAAAACCCCAAACCCGACATACAATCCAATTCGGAATCCTAACATACGAACTCTATTGAATCATTCATACAACCCATAATAGAGGTTAATGAGAAGAATCCCCCCTTACCTTAGCCAAATTCTTGAATTGGTTCCTCTTCCTCTTTGGCTCTCCTTCACGCTCTTCAGTTCCTCTTCTCACAGCTTCTGGTTTCCACGTTCTAATTTTTCCCTTCTCTTCTTGTTTTCCTTTATTTTATGAAAAACATAAAATTAGAAATGGGCTCTTACACAATTACACCTCCACTTTACTAATTCCACCGCATGGCCCAATGACTTAACATTTCATTATTTTTCCACATAATTCAACAAAATGTTAATTCCCCATAATTAATTTAAAACTTGATTAAATTAATTAAATAAGAATTTTCGGGATGTTACAGGCGCCATTTTGTTGAAGCAGTAGAGGGCAAGCAACAAAAGATTTGGAAATATTTATCCGGGAATTATCGTGTCCACAGAGATTGGTTGAGAAAAACTGTCGTTCGACTATCTCGCGTTCTATGTTTCATGATTTGGGGTGCGGAAAGGTAAATGCGGGAAAAGTAAATAAAAGCAGATAAACATTCTCAATAGTCTAAGAGAAAGAGTTATGGAATTGTATTTCGTTCTACCCGTCTAATACTTAAATCCGAAGATCTATCGCTCGACACTCACAATACGCATCAATATCATTGGGCATCAATCGAGACGCCACATCGGTGCCCATGTCTGCAACACCGACGAAAGCTCAACCACACTATTCACATCAGCGATTTCTCCACCGACACAAACAACACGGAGGCATTAAACTCGATACCCACTACGATTGTTAGCCCTAAATCCATGTCTGCAATCCAGAAACTAACAGTTATCATTCCTAATCAAGATCTATGATGCCCATGTCTGCAACACCACAAATCCAGAGCATTTAAGCAAAAAGATCAAGAACAACAACAATGATGATTTGTAAAGCAAATATATAAACGATCCCAAGATCCACAAATATACATACAATAAGAGTAGAAATATACATACAACACCCACCATTGGAATGAAACAAAGAGAAGAGAGAAGATGAACCGGAAAGATCTCATCGGTACAATGGAATCGAGACAGATCCATGATCAATCCACATGGTGTAGCATCCAATGGTGTTTCCTCAAGCTCTAAACTAGCAAAAATGGATCAGAGCTCAACTTTTCAAGAAGAGATGATAAAAACCTAAAAAATATGATTTTACAACATATATACGAAATCTGAAAGTCGCAGACCGCGCTAAGCGGACTGTTTTTTATTGGTCTTAAACCGCCAGACCGCGCTAAGCGCCAAAAACCCGCGCTAAGCGCCAAACTTTCTGCCAAACGTGTCAAAAATGCTCCCAGACCGCGCTTAGCGCGGTCAAGCCCGCTTAGCCCGCTCAACAGAAAAATGAAATCTTATTTTGGCCATATCTTGAGAACCGTAACTCCGATTTGCGCCCGGTTCGAAGCGTTGGAAAGCGTATTCCATGCTATATCTAACAATGAATAAATATCAATGAAATTGATGATTTTTCTCATATTTTTTTGAGCTCTATCCGCCGATGAATTGGTAAAATCGCGTGCTCGCCGCCGTGTCTTCGACACTTTATTCCTCAAAGCTTCGAACACGCATAAATACGTACAAAAAGACAACAAAACTATAAAATGGTATATATTTACACGAAAACGTAACAAAACACAAACGATACAAATATACACAAAAACGGGGAATTATTCAAACGGTATTAACAAAAAGTATCGATAAGTGCCACTATTTACAAACACAAAATAACTACATTTTGGCACTTAACAAACTCCAAATTAAGGACTTTTTGCTGCTTTAGCTTCCCTCATCTAAGACCCTACAATAAAAATAAGCTCCAACTTAGGAGTGCAGAGTGTGTGTATCTAGGGGCCTCTCCACAATCCAAAAGATATAAATGTCTAAGTGGTGATGGTAGAACATACATCTCAAAAGATGTGATTTTCAATGAAAAGGTCTTTCCCTATCAGACCTAGTTCAAAATAACAACATAGTCTGGTACATCTGCCCCCCCCCCCAAGTCTATCCCTCTCTCTCTATAATTCTGCCAACTGTACCTACTGACAGTGACAATACAATATTGAATAGAAGCAGTCCTGTTCAGACTACACTGCCCCATAATAGACTTGTCCACATCTCTGAAAACAGTCCAACTCAGTCCTTTACCAACTCTCCTTCTATAAATATTGAAATACCTACCAGTCCCACTAATGATCTACCTTCTGTCCCTAAAGAGGCACAAAGTGTCTCCTTACAACCTGCAGAAGCAGCAAATGAAAATATTCAAAGTTCCCCCTCTCAAACCAATGAGCCTACTGCACCATCCTTGGTTGCAAATCAACATGCTATGCTCACTAGAGGAAAAATAGGGCACCTCAAACCCAAAACATTTTTGGCTCATTGTGAACCAACAAATCTCAAACAAGCCTTAGCTCAACCTAAATGGTTTGAAGCTATGCAACAAGAGTATGATGCCATGGTAGCCAAAAATTCTTGGACACTTACCACTCTTCCTTCACACAGAAAAGCCATAGGCTGTAAATGGGTTTTCAAATTGAAAGAAAACTCAGATGGTACCCTGAATAAGCACAAGGCTAGACTTGTGGCAAAAGGCTTCAACCAACAATATGGGTTTGACTTCCATGAAAACTTCAACCCTGTAGTAAAGCCAGCCACCATCAAAGTCATTCTTACCTTAGCCTTGACCTACAAGTGGGATGTTCAACAAATATACATCAACAATGCCTCCCTCAATGGTAGCTTACAAGAGGAAATCTATATGCAACAACCACCAGGATTTGAGACATCTAATACAACTCTGGTTTGCAAACTAAATAGAGCTATCTATGGCCTAAAGCAAGCCCCAAAGTCCTGGTATGAAAAGTTACATCAAACACTTTTTAGCTTTGGTTTTGTAGCAAGCAGATGTGATCATTCTCTTTTCACCTACAATCATCAAGGTGTTGTATTATATGTGCTTGTATATGTAGATGACATTCTTGTGATCTACCAACTTCATCACCAATTTGCTTTTAAAAAGTTAGGGAAACCTGAATACTTCCTGGGTCTGGAAGTCAAATATCAAAGGAATGGGTATCTTATACTCTCTTAAACAAAGTACATCAGAGATCTCTTGTCTATAGTCAATATGGAAACATCAAAAGGAGTCCCTTCCCCCATGCTTAATCAATGCAAACCTAGCAAATTTGGTAGTGATGTTATGGAAGATTCACTGTTCTACAGATCTGTGGTAGGGGCTCTCCAATACATCACACTTACAAGACCAGACATAGCTTATTTTGTCAATAAGGCATGTCAGGTTATGACAAATCCTTTGGACAGCCATTGGAGCATGGTTAAAAGAATTCTCAGGTATTTGAGTGGCACATCCACTATTGGTTTACTACTCTCTCCTGCTCATCCAAATCAGGCACTTTCTCTGAGAGCTTATAGTGATTCTAACTGGGCTAATGATCCAGATGATAGGAGATCAACCTTTAGTACATGCATTTTCATAGGTCCAAATCTGGCTGGAATCACTGCTAGAAGAACTTAAAGTGAAGTACTTTTCTCCTACACTTCTCTGTGATAACTTAAGTGTTGAGCTTTTGTCTCACAATCCAATTCTCCATGCAAGAACAAAGCATATTGAGCTGGATATGCACTTTGTCAGAGAGAGAGAGAGTTATTTCCAACAAACTCATTACTTGTTTAAACGAGTCGTCACCCACTACTTGTTTTGGGCAAGTGGAAAACCCTAAAAAAATGAGATTTATGGGTAAGAAGGTAAATTAGGCAAAGGGAAGGTGTTAGGCACCCTTTGCCTCCCTTGTACTCAAAGGGACCCATTTAACCTTTAGGTTTTAAGTTTAAAAAAACAAATAAAATTATGACCGTAAACTTAAATCAAAATGTAGAAATAATAGCCTCAAGTGTCATCATTGGCCAAAAAACATTTTTTAAGAAAAGGGCCTCATACCAAATCATTGGCCAAAAACATTGTAAAATCATTTTGAAAAAGGGAGACCTCAGTTATCATCATTGGCCAAAAATATTGTAATTCTAGTTAAAATATTTGAAAGATGTTTTTAAATAGGGGAGGCTTCATGAGAAATCATCGGCCAAAATCAAAACCAAATTGAAAAGAAAGGGGGGCTTCATGTGAAATCATTGCCCCCCCAAAGCATATGATCTTTGATAAAAAAGTTTTTAAAAAAGTTTTCAATAAAAAGGAAAAGTTTGTCGCCGATTGTATGTTCACTCAATGCGGACAAACCTTCAAGAGGGAAGAAGAAAAGCGTAGAAAAAAAGAATTTGAAAGAAAGTGCTTTGAAAAAAATTGTAAAAATTTGATATCTTGAAAAAGGAAATAAAATTAGTAAAAATAGAAGAAAAATGCAAAAATGTCACTTGTGGGATTCAAAACTGTGACTTTGTGTTTACAAGTTTTGCTCCTTTAGCAATTGTGTTATATTATTTATTCAAAATAAAAGACAATTAAAAGTATATGAAATGCAAGCAAGTATTTGCTATTTAAAAAATACAAATAATTTTAAATAAACTATTATATATTTTTTAAATAAATAAATAAATATAAAACCCAAAATGTTAGTGTAAATAAATAAAAAAATTAAAAAACCAAGACATTAGTGTAAATAAACCAAAGGAATTTATAAAATCCCAAAATGTTATTATTGTAAATAAATCAAAGAAATTTAAAACCCCAAAATATTAGTAAATAAGCCAACAAAATTCAAAGTCCAAAATGGTTAGTAAATAAACCAAAAAAAAATTAATATAAAATAGAATTTTATAAAACCCAATTATATAATTTTTGAACTGGGGTGGACAAATTTGAGGTATGACACTCAGGAGTAACATTGGTTGAAGTAAGTGGAAGATAGCTTTTGGAATGACTTTTATTAGTTTTTCATTTTATTAGTAAGATCTTGCTCTGATCGTGTAACATCAGACTGAGAACGTTTGTTTTCATTTTCTTGGCTTTGTTTTGTTGAAGTTTATTAATTATATTTTGTTGAGATCTCAAGGTTGTTGAGAGTTGGGTCATACAACTCATTTTTCTTATATTGTGAAAGTTGAAGTTTATGAGACTAAATACTATGAGTGCAATGTAATTTTTAATTGCTTTAATTATGATTATGATGAGATGATACCAGATGAGTTGGATGTTGTGTAAATATCTAAAGTACAACCCAGATGAATTGATGTCGTGTAAATATCCCATTGAGTTGGATGTTGTGTAAATATCTAAAGTACAACCCAGATGAATTGTTGTAATCCGTGTTACGGAGCAGGCCATGTTTGTTGTGTGTGACACCCTAAGTGGTTGTATTTTGTAAATTAAATTATTTAATGATCACGTGCTGGGTTTAGGGTGTTACAGTTTCCCTATGACAGGATCCTCACAAAGATCTTCAAGTACTGTAACGTGGACCTCTTAAATGAACTACATGAGAAGACGACTTTAGAAGATTGTGATATCAATGGTATACTAACCAATAGCAGAATGAGTGTTCTTTACGATTTTGTTGTAGGTAATTTCAAATACTGGGATAAAGACTTGGTTGAACCTTCTGAACAAGAATTTGGCCCAACCAATCAATTTCATATGGTTGTTTGGTTGATTTCAAAAGGGGATCAAAACAAGAGAATCTTGAAATGTCAAGGATCAAATCTTGATTTTTTACAGGGGTTTTTTCAAAATTCGCCCATATGGCAGAGGGTAAAATACCTATGGGGTGTTCGCGGTTCAATTTGGATCGGTTTTAAGGCAAAAACTCATCCGATCCGAAGATAACTTTACTCATGGTTCGGTTCGGTTTTGGATGATATGTTAAAAAATTCAATCCGATCCAATTTAATGCGGTTTAATTTAGATCGGTTTTTGAATATCCAAATTATAAATTATATTTTTATTAATATTATAAAATACTAGTAAATCATAGATTTGATATAATATATGTCATATAGTATATGAAAAGTTAATATTATAAAATGAGAATAATCCATTATGGTTTAAATAAGTGAAATAATAAAAATAAATAGATTAAAATAAGCTAAATGATAATATTTTAAAAAATAATTATCATATAGTAATAAATTTATGTAACATATCATACTAATAAAAAATAAATAAGTAAAAAAAAATACATGTGGTTCGATTCGGTTAGGATTGGATTTGAAAAATCAATCCGAAATCTAATCCAAACCATGCGATTCTCATAAAATGGCATCCAGATACATCCAATAAACTTCGGGTTTTTGCGGTTCTTGGTTTATTTGGATCGGTTTGCAATTTTTATTTGGATTGATTTGGATTTGAACACCCATACCTATTAATCCTAATATTTATTAGGCTAAATTATAGTTTTGCAGTTATTTGATAACACATAAATGACTAAATACAAAGTTATGTTGTCATCTATATGTATATGTGTATGCATGACTCAATAATTTTTTGTAAAAAAATCGACCCAACCCAAACTGCATTGGTTTGCTTTGGTTTTATTTCTAAAAGTCCACAGAACTAAACTGAACCACACACTTTTTTCTCTTGCGGTTCAGAATTTTTTTTAAGTCAAAACCGTCCAAATCACTCTGCAAACACCCCTACTTAAGTCTAATTAGTAATAGCATTTTAATATAATATAGTTGTACAGTTGATAACTATGCATGAACATTAAAAATATGTAGGGGCGCAAATTCGAACCAATGTCATCTCATTTATCCACCTTTTAAAAAATAAATCCAGACTACACTTTTCAATAAAAAAAAAAGAAACAAAATATATACACTTTTAATTATGTACCTCAAATAATATTTGATTCTAATTATTTTACGTAAATGTACCTTGAATTTTTCGATAAAGAAAGAAACAAAATAGATACACTTTTAATTTAAAAAATATATATTTTTGTTAGAAAATAATCTTAATAGATAAACATTATTAAATTGAAAATACTTTTACTTTTTATTCTTTTTACTATATTTAATTTTCAAAGATATTTAACATACATATATTTTTTCCATCTTTTATTATTACCCTTTGAAATTCTTTTTTTTTTTTAATTTTTTTTCTATGATTTTCAACAATTCATATAATAGGTCAAAAATACACTGAATATACATAGTTTATATAATTTTATTTTAATTTAATACACTTTAGCCTCTAAATTTTACCCAATTTATAAAATTAATCCTCTTATTTTAAAATTCAAAGAATTATGATCTCCTCTTATGTGATTAAGACTAATAATTAATAACACTTTAATAAAATAATATCATGCCGTAGGTAGTTGTGCATAGACATCAAACATATATATAGAGGCGCTTATTCAAACCCGCGATATCTTATTTTTTCATTTAAAAAAAATTAAATTACTTTAATAAAACCGTGCACCACACAATCTACGTTGATTAATATTTGATTCAAATTATTTTAGTTGACTACTGAATTTTTCAATTAAGAAAGAAACAAAATAAATACACTTTTAACTTAAAAAATATATATTTTGTTAAAAAATAATCCTAATAAATAAATATATTATTAAAGTAAAAATATTTTACTTTTTATTCTTTTTACCATATCTAATTTTCTTTAAAGATATTTAATATACATATATTTTTTCCATCATTTACTTTTACCTTTTGTCATATTAAAATACTATTCTTTTTTATTAATTTCTTTTTATTTTAATCTTTTTTCTTCAATTACTTTCAACAATCCATATAATAGGTTGAATACATTGAATATATCTAGTCAATATAATCTTATTTTAATCAAATACATCGTATATTTAATAAAATTTCTTTTATAAATTGAATTAGAGGAAATATTAAATTTTTTTAATTATTTTTGCCAAAAACAAAAAGGAATAAAATAAATAAATTATTCAATATAAAAAAAGCGGAATCGAAAGAAGTTGAAATATGATTTTACAAACACGTTGAGATCCGTTTCTACATTTTCTCTCTCTATCTCTTTCATCCCTCTCTCTCTCTCTCTAAGTTCTCTTTGTTCCTTATCTCGTCTCTCACGTTCTCACTTTCTCTCCCCCATACAGATTTTCCACCCTCCAAGAAGAGAATAGCGCAAGAAAATTTCCATTGTTTTGAGGCGCAAACACACACAGTCTAAGCTATAGACACTTCCATATTTGAAATCATAGCACTTAATGCCTTCTTATCTCACTCTTTATTGCGACCTTTTTCGATCTGAAACGCCGCTTCTATATTAATTTCTCTATATATATCTCTTTCAATTTCGTTCCACCTTGTCAAAATTTCTAGGTTTTCTTTCTTCTCTGCGGTTTTCGTTTTTCAGCTGCGGCGGAGCCCTAGATTGGCTTGCGGCGCGGTGGCTATTGTTGCCGCTTGTGGTTTGTGGTTTCTTGTTCGATCTGTGGGAAGGAAACCCTGCGTGACGGTGTTATTGTATTTAGCTCTACGAACCCTAATTTTGGTGTGAACAAGGGATCTGGTTTGTTTTTGGCGGTGGTGCAGTTTTTGTTTTTGTTAAGGGTGGTGCTGCGGTGTGTGTGGTGAATTCGGTTTTGTTTATCAGTGGTTGCCCATGCTATTAGGTTGATTTTGATGCCGCCGGAACCATTGCCTTGGGATCGAAAGGACTTCTTCAAGGAGAGGAAGCACGAGAGGTCGGAATCGGTTGGGTCTGTGGCGAGATGGAGAGATTCTTCTCATCACCGAGACTTGAATCGATGGGGATCCACGGAATTTCGCAGACCGCCTGGTGAGTTTCTATTCCTTTTTCCCGTTTTGAGTCGTTATCTAGGATTGTTTAGTCTTTAGAGACAAGTAAGGAAAAACTCTGACGAATTGTTCTTAGGTTTTACTTTTTTTTCTTCTTTTTGTTACGAATTTGAAGATCATTCTTTGTTAATTTGATATATTGTTGGAATTTGATACTTAAAAATGTGTTTATTTTTTATGATCATTCTTTGCGAATTTGATATAATGTTGGAATTCGGAACTTAAGTTTGTGTTTATTTTTGAAGATCTGTGCATGTAATTGTTTTCTTTAAGCCTTAAAAGAGGAGGATTTTTTTTTGCAAGAATTCTTTGTTTGATTTTGTGTTTTTCCCCATTTTCTCATTTTTGTGGTGAGGGAATATATACTTTGCTTGTGTTGATTTTTTTCTGTTTTGCTTTTTTTGTTTAAATATTTTATGAAGGTCATGGTAAGCAGGGTGGTTGGCATATGTATTCTCAAGAGCCTGGTCATGGTTACGGGGTTTCTCGGTCTGGTGACAAGATGTTGGAAGAAGATAGTCGACCATCGGCTTCACGTGATGGTAAATACGGCAGGAGCAGTAGAGACAGTAGAGGTTCGTCTGGCCAGAGAGATTGGAGAGGTCATTCGTGGGAAGCCACCAATGGCTCCCCTAATTTATCCAGGAGACCATCAGATATGAATAGTGACCGGAGGTCAGTTGATGATTCCACAACATATTCCTCTCATCCCCATTCTGCTTCTGTGAACACTCGGGAACAGCATCAATTGAAAGACCTGCATGATAAGATTGGTGGTGTCAATGAGTTGGAAGCAGCACCAAGATGTGATAAAGAGAATTCTTCAATTGACTGGAAGCCACTAAAATGGAACCGATCTGGAAGCTTGTCTTCTCGAGGCTCCGGTTTTAGCCACTCAAGTAGCTCACGGAGCTTGGCAGGGACAGATTCCAATGAAGCAAAGCCTGATTTGAAACCCAAAAATATCACTGCTATTAAGTCTCATTCAGGGGAAGGCACTGCATGTGTGACATCTTCTATGCCATCTGAAGATACAGCTTCTAGAAAGAAGCCTAGGCTAAATTGGGGTGAGGGGCTCGCGAAGTACGAGAAGAAAAGAGTTGAGCGACCTGATGCAGGAGCAAACAAAGATGGCTCAGTCTCGTCTGCTGGCAATATGGAACCTTGTAATTTCATTAGCTCCAACTTAGTAGATAAAAGCCCAAAAGTTACAGGATTTTCAGACTGTGCATCTCCTGCAACTCCATCTTCTGTTGCCTGCAGTTCCTCACCAGGTATGTTACAAAGCTTTCTTTACTACTGTGTCTAATCTTTGTATTAAAGGGATAGATAAGAACAAAATAGCAATTTAACTTGTAGTAGAGTTTTCTATAAACATCTGATCCTGCAGTGTTAACATTTTGCTGTATCCCATGTAGAATCGTAGTAATCCTATTGCGATATTGTGGTGTTTCTGAATAATCCTTTTAAATAGTTTTAAGATATTAGCCAAGACAATTTTGTTTACATGTTAATACTCTTTATCTTTAATCTTCACAACTACCGTTTTTAGTTACAATTTTCAGATTGAACCGGGTTCCTTTTGCTTTATTGATGTTTTCTTGGTGCCTTTTTTGCCCTAAATCATAAACCCCATCTTTAGTTGCAATTTTCAGATTGGACTGGGTGCCTTTTGCTTTGTTGATGTTTTCTTAGTGCCTTTTTGCTTTATTGATCTCATGACATGCAATTGTTTGTATGCTTCACTTTTTTGTCTTAATGAATTTTTTTTTTTAATTGAAGAACAGGTCTGCTATGATCTTTCGTTTGAAAATGTTCAGTTGGCAGGCTCTTGATTTAAAAAGGAAATAACGCTCTGAGGACTAAATTGAAATTGAGTGAAAATTTGTTTCAGTCATATTTCATTGATTTATGATTTTATGTCTTCTTTTTTCTAGTGATATTTAGATACTGATCTTTGAAACGCGTATTGTGTCCCGACCTCTGCTTTTAAAATAGGTAGCTTCAATATTACCTGTGCAATAAAGTGATTAATGAAGTCAATATACTAACTGTCATTGACTATTGGATCTCAACTGTTAATAGGTTTTAACATGATATCCTATGTGTGGGCGCATGTTAAAACTATTGTTTTGGTTTCTTTGTAGTTTGTACTCTAATTTTTGCAATATCTTTTCCCCAATCTTAGATGAGAAATGGTAATTATGGTTTATCCTTCAATTTTACTGCCATAGTAATTGATGTATTATGTGTATTGCTTGTGTTTACCTTGCATATATTTTTTTATGCCAAAACCTAACTTCAACCTTGTTGCAGGCGTGGATGATAAATTATTGGAAAAAATTGCAAATGCAGACAATAATTTAAGTAATTCGAGTGATTCACCTGCTACTGGGTTCCGGAATCACCTGCAGAAGTTTTATCTTAACCTTGATAAGCTGGATATTGACTCCTTGAATAATTTGGGCTCTTCAATTGTTGAGTTAGTACAGTCTGATGATCCAAGTTCTGAAGATTCTTGTCTAGTTAGGTCGAATGCAATTAAAACGTTACTCATATGGAAAGCTGACATTTCAAAGGTATTGGAGGTGACTGAATCTGAAATTGATTTGCTTGAAAATGAACTTAAGTCTCTAAAATCTGATTCTGTGGATAGATATCAGTCTCCAGAAGCATTGGGCTCCCAGCAGGCAGATAGCAGTATAAAAATCTATGAAGAACAAGAAGTCTCTCAGAAGGTTATTCGGCCAGTACCATTGAAAATTATTTCTTCCGATGAACCTAATATAGAGAAGATGCCGCTGTCAACTAATTTATGTAGTATTCATGATAATGACAAGGAAGAGGATATTGACAGTCCTGGATCAGCAACTTCTAAATTTGTTGAGCCTCTGCCTTTGGTAAAAGCAGTTTCTTCACGTGATACTGGGGGATATGATAACTTATCAAGGGACATGGATACTGTTCAGTCTACTTCGATGAAATGCTTAGTCCGGTGTACTACTAGGAAAGATCCTAGTGTATCTGCTTGTAATGATTTCAATACCCCTATGGATGTAAAGGAAACCTTTGGAGCAAACGCATGTTCTATCTATGAGGATACTTATAATTCAATTATTGCTTCAAATAAAGAATCTGCAAACAAAGCGCATGGAGTATTTGCTAAGTTAGTGCCCAATGACTGTAAAAAGCTTGTTAACATGGGAGTCAGCAATGATTCATCCTGTCATACATTTGTTATGGAAAAATTTGCCGAGAAAAAGCGTCTTGAAAAAGTGAAGGAGAAAGTTGCTGCACTCAAGTTCAAAGCCTTGCATCACTTGTGGAAAGAAGATATGCGCTTATTGTCTATTAAGAAATGCCGGCCAAAATCTCATAAGAAAAATGAACCAAGTAGTAGTAATCTGAAAAACCGATCTTCCATTCGTTCCCGGTTTCCTTTCCCAGGTATGAATCTCTCCACCAATTCTTTTGCTTAACTTATGCCATCGATTTTGTATTGTTTTTAATTTAATGCACATGTCATGCAGTTTAGCAATGAGAATAATAGAAATAGTGGCTGGGTGGTTAAAGTACCAAAATAGATTTTGTGTATATTAAGTTTACTTGAATACTCTGTCTAAGGATATAAAGGCACTGTGAAACCTTTTCAATTTGATTTTAGAATCTTTAAGTCAATAATTAATTCCTTTTACTGTTATGGTAAAATTTGTTTTCACAGTTGGTTTTTATTACATGATTCTCTTGCATTTTACATTTTGGTACCAAAAATACTAATTTAATGATATTTTTCCCGCTTGATGTGATAAGGTTCAATGACTTTGTAGTTGCTAAAATGGATACTAATTTTCATTTTAGTTTAATATATACCTTCTTTAATAAATACAGTAGATACTAAAATGGATACATGAGAAAATTGAGTCCTCGCCTCAGGACAGTGATTAAAATATAGAGGCCTTTTTTGGTTCTCTACCATAAGGATAGAATAACAGATTTGTTCTCTGCCTTAAAAATGAATTTTGTTATTTTGATCTCATCATTACTTTTTGTTCTTGATCTCTTCAATACCTTTTGTCTGGATTGGTAGTTTTTCTAAATTTTGCTGGTTTTGTTCGTTTCCAATAATTATTCTTTCAACCGGCCTCCCTTTGGTTTGGGCCTACACTTGAAATCAACCCTATTGACCAGATTATGTGGGTCAACTAGTAGCCTAGACTCACTAGTTATTATACCAACAACCCAAATGACCCCCGCCCAAATTGATCTCCGGTCCGAGTTTAATGACACTGTATCCCAGTAAGGAAATGTAGAAGTAATGTACATACATAGGAACAAGTGTGTGAATACAATGACTGGGACAACCAACCAATCCAATTTTCAACAAACCAAACCTGCCTGGATCTTACAGGTTTGAGCGATTGTAGGCAGTCTAATCATATGTTAGCAGGTTCATATGCACAACCAATCCAATACATGACCCAGACAACCATGTGTTTGAGGTCAGGTTAAACATGTTTGAAGGTCATCCCAGTTTTAATATATTATTGCTAGGAGGGATTTGCTGATGTTAGTCTTGGCTATTGGCTCATTTGAGCTGCCAAAATAGCTTTGTGACTAATAAATGAACTAAACCTGCATAAACGAACAATCAGTTAATTTCGTTTTTTTATTACTTAGATTTAAAATCATTTTATATTGAAGTCATGTTTTATTGTCAAACTTTGAATATAATTTCTGGATAGGGATTTTCTGGCATATGATGCTGTATTGAAGTAAACGAGATTCCATGGCTAGTTTAACTTCTGTAGCTTTACTAATGTGTAATAAGATGTACATGTATGTGTGGCATATATTGTATAATAGTTGACCTGAGCTTGGACTTGTACAAGATGAAAGTATATAATTTTAGTATGATGATATATCTCAATGTCCTACTATATTTGTGTTTTGTCTTGTTGATGTATACTTTACAGCCCTGCTCTGTTGTGCTGTTGGTAGTTAACCTTGTAGAAGGAGTTTTCTTTTTCATTGACTTTTTCTTTGTGACTGGTTCTCTTGTAATGATTTTGATTTTAGTACCTTTCTCATGGGTTATCATTCCTGTTCGGTTTCATTTGCAAGTTATTTGCTGGACACATGCTTACTGGCTGCGATGTGTGTAGGCCTTATGTCAATAAAAATGGTTGTTACTTGTTAGGGTTTTGATGCTGAAGGTCTGTCTGGTAACAATTTCAACTTATGAAAATAGTTGATGCTGAAGTTGATGATAACTAAGTAATCTGGGGCTGCTATTCTGCTTTAACATAATATAATTATTATGCTTGTCTTATTTGTTTGTTCTGATGTTATCATCAAACGTCTGGGTGGGTTTTTCTGTTATGTTTGATGCTTGATGTTGGCACATGATATTATATAATTGTTTGTTGAATTTCTAATTTATTTAATCTTTTTGCTGTGATGATAACTAAGTTTTTTTTGTCCATCCTTCATTTTTCAATGAATGCAGGTGGAAATCATCTAAGCTTGGTTCCAACATCAGAGCTTATTGATTTCGCAAGCAAACTTCTTTCAGAATCCCAAACGCAGATTCAGAGAAACACCCTGAAGATGCCAGCATTAATATTGGATGAGAAAGAAAAGATGGTTACAAGATTCATATCTAGTAATGGGCTGATTGAAGATCCGCTGGCTACTGAGAAAGAAAGAAATATGATCAATCCTTGGACATCAGAAGAGAAGGAAATATTCTTAGAGAAATTTGCTGTGTTTGGAAAAGATTTCCGGAAAATTGCTTCTTTCCTTGATCACAAGACAACTGCGGACTGTGTAGAATTCTACTACAAGAATCACAAATCTGAGTGTTTTCAGAAATTGAAAATGAAAGATGTTGGTAAGCTAGGGAAGTCATATGCAGCTAGAACTAACTTGATGGCATCAGGTATAACATGGAATCATGAAGTTAATGTTTCTTCCTTTGATATTTTGAGTGCAGCTTCACTGATGGCAGATGACATTGCAGGTAATAAAAGGATGCGAGCAGGAAGATTCCTTTTGGAAGGATTTGATAATATAAAATCATCGAGGGGCGGGGACAGCATTATAGAGAGATCAAATAGTCCGGACACTCTTGGGGATGAAAGGGAGACTGCTGCTGCAGCTGATGTATTGGCTGGTATATGTGGGTCGTTTTCATCCGAGGCTATGAGCTCCTGCATAACAAATTCAATTGATCCTGTAGATGGTAATAAGGAAAGGGAATTCTTGAAAGCGAACCCTTTGCGCAAACAAACCTTGACGCCTGATATTTCTCAGAGTGCTGATGATGAGACTTGTTCAGATGAGAGCTGTGAGGAAGTAGATCTTTCTGGGTGGACAGATGATGAGAAGGCGGCTTTTCTTCAGGCTGTATCATCTTTTGGTAAGGATTTTACTAAGATAGCACAGTGTGTAGGCACAAGGTCCAGAGAACATTGTAAAGTCTTCTTCAGCAAGACTCAAAAGTGCCTTGGATTAAATCTCGTACGCCCTATACCTGGAATTGTAGGATCCCCGCCGAATGATGATGCAAATGGTGGTGAGAGTGACACAGATGATGCATGTCTTGTTAAGGCAGGCTCTGTGGTTGATGCTGATAAGTCTGGGAATAAGACAGACGAGGACCTGCCTTCTGATGCCTTGAATACATTCCATGATGAATCCAATCCTCTGGAAGTTAGGAGCTTGTCAGCTGAATTAAATGAATCAAGAGAAATCACTGGGACAGAAGTACATCTTGAAAATGTAGATATGGTTTCCGATGTTTGTGCAATTAAGGTTGAAACTAGGCCGGGTTCTGATGATAGCGGAGTTAGCTTGGGCAAAACTGACAAGTCTTGTTCAGTCAATGAGCATCCAGTTAAAATTACATCTGATAGCATAGAAGTTGCCAAAGGTAAAACAAATAAATTGGGAGATGCAGTTAGAGAATCAATTTCTACTGTAGGAATAATTAAACCACTGGAGTGTGGTTCTGTTGCTATGGATACAACGGTTTCAGAGGGTTCTTCTGGAGATCTCAGAAATGAAGTGGAAAGAAGGCAAAGAGTGGCAGCACCCCCTTGCTCTGATGACAGAGATGATAAACATGAAGCTGATGCAGGTGTTGCAGTTGAATCGAAAAGTTGTGTGTTAGAGTCAAGCACGACCGCAAATCTTTCATTCTCACATGTGGCCAATTCATGCTCAGGATTGAGCTTTGGTTCTGAAAATAAGCATGTCTCCTTTGGAAAGCCTCATGCCTCAGCATTATCTACAAACAATTCTTGGGCTACTACAAATTCGTTGTTGCTAAACGCTGCTGCTGCTCCATGTGAAAAAGCAATTAGCCAGGATAGATTGTCCTCTAATTGTGATGTTCAAAGAGGTAGAGATATGGGGTGTCATAGTTCTGGTAGCAACGGTGACCATCAGTTTCCTCTTCCATGCAATCATCTTGAGACTGTTAGCATCCTCCAGGGCTATCCCTTGCAGGTGCCCGTCAAGAAGGAAGTGGACGGGGATGTGAACTGCAGCAGTTCAGTGACTGAGTTCCCCTTTCCCCAAAAAGTCAAACAGACTGATGATCATTTCAAAACATTATGGCATTCTTCTGATTCAGAAAACACATCCAGAAATGGTAATGTGAAACTGTTTGGAAAGATTATAACCAATCCTTCTTCCAATCAGAAACCTAATTTGATTACGAAGGGAAGTGAAGAAAATGGTACTCATCATCATCCCAAGTCAAGCAACAAGTCTTGTAAGCGTAAAATTACTAGCCATCAAAATTCTGATGGAAAGTTGAAAATTTTAAAGTTTGACCGTGCTGATTATCTTGGCGTTGAAAATGTTCCAGTGAAGAGTTATGGTTATTGGGAAGGGACTGGAATAACACAAACTGGTCTCCCATCATTGCCCGATTCTTCCTTCTTGTTAGCTAAATATCCTGCTGCCTTCAGCAATTATCCTACATCATCTTCCACTTTGGAGCAACAACCATTGCAGGCGTTTGGTGCATCTACTTTTACTGCTAGAGACATCAATGGAAGCAATGCCATGATTGACTGTCCGATGTTTATAAGTAGGGATGGTCCGAAAGTGCAGCCATTTATAGTAGATGTCAAGCACAGCCAAGATGTATTCTCTGAGATGCAGAGAAACAGTTTTGAAGCAATATCTAGTTTGCAGCAGCATGGAATAGGAGTGATGGGAATGAATGGCGTTGGAAGACCTGGGATTCTAGTGGGTGGGTCATGCAGTGGTGTCTCTGATCCTGTAGCAGCAATCAAAATGCATTATTCTAATTCCGAGAAGTATGGTGGTCAGAACGGGAGTATCTTGAGAGATGATGAATCTTGGGGAGGGAAAGGGGACATAGGCAGGTAGTAGATGTGTTTAGTGGCAAACTTGTCTTTTTTGCCGAGTCCTGTATAATAGTTTTTGTTTACTGCTCAATACAGTGTAGGAGGCTGATTTAATGGTTCTCAAGCCTGTCTTTTTTGGTAAAATATTAGGTGCTTGTAATGTGGAAGCAAGCAGCTTTGTATTTGTTGTATTTGATGAAAATACAGAAATAATCTGGATGTTAGGAGGGGCGATTGCCATTAACCATTTTGGTTTGAATCACATGCGCCCCCATTTCATCTCATTCCCGAAACTATTTGGCTATTTGTTTGAAGTTGACCTATGAGAATAGAGGCTTGGTATGTTTTTCAAAACTTCCCTAGCATTTATATTTTTTTTCTTCTTTTGTTAAAAAAATAAAGAAACAGTTGTAAAATTTCAGACTGAACAGTATCTGTTTTTAGTGATTAAATAGATTACGATTATTTGACATTCATCAACAGGCTCTGCGCTGGTAAATTTTCCCTGTATTCCTCAAAGTAATTAAAGAGTGCGAGGGACCCACTTTAAAAATAGATTGTATTGAAGTTAGGCCATAAGTATGGCGAAGAAAGCAATGACTTTTTCGATTTTTCCCATGCTGCCTTCCTTTATTTTCACAGGTGGCAGACCAATAGTTAATTTTCAACACTATTGCCCTTAGTGAAAACTGGAGATTTTAAAAATAGGTTACTCAATCATATTTGCCTCGTTATCAAAATTGAGTCAAAGTTCGTTCACATTTTGCAAAATTGAGTCAAAATTGTCTTCCAAGCGTATAGCATCTTTCAATAATCATACCATTGTCAATAAAGCAGTTGTCTCTGCACAATAGGTGTTTCTTCATGTGTTTGGAGGATGGAAGGAAGGGGCGCATTAATTTCGATTAACTGCACGGACACGAGAAACTATTTATTTTGGAAACAAAAATAACCAATTTGGTAAAAATTAATCCTAGGACAGGTTATGATGATACAAATACTTTTTAAGTACCTCGTTAATTATTGGATGGGAGAGAAACAATTTATGTGCATGTAGAGAATACCCACAATCTCCAGGAACTGGTTTTGCAGGCCTTGTATAACCCCTATACAATGAGCAGCAATGTCAAAACTTAGATCAAATCTAAAATGAAAGCAACTGGCAAATGTTCATAAACATGTTGACAAAGAACAATACAATGCTTAACTACTTATAAGTTCGATTTGATTACTATTAAATGACTACAAAGAAGAATATGGTGTTAAATGAATGGAAGTTTCCTGGTAAAATATAAATACAATGACCTACCCATCTTTAGCAAAACTCTCATCCACGAAGTCGAAATCCAAGCATTTTGGCTGCCCGCCAACAGTATAGAGAGGATCACCTGCAGATGAAAACATACATGAAACGTTTGTTTGGATAAAGAGTAGGAAATTCCTACTTCCTTAGTAGTTCAAGCTTTTTGAGTCAAACATTGAGTCATGCAAGACAAAAGAAAATAATGCAGGTGCACTCATTGTGCAGATTACCCATGAATAGAGCTGTGACTGCATTCAAAGATTGATTCATAACATTCAAGATGTCAAAGAATGCTGCGAATATGCAATCCTTTAGGTGTGTAGGGACTACCTATATTCTGAAAGAGATTTGTAGGAAGAAATTTGATTTCAATAAAGAACCGTAAGAGAATCCTATCCCGAAGGCCCTAGAGAAACCAAGAATAAATACCTACTGACAAACTTAAAAGCACCAAATTGAAACTAGAAATCAGTGTTGCCAATCACATATGGCGGGCATTAATATGCAAGAAAGCTATAGCCACTATCTAACAACACGGTATAAAATTCACACTGCGTAAATATTAATTTCCAGCATAAAATATATTTACCTAACAAAGGATGCCCTATGAAAGAGAGATGAATGCGGATTTGATGTGGTCGTCCAGATTGAATCTTCACCTGTAAAAACATGCCAACAGAGAAATTAAAAAGGATGTTATAATCATTACAATTCAAATTTTTGCAAACCATAATAACTCTTTATAGGGTACTGAAGTTGATCTTTTTGCAACAACCATATAATAAGTCTTGCAACATACAATCTTTCTGTTATCCTTTTCTTTTCTTTTTTGGCTTTTCATCTTTCTGTTATCCTTATTCTAAACAGTATTACCTTGTATTTTTAATTTTTTTAAAAATCCAATTTCTAATTTACAGATCCAAATTATAAGATTTCAAATGATGTGCCTTAAATTCACGAGGCAACAAAGGCAGCCTTTAACCAAAGAAGTTGAGAAGATAAAAGTCATCTAAGAGTTTGGATATGCAATTTTATGATAACTTTTTATTTCTTCTATTGTCTCTTAAGTCTTAAAGGGATCATCAAGAGATGAAAAACAAGCAAACTTTTAGGTAGCCAAAAGGTTACATGTTGAAGTGGAAGTGCAGGCTAATAGGATATCGAACAACATTGAAAAATATCGGAAAACACAGCAGTGCTGCACATTTTCTAATTAAAACAATGGTTCATAACTTTATAGGATGTTTATATTATTACATACAAAATGATGATTTATTTATTTGATTGATGTTTTAATTCATAAATAGTGGTAGATGTTTTATTCATAAGTAACACATAGTCATTGTTAAGAGTCCCACATCGGACAATATATGGCATGAACATGTCCTTATAAGTGGGGACAATCCTCACCCTACAAGCCGGTTTTGTAGGGTTGAGTTAGGCCTAACCACACTTCTTAACATGGTATCAGAGCCTCGTTTAAGATCCGGTGGGCCACCTTCTATGGTTTCCGCTATCGGGCCACCCGCCATTTATTTCCACGCTCCAGTTGTCTAGTCCTGGGCGTGAGGGGGTGTGTTAAGAGTCCCACATCGGACAATATATGGCATGAACATGTCCTTATAAGTGGGGACAATCCTCACCCTACAAGCCGGTTTTGTAGGGTTGAGTTAGGCCTAACCACACTTCTTAACAGTCATGAACAAATTGGCAACCTGTACTAATGTGCTATTTTCTTTTACATTCCTTTCTAGAATGTCCACTACACTGAGTGCTGGTTTCCCTGGTTCAATCAAAACAACTATGCATGAGTGAATGATTAAAAAAAAGATAGAGAACGGTTTTATGAGCGTGGCTTTCTTTTCGAGACTCATCCATCTGGATAAATATAAGTAATGATTAATAATAACCTGATTGAGAAGCAACATATAACCCCTTAGCAACACCAGGATATTTTACAATTCCAATTGGTTGATTAATTGTCACCTGTGAAGAAAAATAATATTCTAGTTAACATGCGATGTCAATAGAAGCAGCCATAACAAATATTGGGAAAGATGAACTTTTAGTTATACAAGCATGCGGCAATACACAATATGAGGAGAGCCTTGGCAACAATTAGATTTTCTGCTGTCTTATTATTAGGGAGTGGATGCAGTTAAAAATCGTCCGTACACAATACTGATAAACAAGAAAAAAATGTAGGTATATTATTACCGTGTCATTATCAATTATCCCACTCACAAGTGCTCGGTATATCTTTACAATCTTCCCCAGCTCCTGGTTTGTATCCCTGCTACGGCAAATAACAGAATAAAATGAGTGAAAGTGTGAAACAACATAATTGAGTATATAATCTTAATTTTAAAACTTAAATAAATTGCCTTTTTCCTGTGTTCTATTTAAGGGTGAGGTACTTAGATAAACAACTGGATCCAATTTGAAGAGTAAATTAAGTAGATACAACAAACCAGAAAATGGTTCTTTCCTAACCTTTTTCCTCCTAGGCGAGATGTTCCATCAGCAAAATAAGATGCAAGATTAGCTCTGGCCAGTTTTGTCTTTGCACATAATAAAATTCCTGTGATGCAATCAACCAATTGTGAAAGCATTAGAAAGTTTCATGGGTTAGTTTTTTATTGATACATTAGAATTTTGAAGGGTATCAAAAGAAAAGGTTCTACTCATAGTATAACATGTCTGGTAGTGATGCTGATAAATATATAAATATCACTGATTTACAACCACTTATAAGATAAACAATCAACCGTGTAAATAGTGATTACTAGCTTTAGTTTTCTTACAGGCACTGCCATTGACTATATAAAAGTATTTTCCTCTCATAGAATTTAGAAACTCGCCTCAGTTGATGCATGTAACATTTTCAAAGCAAATTAAGCAACAAATATAATGTAGCAGTTTTACATTTGAACAGAAATAATCAGTACAACCTGAAGTTCCCCTCCCTAGACGATGCACTGGAACAGGCTGAGGATTTTGGTGTTCTTCAGAGGTACTTTTATTGTTGGTTTCCCACTGAAGCTGTGTTAAAACTGTTCTTTGCTGGAAGAGACCTCCCGGCAGAACTTGCAGGCCAGAAGGCTTATTTAGAGCTATCTGAATTCACAATCAACATCACAATTAGGAAAACAAGTATTGATGACGTTTTAATTGTGGATATCTTAGTCCAAATATAATCAATACTACTGTTAAAGAATCATCAAAAGCATTCAACTAGAACACAAAAAATGTATAAATCTAGCCAAGATGCAACTCTCTATCTATCTCTTTCCCTACTTCTCATGACCCAATTTTTTTTAATTTTATCGAAGTAACACAACACATGTATAATCAGGATTTCGTCAGTAGCATTCCAAAGCAAAGAAATAAGTTTCAAAGTTTCAGTTGAATACAACTGATCTGAAACACATATATAGAAATCAATTTGTGAGACACACAAAATGGTATAATCACACAAAGTAAAGCTTACAATGTCATTATCTTCATACAAGACTTCTATGGTGTGCGGTGCATCGGGTTCCTTCCACGGAAGTCTATGATAGACTAGCTTTGAGCCAACTCTAGTATGAAGAAGTCATAAAACATGATATATATGGCCTGTTTGAATTGACTTATTTAAACTTATCTACTGCCATAAGTTTTGTGACAGTGTTTCAAAACAGCTTATAACATTTTTTTATATATTATTTTGAATTTATTTTTATAAATTCTTCGAATAGCTAATGAAAATAACTTATAACATATATAAAATCAATTTAAATGTATTTC
The DNA here is from genome assembly GCF_029867415.1 of Vicia villosa. Classification (NCBI taxonomy): domain Eukaryota; kingdom Viridiplantae; phylum Streptophyta; class Magnoliopsida; order Fabales; family Fabaceae; genus Vicia; species Vicia villosa. The sequence goes on along the minus strand of NC_081180.1, from coordinate 101,021,366 downwards.
ATCTTTTGTTATAAAAATAGCTTATGCGAACTTATTCATAAGCACTTATTTTGATAAGCTATAAGCTGTTTATCTAAACAGACCCATAATGGAATAAAATAAAACACTCAAAACAGTAATAAAACCATGATGGAACTTTTTTCAAAAATAAAAACACCTGAGGAGTGTGTTTGGATCAGTAACAACTCCTTCATCAACTGAAATCTGTAGATAAAATATTAATTAATCATTACAATCAATAATTCCATTCCATATGCAGTACAATTTATAGTTGATGAATTATGATGAAACCTGGTCATTTTTTATACGCTGCAACCAACTGTTCCAAAAATCAGTACATAAAAATAGCATTTATTTAGGTCATAGCTTCAAGTATGATATATATATATATATATATATATATATATATATATATATATATATATATATATATATATATATATATATATATATATATATATATATATATATATATATATATAAGGAAAAGTAGAAAAGTTTGAATTTTTGGATTACCCTTGTAATGGAGCTGAACTTTTGTACTTGTTGGAGTAAAATTCAATTAGTGTTAAACCTGAATGAATGTAAAAATCAAATGGTATTGATTATTAGCAGCAATAAGAAGAAGAAGAAGAAGAAGAGAGAAAGGGGGTTTGATGAACGAACCGGTGTCGGAGGGTCGAACGACGTCGTGATAGGAAAGACCGTCGTTGAATTCCGGCCAAGGAATCCCGATTTTCTTTGGGCTCGTCATTGTTAACTTTTTTGCTTATTATGTTTTAGGCTTTTAGCTTAGCTTTTAAATTTTGATAAAAATGATTATTGATTTATCATGTTTTAAAAGTAAGAAAATTAGTAAGAATTTAAATGATGATTTAGTAGAATGTGTAGTTTTAGATTTTTATTTTTTTATTTTCTATCTGAATATTTTGGGAGTCATGATGAATTTAGACAAATTAGAAGGTTTGATGGAATGTAAAGTAGGTTTGAATGAAATTTTGGTAAAAATTTATCTAGAATCGAAAGTCTAGGTAGAAAATTCAATATTTATTAATCAAGTTGCAAATAATAACAGGGGGAAAAAGTATTGTTAATGATATGGTGATCACTTAAGTGAAGACCTAAGTGGTGATTCAATCCAGGTCGATAGGAAGCGGCGCAGGCATTATTCTCGAGAATGAAGGTATTATAGTTGAAGTTTTCCTCGCTCCATCCTTTCGTCGAACAATCAGGCTGAATACGAAGCTTTCCTCGCAGGGCTACACCTAGTCAAGGATCTGGGCGCACAGGAGGTAAAAATCTTCATCGACTCTCAGCTCGTCGCCTCTCAATTACGAGGAGAATATCAGGCTAAAAACGACAACCTCGTCAAGTATTTGACTCTGGTCAGAGAGAAGATGAAAAATTCGGGCACGCAGAAGTCGATCACGTTCCACAGGAACACAACACTCGGGCCAACATCTTGTCAAAACTCGCAAGCACAAGAAAAAAAGGCAAAAACAAATCCATCATCCAAGAAACTCTCTCGCGCCCTAGCATCGAAAAATTCACAGCGCTACTCGACGTCAATGTCATCGGGGACAACGACTGCTGGATGACCCCGATATACAATTACCTCACTAAAGGGGAGATGCCTTCCGACCAGAAAAAGGCCAACATAACCAAACACAGAGTCTGCTCCTACGTCTTAATCGAACACAAACTCTACATGCGGGGATTCTCCATTCCACTCTTGAAGTGTGTTGAAGAAGCTAAAGTCCCCCATATCCTGCAGGAAATCCATGACGGAATTAACGCTCAATACCTGGAGGAAGATTCTTAGCACAGAAAGCCCTACAAGCAGGGTACTACGAGCACGTCAAAAAATACGACATGTGCCAACGCCACGCGGATATGCATTTGGCACCGCCTGACGAGCTTAAAACCATGTCGTCCCCATGGCCTTTCGCCTGGTGGGAAATGGACATCCATGGGCCGTTCACCGTAGGATCGTACTAGAACAAATATCTGATCGTCACTGTCGACTACTTTACGAAGTGAATAGAAGCCTAAGCTCTCGCTAAAATCATGACGCACAACATACTACATTTCTACAAGCGAAACGTGCTTGCTCGATTTGGCGTCCCACAAGCGTTTGTCACCGATAATGGGATGCAGTTCACCGACAGAAACTTCCAGTACTTCTTTGCCAAACTAGACACTAAGCAGCACTTCACTTCCGTCGAACAACCACAAACGAACGGGCAGGCCGAGGCTGCAAACAGAGTGATCATGCGAGAAATTAAATGAGGACTAGGCGAGGCCAAGATGAGGTGGGTCAAAGAGCTTCATAGCGTGCTTCAGGCCTATAGAACGATACCCCATTCCACCTTCGAGTAAACTCCTTTTCCACTGGCCGACAGAACCAAGGTGGTGATCCCCATGGAAATCAGAGAATCATCTAGGAGAACCAAGGCTCTTTTCGACAAGGAGATGAACGACAAGGCCCTAATACAGGAACTCAACCAGGTTGAACAGATTCAGTCGAGGCAGCTCTCCGCGAGGTCACATTAAAACAACAAATATCTTTGCGTCATGACGCCAAAGTCATAAAATGTGAATTCCAAGTCGACAGTCTATTCCTGCAGAGGGATAACAAAGACTCATGCGAGGACAAATTTGTTGTGAATTGGGAAGGTCCTTAACGCATCCGAGCAAAAAGGATAATGGGGCCTATTACCTCAAAAACCTATACGGGGAACAACTTTCTCGACCGTGGAACACTGAAAAGCTAAAGCAATAGCAAAGTTAGATCTAACGACCGTTAAGGTCCGACAGCCGGCGGGCCCCGTTCAACGACAACAAGGCACGCCTGGCCACATAAGCGTGTCATGGTTCAGACACATCATTCCAAAACTTCAACGAAGATGGGTTTTTGCTATTTGGATGAGCATAATTTAAGCCCGACGGGGATACCTCTACCGAGTTGCGCTGTTGCAGTACCAGCGAGGCAAAACTCCCAGTCCGCGATGGGAAAGTTCACGCCACGAGATGAAGACCTCGACCGTAATCTTAGTCTCTTTATCAAACGGTAACCAATTCCGACTCCTCGACATGTTCCCTACACGGTCGAACATTGATTTCGAAAGCATATTTCTACGAGATTGCGTTAAACTGACTCCTATGAGATGGGCTAAAAATCCCCACAGTAACATTGTAGCAAACAAACAAAATAAAGTAACCAACATGCAGAACAAAAGCATACAAGTTATAGCATTAAAAGTGTCAACCACACGGACCGACATTGTCAAAATATAATATTACAAAAACGAGCAGAGCCTATCATCTTAACATTAAAAAAATGGGGCACGCAGGCCCAAATCATACATCAATTAACAAAATAAAAATCACGTTCGACCATCCTCCTCTTCATCACCGACAAATGGAGAACTGACAGGAGGCACGATCTAACCATTTTCAACCCTGGACAAGTAACCAATCCCCTTGGTGACAAGCTCGGCGGAAGGGTTCACGAACTGGAGATGCTCCACCGCATTGTTGAAACCCATATCAACCGCGTTCAAGCAGTCTTGCTCGAGCTCCCCGATCCGAGAAACAAGCTCATCCAGAGTTACCAGGGTTCTCACCCATTCAGCTTCGTCCTCGGAAGGCATGGCGGAGGCCTTCAAAGCCTCCACCTCCGCGGTCAAATCAACAATTTTATCATCCTTTAGTCGCACCTCATTGAGAATCTTAGCATGAATCCCATATTTCCCCTTGTAATCGTTGAAATCATTCTCCAACTTGGTCGTTGCTGAAGCGGTAAAGCGACAATCAACAAAAGTTTTGGAAATATTTATCTGAGAAATCTATCGTCTCCACAGGGATCAGTGCATTGAACTGCCGTTCAACAGTTTCCAAAGTTATGAGTTTGAATTGAATTGTTTAAAAAATAAAATCAGAAAAGTAAATTTTAACACAAAAAGAATTCATTCTTCAGAAAGAAGAGACTTATCAAACATTGCATATTATCTACTTCTCACAAACTTAAACTTTTCGACCAGTTATACTCAACCTAAAATACTCATCAATATCATCAAGCATCACTCACACCCTAAGTCATTTCTAACCCAAAGTAAAGAGAACTAATATATCATCTCGGCGACGATCTCTCAGCCAACCTCAACAACACAACAGACATCCATATCAATTGTATCGACGATCTCTCAACTGACACAACTAACACGAAAGCATTAAGCTTCGACACCCATATCGATTGTTAGCTCTAAATCTATCTCTAGAATATAGAAACTAATAGATAATCATCCTAGATAAAGATTCGAGCTGTATATGTCTATAACAACCCAAACCCAGCGCACAGAGCAAAAATCTAAGACAATCACCAATAAATATTTGTAAAGAAAATTCTATATAACGCCATAGGCGACAAATATACATGAGTTCAAAGTAAATACATATACAAAACCCAACTAAGTGAAATACATAGAGAGAGAAAAACCACAAATCTTCGGGGTTGTCAGCACTAGTCAATGAGCAATCCACCTGCGAATTACCAATTGCAAGACCCAAAGTTGTTATCTAAGTTAATCCTAATGAAAAATTGGTTTGATGAAGTTGGGAGAACAAAAAGCACCCCCAAACAACATAACCTTCACAAATGAAATGAGAATGAAATATAAACAAAATTTGTACAAACACGTTCGCCCAACGAGCTCTTTCCTTTGCCTGGCGAAACCTTTTATTCTGGCCACATAGCCTGCGCCACGTCAATAAGCTTGCAAAAATATCTACTTTCGCCCGGCGAAGGGACCCTTCTCTCGGCGAATCCTTATTCTCTCTCCTGGAGACCAAGAGGTGAGCCAAGGAAGAAACCAAACCAAAATTTTATCTTCCCTTTCTCCTGGCGAATGAGAGATATGCCCGATGCGTCACACCAGAAGCAGCAGCCTTGTCCAGCGAACCACACCAGTCTGCAACTTCTTATTTTCTTCAATGACTTCCTTCTTCTTTGCCTTATTTCATTATTGATCCAAAATGCATCTTTGTAGCTTTATTACTCAGTGTTCCATACATGGTCAAATACCTATAAAATGAAGGGAAAACTATTAGTCGGTACATAAATGAACCAAGTACTCGATTATACACAAAACATACGTATTTATGTAATATACACTAAAACACGTATAAGTTGAGGAAAAAGAGAAGATAAGTGCTGCAAAAATATATGCAAAAATAACTACAATTTGGCACTTATCAGTCGTCGTCGCCTCGATCTTTTCCTACTTGGCCCTAAGTTGATCAAAGTCCTGTTTGAGGCAGGTCTCCGCCTTATTGAGGACCCCGACCATCACCAACACCCTTAGCATGGGGTCGGTATCTTGAGCCAACTCTCTCCTCCGGCCTTCCACGCTGAGGTTCTCGATGGGTGATGGCTATGACTGCGCCTAGGGGATGGACAGAGACGTATCCCCTACAAAAAATGGCCGATTAAGAAAATAGGCAAGCAAGTCAAAATGCACCGGGGGGTCTCCTTTGTAAGATCAACGTGCACCTCTAAGTCCTCCTCGGTACGTTGCTTTTTCCTCGTCGAGCTGCCCTGCTGGGAGGAGATGTGTTGCCGATTCGGGATGAAGAGGATTAACGCGCAGAACCGCTGAAACCTTCGTCCTTGGGATCAGTTTGAAGTTGTGGTATATGGGTGTTGGGATGTTTCTTTCCAGCCTTCCCATGAGCGGCGACCATCTTCTGAATGCATTTATGGAGGCTCGACATGTTCCATGCAACAAAATAATGACCAAAGATTAGCAAACCGAGGAAGAAAACAAACAACATTAGGATGTTAAAGGGAAAATAACTACCTAAAAGCAACTCGGCCTCCTCGAAAGTACCACACTCGAGGAGAGCTTTAATGTTAGTAAATCGGGGCTCGTATATGGCTTGGCCCTGCTAATCTAGAACGACTTCCCCGACCCTAGTCATCCACTGAGTAGGGCTAAAACCATCAACAAACCGCACCAGCTCGTCATAGCTGCGTTAGTCTTCGGAGTCCAATTCACCCGATTTGATGATGTAAGAATTAGTACTATGGTCGAAGTGTGCCCTAACCCATAGAAAAGTAAACTTCGTGACACTCTTTGTCACCTCAATCCTATCTTCATTGAGACAAACATTCACATCCTCCTCCATGACAACCCTCTGCTCGAAGCAAGAGTCACCGGCCGCCTGGCTCACGGGAATGAACAAATAGTACCTGTCCTTGAAGGTATGAAGTGAATCCAAGAACGCTTAAAAAGCCTCTTCAGCTGTTTAAGGGACATCTTGCTATGTTTCCCATCGGGGGACTGTAGCTAGAGGTGGAAGCAATAAAAGAACAGGGGGAGAGTGGCGCCGACTTGGAGATACTGGTATACGATCTCAAATTCCCGAATAAAGGCGATCGAATTCGAGTGCAATTGTGAAGGCGTTAAGTCTAGCCAGTTAAAGATACCAATCTGGAAATCACTGAACGGCAACCGGAGATCCAATTATTAAAAAACAAATTCGTACATAGGAAAGCGGTTCTGACGGTAACATGAACATATTCGTTCCATCAGGGAAGGTTGGTAAAGTACTCAATTCTCGAGATCTTTCGACGAAAATGCACTATTATCAATGATCGTAAATGCCTCGCCGTGATGTTTGACATAACGTGAGGCTATCCACCAAGGATCGGGCCCGATCCAATTCAGCCTGGCATCAATAATTGTATCGACCAAATTGTAACCTTTAGCATTGCGAGCCATTTTACTTGAAAGCAGAGGAAAACACTGAATTCAACGGCTAAATCAAATCCAGCCTTCCATTGAGAATCAAGTGAAAGGGCGAGGAGAGGCGTGAGAAAGCTGCCCCGGTCAAAGCCCTTACTCAATGGAAAGCAAGGAATCACGAGGACATTACCCTCTACGAAAAGTTTAACAAAGGCCATGAGCCCCACAGAGAGAACCTCCTCGAGCCATGAACTTCAACACGTCTCTTGAATAATGCATGATTGTCGCAGGGAGAATGTTCCCTGACGCATGAACATAATGAACGCCGCAGGGAGAATGTTCCCCGACACATGAACTTCGTCCCAAATTAAGGGGTTTTCTAGATTTTCCAAATTTAATTCGTAAAATCCTACCAGTGCGAAACCTGCTCATAATCGCAACAGCGACCCCAGATTAGAAATCACGCAAATCCCTAGAGTCTCTACTTGATTTCCTAAGCAATCCTAACCGGCGCCGGCGTTTGGTAATGGTCGAACCACCGCCAAACACCAACACCCGTCGGAGTTCAACATACATATCTACCGGAGCAAGATGTAGTCTTTAAAATAAGAAGTAACCAATGCAGAATCAGAGAAGAAAACAAAGACTTACTTGATTGACAGGAGAAAGAGAAGAACTCTGGTGAGAAGCAAGCGGCGACGGAAAGACGGGGGAGGAGTTTCTGCAACTTTGGGAAACAAAGCGGGAAAGAGAAAGAAAATGCAAATGACTTCCTCCCCTTCGTATTTATAAGCAAGTACCCCACGGGAAAGTGTGACACCCTTGGGGAAGCGTGTCATCATTACAGATCATAATTTCCCCTAGGCATAGACCCTAATGATGATGCATTAAATAGCCCCCACGCGTGGCTAAAAACATGAATCATTGTCTTTTCAAGTCTCACGATTCTTTTATCTTCTTGAAATACGTGCACACATGATCGCAACAAAACATAACACCTTTTTCTCGAGCACAATCTTGAGGCGTTGGTGACAAATTTATCGTGTCGAACATGAATAACAGGCAGCACCTAGCCCACTTGTCGGACTTAAATCATTGCTCCGACGCAAGTTTCCTACGAGCATACATTCGGGAAAATTCAAAACGAGCTCGGGCAAACCACGCTCACGCGGTTGCACAACTAGAGGATAATCGACCATTGATGGAGTCCTCCCACCACGAGACGCGAGCTAACTCTTAAGTCATAGCTCCTTCGACTATGAGCAACGACTTGGGGGTTACTGTTTTGGACTGGGCCTGTGGCTGGCCTACTGTCGGGAAGGGCACATTCCAACGCTACTGCAAGGCCCAACGAAGTGGCCCAGATTGCCATGACCGTTGGGAAGTTCCTCACCGACGTGCCCCTATAAGGACACGTGGCCAACTGCCCTCCAAAAGAATTGGTCTTCCCGCATCCGTAGGTCGCGGGGCAATTGACCCAGGGCGAAGATCATGCGCTGATCTCCCCCATTCACACGGGATCCTGGCAGTCTGCTACTTTGGGCATGAGAATCCTGTCCAAAATGGAGACCTTGGCCCAGCGCTGAAGGCACTATAAATACCCTATTTCATAAGAGGGTCAAGTATTCTAATCACTTCCTAACTTCGTACTTGCATTTTGTTCACTCTGAATCTTACTTTGACATTGGAGTATCTTGCAGGTACACCCCCATTTTTCTCATCAACCGCTGAAGCTCACGTGATGCAGGCCACAAAAGTTTGTTCTGATCCCGGTAAGATCAGTTAGGTATGAGGATTCTCAACAATGTTGATTGAATCTTCTTTATAAATAATGGTTTGGATCAAAATTAAACTATGAATACCATAATAAAAACAAAGAAATAAAAAGAAAAAAAGAGAAGAGAGAGATAGTGCTCTAACTGCTTTCTGATTTTCTAATATGCCAAAGTTAATTACATCAAATTGAGGATTGAGTGCTAATAATACAGCATGATTATGCTCACTTGACGCATTCGATTACAAATCAATTACAAGTTAGACCTTATAACACTATTATTTTTCCAAGTGATCCCATTTTTTTAAACTTTAGTTTATTTATTTCATTTATATTGAATAGTTAAACATCTAATCACAAATAAAAGGTGATCCCAATCAGGGCCGGCCCTAGGGGTAGGCCACCAAAGCTACCGCCTAGGGCTCAATTTTATTTTTTATTTTCTGTGGCAGATTTAACTAATTGGTTTGTTAACATAATATTTTTTAGTTTTACAATGTGTGTAATATTAACATTTAATTGCAGTATATATTATATTTTTGAAGTCCTTTCAAATTCTTGATATCTAAGATTTTAAAAAATCAAGTTTAAGAAAGCTTTTTCCATTATGATTTTTTCAAAAAGTGATGAGAAAAGTGCTTAGATGAATTTTATTACCAATAGAAGAGAAAAATGTTAAACTCAATTACAGTGGTTAATAAATTATTTTTTTAAATTCATTAAAATATATTATTTTATTAAAATATTAATATTTTGTTTAAAAAAACTGTTATAAGTTTCGCCTCAGGCCTCGAGATCTGTTGGGCCGGCCCTGATCCCAATTGTTTTAAACTTTTAGTTTGTTTGTTTCATTTAAATTAAATAGTTAAACATCTAATCACAAAAAGGTTTTTTCTTTGGCCACCTCCCTATGGGGGTCACCCTCAGCGAAAATCCCAAAATACCCCTGCTTCGGAAATGAACTTCCGAAGCGCTTTTTTATTTTAAAAAATTTCCTTAATTCGGAAGTGCATCTCCGAAAACACCCCATGGGGGGTGCCTTCGGAGATGAACTTCCGAAAACACCTCATGGGGGGTGTCTT